>NC_136263.1:120030102-120337413 GCF_964187855.1 Myxine glutinosa | reverse complement strand
CTGAACTGCGGTATTGCCGGGCGCCAGAGGCGACCCGGCAATGCCGCGCTGTAGGATATTTAATTATTTGGCATGGGGGCGGTGTACTTTGAATGTATCTGTACTTGTTTCCATTTCACTCAAACTATACCAAGAATACTACATGGAACTAAAAATGCTTACAGTGGATGAAAACCACGACGGAAGTGACGAATCCGTAACAATATATATAATATATATATATATATATATATATATATATATATATATATATATATATATATATATATATATATATATGTCTGTGCAGTGTCGGTGTTGTCTTGTCTGGTTGTACTTGTGTGCTTCCCTCTCTCTCTCCATCTTGTCTCCCGCTCCCTTTGTCTTATGTTTTCTGTGTGAGTTTGTCTTTTTGTGATTAATGTTAGCTCTTAAACGAGCCTCGATCTTGTATACAATAATAATAATAATTTATGGCCCTATCTCCAAATGGTGAAGAATCACTTAAAAAATTCGAGTAGCTGGAACCAAATCCGGATCTTCACCAAAATCTAAACATTTCTTCCTTGTCACATACGCAACATCTCTGCCAAATTTCGTCCGAATCCGTCCACAACTCTTTGAGATATCTTGTTCACAGACAGACAAATGAAAAATCACTCATTGAGCGACACGAGGCAAAACAGAACAAAGCAGAATGGCACTCAGTAGAGCATCCTTTTGACCTCAAAAATAATTCGTGGTTGAATTCAGTGACCTGATATGCAAATGTTCCTCAAAGTTTAAGTTAATCGGATGAAACTTGACAATTTTAGAAATTTTGCCTATGTTGACCTTTTGGCCAATGTTGTCCTCAACAATAGTTGGTGGTGGAATTCAGTTAACTGATATGTAAATCCCTTTCAATTTTCAAGTCAATCGGATGAAAATTAAGGATTTTAGAAATTTGAAATTGTTGTTGACCTTTGGTCTATGTTGACCTTTTGGCCTACGCTGATCTCAAAAATAGTTGGTGGTTGAATTCAGTTAGCTGATATGTAAATCCTAATCAAATTTCAAGTCAATCGGATGAAAATTGAGGATTTTCGAAATTCGGAAAAAAGTGGTTGACCTTTGGCCTATGTTGATCTTTTGACCTCAAAAATATATAGGATTTGTCGCACCACAAACTTTACCATTTGGTGAAGTTTCGTGAAGATCGGTTTAAAATTGTGACCTGTAGGCAAGTATTAGTGAGCGGACAGACAAACACAAACAAACAAACAAACACAAACAAACAAACAAACACACACACACAAACCGGAGTGATCAACATACTTGCAAAAAAAAAAAGAAATTGGCCAAGTAACAAACAAACACAACCATACACACAAACCGGAGTGATGAACATACTTGTCCAAAAATATTTTTTTGCCAAGTCACAAACGGACAAACAGACAAAACGGACAAACAGCGACACGAATTATTTTTGAGGTCAAAAGGATGCTCTACTGAGTGCCATTCTACTTTGTTCTGTTTTGCCTCGTGTAGCCCTCTGAGTGATTTTTCATTTGTCTGTTTGTGAACAAGATATCTCAAAGAGTTGTGGACGGATTCGGACGAAATTTGGCAGAGATGTAGCGTATGTGACAAGGACGAAATGTTTAGATTTTGGTGAAGATCCGGATTTGGTTCCAGCTACTCGAATTTTTAAGTGATTCTTCACCATTTGGAGATAGGGCCATAAATTATTATTATTATTGTATACAAGATCGAGGCTCGTTTAAGAGCTAACATTAATCACAAAAAGACAAACTCACACATAAAACATAAGACAAAGGGAGCGGGAGACAAGATGGGGGGAGAGAGAGGGAAGCACACAAGTACAACATTTGACAGCAGGGACATCGGGAGATCTGTGGGAGGGAGGGGGCTTGGGGGAAGGAGGCACGGGAGTTTCTTCTGAATCTGCCCTTAACCTTTTTAGATATCCTGCTCACGTACAAACAGGCATGTAAACCTAATCTCCATCCACCACAGGTGGAGGAGGTATTGATTACACAGAATTCTTCCGTTTAAAATAATAGCAGGATATCTCAAAAAGTTATGGACAGATTTGGAGGAACCTTTGTGGAGAGGTTGTGTGTGTGTGAGACAAGGAACAATCGCTTCGATTTTGGTGAAGATCCAGATCCGGATCCGGCTAGTAGAATTTTTAAAGTGATTCTTCACCGTTGGGAGATTGGGCCGAACACAATACAAAGCACGATATCTCAAAAAATTGTGGACGGATGATTTTGATTAAATGTGATTCTGTGTTATGATTTTATGGTCTACTATGGGATACCAAAACGTAAACTGTTCACCTGGTTGGGGTATGCTCTCTACTGAGTGCAGTTCTAGTTACCGCCGTCACCAAAGATGGATGGAGGTTATGTTTTCACCAGTCTGTCCATTTGTCTGTCCGTTTGTTTGTTTGTAAACAAAATATCTCAAAAAGTTGCAGGCGGATTCGGCCGAAATTTGGCAGAGATGTAGCGTATGTGACAAGGACGAAATGATTAGATTTGGTGAAGATCGGGAATCGGATCCGGCTACTAGAATTTTTTAAGTGATTCTTCACCATTGAGAGATAGGGCCAAAACGATACATAGCAGAATATCTCAAAAAGTTGTGGACGGATTTGTACGACACTTGGTGGACCAATTGGGTGTTTGACAAGGACAATACGATTCGATTTTGGTGAATATCTGAATATGGTTTCAGATATGAGACTTATTTAATTTTTTTAGTGATTCTTCACCATTGAGAGATCGGGCCAAAAATGATACATAGCGGGCGATATATCTCAAAAAGTAATGAATGGATTTGGACAAAACTTGTTGGACAGGTTGTATGTGTGACAGGAAGAATCGATTCAATTTTGGTTAAGATCCGGATCCGGATCCAGCAAGTAGAATTTTTTAAGTGATCCTTTCACAATTGAATGATATGGCCAACCAGGCGAATGTATGCTCTCTACTGAGTGCCGTTCTAGTTCCTCTTGTTTCCCACCTCTGGAACAAACTCCCACACTCTCTTCAATCCTTCTTTCCTCCAGGTCTTTAAAACAGCTGTTCACCACCATCTCATATTCTCATCCCATCCAAAACCCTATTTAAAATCGATCTCATCCCCAATCCAAAACCATGATATTTTCTATTCCCAATAAATCACCCCAAACTGACCTCTTCAATTTCTGATTTCTGTCCTGAAAGTCCCTGTAGTGTCCATCTTGTTTATCCCGTGTACCCCACACCAGCCCTCTCTCTTCCACAGATCTCCTGATTTCCCTATTCCCCACTGTTGTGCTTCCCTCTCTCACCCCCTATTGAATCCTGCTCCCTTTGTTTTATTTATATATATATATATATATATATTCCATGTTAGCTCTTATACGAGCCTGTGAGCTATACAAAAAATTGTGTGTGTATATATATATCCTCCCCCGCCCCTGTACTTCTGCTAGTATATATATACATGTATATATACTAGCAGAAGTACAGGGGAGGGGAACTGGGGAGGGGAGGGGAGGGAAGGGGAGGGGAACGGGGGGGAGGGGAGGAGAGGTGGGGAAGGGGAGGGGGGGGAAGGGGAGGGGGGGGAAGGGGAGGGGGGGGGGGGGAGGGGAGGGGAGGAGAGGGGGGGAAGGGGAGGGGAGGAAGGGGAGCAGTCAGAAGTGGATTCTCTTTTACAGAGAATTTATATCTTAAAGGGGTGGGGTGAGGGGGAGGGGAAGGGGAGGAATAGGGGGAGGAGGAGGGGGAAGGGGAGGGGGGAAGGGTGGGGAGATGGGGAAGGGGAGCAGACAGAAGTGGCGGCTCTTTTACAGAGAATTTGTATCTTAAAGGGGAGGGGGAGGGAGGTGAGGGGGGTAAGGGGAGGGGGGAGGGTGGGGGAAGGGGAGGGGGGAAGGGTGGGAAGAGGGGGGAAGGAGGGAGGGGGGAAGGGGAGGGTAGGGGGGAGGCAGGAGAGGAAGGGGAGGGGTGGGGGAGGCAGGAGAGGAAGGGGAGGGGTGGGGGAGGCAGGAGAGGAAGGCAAGGGGTGGGGGGAGGCAGGAGACGAAGGGGAGTGGCTCACATTTCTGAGTGAATGTGGCTCACGTTTCTGAGTTAAGTGTGATGCCTATCTGAAAGAAGAAGAAGCCACACGACCAAATTCATACACTTCCGGAATTGTTTGATTTATTTGTATTCAAATGTCTGGTAATCGTTTTGTATTTATTTATGCGAATGTGTACTTGTATATAACTGTCATTCATTTAAAAAGGCTTTAGCACTATCGAGCTATTTTTTTTTTTTTTTTTTTTGAAACTACAAAAAAATGAACTTTTTTTTTTCAATTTTTTTTCCCGCGTAAAACACTCCCAGGCAGTCACTGATGAACCTCTGAAAGTTTGATGAAAATCCGTTCAGCCATCTCTGAATAAAACGCGGACACACACAGACTACTCCCGTATATATATATATACTAGCTGAGGTACCCGGCTTCGCCCGGGTTGAGTAAGAATAAGACAAATATATGATGAAAAGAACATGTATATTTTAGAGCAATATCACAGTACATTTCCTACATGACGTTTTGTCTCGCGCCTGATTTCGCATCGCTCCAGGTTCTTCACCTCGCTTCAACCATTTTCACAACCATCCAGACGTTAACCTGGTGTGTGTAACGTGGATTTTGAGTGGGAATTTGCGGTTCGTCGATTGGGAGCCGTTGAACGTCCATACCCGAAGGTGTGATTTCCCAGCCGCCTCTTGAGGACACTTTTGCCTATCTTTGGCAGTGTGACTGTCAACCGGGTGGGATTCTGGTCTCGATACAACATCGTTCTGACGATCGCTTCAACATCACCCGTCCCACAATACCCGACCTGTCCCACAGTACCCGAGCCGTCCGACAGTACCCGAGCCGTCAGACAGTACCCGACCCGTCCCACAGTACCCGACCCGTCCCACAGTACCCGACCCGTCCCACAGTACCCGACCCGTCCCACAGTACCCGACCCGTCCCACAGTACCCGACCCACAGTACCCGACCCGTCCCACAGTACCCGACCAGTCCCACAACACCCGAACAGTCCCACAACACCCGACCCGTCCCACAACACCCGACCCGTCCCACAACACCCGACCCGTCCCACAACACCCGATCCGTCCCACAACACCCGACCCGTCCCACAACACCCGACCCGTCCCACAACACCCGACCCGTCCCACAACACCCGACCCGTCCCACAACACCCGACCCGTCCCACAACACCCGACCCGTCCCACAACACCCGACCCGTCCCACAACACCCGACCCGTCCCACAACACACGACCCGTCCCACAGTACCCGAGCCGTCCCACAGTACCCGACCCGTCCCACAGTACCCGACCCGTCCCACAGTACCCGACCCGTCCCACATATATATATATATATATATATATATATATATATATATATATATATATATATATAAAAATCGGGATTTAAATTTAATTTAAAAATTGATCCAGACGTCTATTCTCTTTCAAACATTCAAACTGACAGAGGTAGTTATTTATCACAGCATTTGTAGAATTTTCACCCTTTTACTCAACCCCGTTTCACTGTTATTTGGTGGAGCAAAATGTCAACTGAGGTTTATAGATATATATATATATATCTATATATATCTATATATATGTATGTATGTATGTATGTATATATATATATATATATATATATATATATATATATATATATATATATATATATATATATATATATATATATATATATATATATATATATATATATATATACATACATACATATATATATATATATTCCCATTTCCATCTCAACTGGAACATAGTTTAGCGTGAGGTATTGGCATCATCTTGTGTCCCTCAGTGAGTCAATCAATGTAAACACTCTGGTCTTCTTCTCCGAAACTACACACAGTTTTGATGAAACTTGACCATAACCTTCATTATTCAAAATGTGAAAACTAATTGTTCTATTTTCACCAAACTTTGTAAAACTTCTGAGGTACAAGATGTCCTGACGCTTTGCAAATCCAATCAAAACTTGCATATTAAGTCGGTCAATTGAAACGTCAAAGGTCATTACAATTCTGGGGTTAGCACTTATGATTTCTTCTCAAAACGTATTCATCCGATTTCGATATAACGTGGTCGGAATCATCTCTGCATGGTGCTTTCACATAGTGCATTCCATCAGCTAATTTGAATATTTCGTGGGTAACCCACACACACCATTGATTCCCTGGTTCTACCCGGTGAACCCAGGGGCATTGCCCCTATTTTCTTTTCTTTTTTATCACCCTTGTGATATCCATGAGTCTGCCACATTGTTCCCATGCTCACTCCTCTTATCATCTATCTATAATTCCACTAATCTCTGTCTGTGTGTGTGTATGCGACCGCTGTTTCTCGACAACTACCGGTCCGATATACTTGAAACTTGCCAGGTATATTGCTGGGGACCCGAGGATGTGCCTTTTCAAGGTTTCATATTAATCGGACAAGTAGTTACCGAGCTATGTCCAAAAAACGATTCAACCAATCAGAGAGCAGCGAGCTATCACGTGTGCCGAACGTGCCGAACAGACTCTGCCTCGGACGGCACATTTGAGAGCGTATTCATTTATTTCACGTTGGCAAACTATGTTGGCGTTAAACTATGTTTTAAAACTAATTAAAACTACTTTGCGATTCATCGTAACTGCGATTCGTAACTGCCGTTCGCTTTGGCTTTGCGAATGAACCAAACCATTTCATGTAAATAGAGGGGGGGGATTGTCACCGTACTCGCAAGCCGTTCGCTTTGGACCAAACCATTTCATGTAAATAGAGGGGGGGGATATAATTTTAGATATAGATATAGTACGGGCATGCCCTAGTTCCCTCAATGAAATGAAGTTGTTTTGACGGATTTATTACCTCTTCCATCGAAGGTGGATGGAGGTTATGTTCACCCTTGTCTGTCTGTTTGTGAACAGGATATTTAAACTAGAGAGGTTCCAGGGAACCTGAACTCAACTGGTCTATATCAATATGGTTAGAATATGCATAATAGAACCACAAACTATATAATTTATATGTGCGAAAAATATATGACAAAAATTGATTTTTCAATATGGCCGCCCTACCACGCCCATTTTTGGGCGTGCAACGCCCAAATGCAATCCCAAACTAGTTTATGTCTTAAAGATGCTGCATAAGAAGTTTCATCAAATTTAATCAATATTTGTGACTTTTAGGGTGTAGACCTCGAATTGTTTACAGACGACAGACAGACAGACACTGGGTGTCAACAAAAACTCAGCTGGACATAGTCCAGTTGAGTTAAAAAGTAATGGATGGATTCAGCCGAAATTTGGTGGACAGGTTGGATTTGTGACAAGGACGAATCGATTCAATTTTTGTAAAGATCTGAATTCGGATACGAGAATTCATATATATATATATATATATATATATATATATATATATATATATATATATATATATATATATATATATATATATATATATATATATATATATATATATAATATATATATATATATATATATATATATATATATATATATATAATATATATATATATAATATATATATATATATATATATCTATATATATATATATATATATATAATATATATATATATAATATATATATATATATATATATCTATATAATATATATATATATATATATATATATATATATATATATATATATATATATATATATACATATATATATATATATATATATATATATATATATATATATATATATATATATATATATATATATATATATATATATATATATATATAACTGTAAGAAATAGTAGAAACTCCAAAGTACAAGCAGGGCGTCTCATTTGTATTGAATATATAATCGTTAGATTAAATAAGACGCGGACGTAGCTTCAGGACGTCGATCTTTAATTGTCGACAAGCTTTCGACCAACAAAGGTCTAATTCTGAGTCTACAAAAACAGCAGGCATGTATATCAGTCAAGTGTGTATGGTGATATGTGTGTGAGATGTGTGATGTGTGTAGAAAATGCATACAGAAGGAAGAGCCACGCCAAAGTTCACTCACCAGCCCCAAGTTCAACGGAAGTGACCGTTTGCGTTACGGTCACTTCCGTTAGGGTGCACGTGCATATACAAATATAGAGATATACATACATAAACACACAAGCATATATTCATATCTCATTTATATTCATATAATATATTTATATATCTATCTATAATTCCAGTAATCTCTGTATGTCTGTGACCGCTGTTTCTCGACAACCACGGGTCCGATATACTTTAAACTTGCCAGGTATATTGCTGGGGACCCGAGGATGTGCCTTTTCAAGGTTTCATATTAATCGGAGAAGTAGTTACCGAGCTATGTCCAAAAAACGATTCAACCAATCAGAGAGCAGCGAGCTATCACGTGTGCCGAACGTGGCGAACAGACTCTGCCTCGGACGGCACATTTGAGAGCGTATTCATTTATTTCACGTTGGCAAACTATGTTGCCGTTAAACTATGTTGTAAAACTAATTAAAACTAATTTGCGATTCTTTCGCTTTCCTGCGCGTTTGTGCACGCAATGGCGATTTCTTTACCAAACTCCGCAAGCCGTTCGCTTTGGACCAAACCATTTCATGTAAATAGAGGGGGGGGATTGTCACCGTACTCGCAAGCCGTTCGCTTTGGACCAAACCATTTCATGTAAATAGAGGGGGGGGATTGTCACCGTACTCGCAAGCCGTTCGCTTTGGACCAAACCATTTCATGTAAATAGAATATATATTACCAAGGTTACCAAGAAGGGTTACCAATATGGGGGGGGATATAATTTTAGATATATATATAGTACGGGCATGCCCTAGTTTATATAAATGACATATAAAGGTAGAATGAATGAATGAATGAATGATGAATGAATGAATGAATGAATGGGTTACGGTTAACAATTTGATTGGGTTGATGTGGGAACATGCCTTAGTCATCAAAATTTTGACATATAATTTTGATGACTAAAGCATGTTCCCACATCAACCCAATCAAATTGTTAACCGTAACCCATTCATTCATTCATTCATTCATCATTCATTCATTCATTCATTCTACCTTTATGTGTCATTTATATAAATATATAAATATATTATATGAATATAAATGGGATATGAATATATGCTTGTGTGTTTATGTATGTATATCTCTATATTTGTATATGCACGTGCACCCTAACGGAAGTGACCGTAACGCAAACGGTCACTTCCGTTGAACTTGGGGCTGGTGAGTGAACTTTGGCGTGGCTCTTCCTTCTGTATGCATTTTCTACACACATCACACATCTCACACACATATCACCATACACACTTGACTGATATACATGCCTGCTGTTTTTGTAGACTCAGAAGAAGACCTTTGTTGGTCGAAAGCTTGTCGACAATTAAAGATCGACGTCCTGAAGCTACGTCCGCGTCTTATTTAATCTAACGATTATATATATATATATATATATATATATATATATATATATATATATATATATATATATATATATATATATATATATATATATATATATTGTTGCGAATATGGCATTTGGCCTCCATATCCGCTTGTAAATATTCCCCTATTTCCCCAATACTCCCCAACTATCCCCAATCCCCCATTCCCTAGTCCCATTGCCTGTAAATAACACTCTGTAGAACCGACCTTCCCCTTTTTCCCCCATTAAATGTCGTGCCCAGGTCCACCGCATCTCACGTAGACAACTATAGGACATCTTGCTAGTTATTCTTAGTCTATGTCAGTTAAGGACTCGTTTCCATTAATTCTGACTCTTCGTTGCACCAGAATGTGATCGTATGGCACCAGTAGTGAGTTTAGGACCTCCCCTTACCTCCTCCCATCTACCCCATGAAACAACAACTACAACAACAACAACAACAACTACAACAACAACTACAACTACAACAACAACAACAACAACTACAACAACAACAACAACTACAACTACAACAACAACTACAACAACAACTACAACAACAGAGGGGCGCGGCGCGGCGTGCGGGGAGTGTGCGTCCTCACTCCGGCTCGGTTAGCCGCCATTACCCATGTGCGCCGACGGGGTTACCAAGAAGGGGCTGCCTGTCGGCCCCTCGTCAAGGGCGGAGCCGGTAACCCCCCCGCACGCACCCAATGAGAAGCAACGGGCCGATTCCATCTGGGGCGGAGCTAACGAGCCGAGGGCGTGTCACTCCCCGCCGGATATACGCAGCGACTTACCGGACGTGACGTCAGATGCGCCCCCAGCTTGAGCAGACAAGTCACCATCTCCGAGCGCTGAGTGAGACCTCCCGCATCTTGGACTGGACCGGGTCGATTTTGCCCCTGAGCCAAGGTGCACCTTGAGCCATCGACTAACCGCTTTCCTTGCCATCAATCCCCGTGTGAGTCAGTTTTTGTCCCGTTTATCTGTCGTCTGTCGGGGTTAATATAAGAGTGTGTCTAAGTGCCTGCCTTTCTATGCTGTCCCTCTTGTCGTTGTAATCTGACCTTCCGCCCTAATATAACCTCCTCCGGAGGTCTTGATAACTGAACCCTTGGTGTCGTGTCATTTTAATCCAGCCGTTGTGTCTTTTCCATCATTGATTTAGCATAGCGCGACTTAGTCAACGTTCGAGTATAATCGGGTAAACGTGCAGGCGCGGTCATACCAAACCGCTCGGTAAACCAACATCCACCACCGCGTCTGTAACAATTGGTGTCGAGGAGTGGAATTCGGACCTGGGACTAAATTCATTTAGCCCAAATTTTGGAACACCAATTGTACCACTAGGGTAACAATTGGTGTTGGGGAGGTAGAATTCGATCCGGAGCGCGTTTCCCGCGCTCGAAATTATAACGGCGAAATTTGAATTTGTTTTACGAAAATAAAAACCCGAATTTTGAAAGTCGCGCTATGGCGGATCAAGACAGCTGGGGTCCGGTAGGGGAGAGTGAGGCAGGGTCGGTCCAGGACCAAATTGAGGGACGCGAGGAGAGCGAAGCAGTGAGGGCGGCAGGGTCGCAAAATCGCGTTGTCGCGCACGAGGTGGCCACGGCGTCCACGCCCGCGACCGTGGCAGCGCCCCTGGTGGATTCGAACCTTTTCCTCCTGCAAATGAGGGCCCTTATGGAACGAATGGGAGACCAAATTGTGGGAATGAGGGCTCAGGGTGAGCGAATGGAGGGCCAAATGGGGTTAATGGGGAACCGGATGGATGCTCAGAGTGAGCAATTGGGGGTAATGGGGAACCGGATGGATGCTCAGGGTGAGCGATTGGAGGGCCAAATGGGGGTAATGAGGGACGAAGCGAGGGGTACCGGAGAGGGGTTAGACAATAATTTTAAGGGATTAGACGAGAAATTTGGGAAATTAGACAATAGATTAGGGGAAATACAGGAGGGGTTAATGGGGGTAGAAAACAGAATGGCCGCTCAAGAGAATCAAATGGAAGGGATGCAAAAGGGGTTAGAGGGGTTAGAAAACAGGATGGAAGGCAAATTGAGGGACATGAGGGACCAAGCGGAAAGGGAAGTTAACCAAATGGGGCAGCAGATAGAGGGGGTTAGAATGGGGGTAGAAACTAAACTGGATGCTCACCGGGAGGAAATGGAGCAGATGAGGGTGGCATCTGGGCAGGAGATGCAAGTGATGGGAGAGGAGATCAGAGGAGGTGTGAGTGAGGAGGTCGGAGGAGTGCGCGAGGAGGTGAGGCAGGCACTGTAAGGAGCACATGGAGAAGGAGGTGAGAAAGGGGACTGTAAAGTTACAAGGGGGTATAGAGGAGTTGACGCTGGGAGTAGAACAACTGACAGTGGGACAAAAGGAGTTGGGGGACCAGGTAAAGAAGAACACAGCGGTAATAGAGGGTTTAAAATCGACACAGAAGGAGATGAAAAAGGACGTAGGGGTAATTAAAAAAGAGTGTCAGACGGTACATGAGGACCTGACGAGGAAAATGGACAAGGTGGTAGAGGTGATGGAGGTTAAAGAACGGGAGGTGCGGGAGCACATAGAAAAAAATAAAGTGGAGTTAGAGGAAGAACTTAAAGGGGCGCACGAAGAGATGAAGGAGGTGAAGCAGAAATTAGAAGAAGTGGAAGAAGGGATGAGCGAAATTAAGAAGCGACGGAGAGAGGATAAGAAAGAGATAAAGGAGGAAGTAAAATAATTGGTCCAAAGTCTGTGTTCGGATCGTGATGATGTGCTCATTAACCGGATGAGGGATTCGCAGGTGATGGAGGAGAAGCGAAGAGAAAGAGGACCCAGTGTAAGTGGTGACCAATATGGTCGTGCGTATGATGCGCCAGGTGATTTAATAAGCTTGGGGGTCGAGATAGACCCGGATGTTCGTGAGAGGCCACGAGTGAGGTGTATGGCTGGTCCGGAGGGTATGGAACGAGAGGTGCGAGGTGTGGGTGAGCACGGTTGTGGTGGTATGGAATGGGTAGCGGGTTGCGGAGGTGTGACCCATGCATCGACACCAACAGGGGTAGTTGTTGGAGGGACCGGGGAGGCACGAGAGCCCCTTGGGGGTAATGTACTGTGGGGGCCCGGCCGGTTCGGCCCCGCGCTGACCCCGCAAGGGGTGACGCACGGGGTCCGGCAGGCGGGCAACGTCCCACAAGGTCCCACTCGCGCCGTATGACGGCAAGAGTGATCTACGCGCGTACCTGGCGCAGTTCGACTGTGTGTGTAAGGGCAACGGTTGGGGTGAGGACGAAGGTGGAGTACACCTGGTGGCCGCATTGCGCGGCGCGGCGGCGGAGGTGCTGACGGCATTACCAGCGGGTGCTCTCACCCTGCCAGCCCTCCGCGACGCCCTAATTAATCGATTCAGCATAGAACAGCAGAGCGAGCTTGTTAAAGCTCAGCTCGCGCTGCGAAAGCGCAAGCCCCAAGAAGCCATCGGGGAACTTGCCCACGACATTCGCCGCGCAGTGGGGATCGCACATGCTAGCATGGCAGCGGATTCCCGGGAAAGCCTGGCGCTGGACCATT
Source organism: Myxine glutinosa (assembly GCF_964187855.1). Classification (NCBI taxonomy): domain Eukaryota; kingdom Metazoa; phylum Chordata; class Myxini; order Myxiniformes; family Myxinidae; genus Myxine; species Myxine glutinosa. The sequence goes on along the minus strand of NC_136263.1, from coordinate 120,324,346 downwards.
TTATCCAGGCCCTCCCGGACATTGAGCTCCGGCAACAGCTCGCCATGTGGCGCCCGCAGACCCTGAGCCAGGCGGCTGACGCTGCGGCCCGTTGGGAAGCAGCGAGGCCCCTGGCCCGGGGGGGCGAGCGTCTCGCAATGGCGGTCCGCCAGGTGGGACCCCCGATGGAGGGCGGACCCCTTAGGGGGCCCGCCCCCGACGTGGGTCCTGACCTGGCGGGCATGGTCCGGAGGCTGGTGGACCAGCGCCTGGCGGGACCTGGACCATGGCAGGCGGCCCCGGAGGTGGCCCGCGGTGGACCACGAGCGGGTAATCCAATTCGGACCTACAGGGGGGGGAAATTTGGAATTCCGGAGACAAGCACCTTACCAGGTGAGGTGCTACACTTGCAACCGTCTGGGTCACCTGGCGCGGCACTGTCGAGCCACGCGCCGGGATGATCCCCGGCGGTTGAGGTCCTCAACTCCGCCCAGGGGGGAGCGGGTTAGCCGACCCCAGACACCCCCCCGCCAGACCCCGGGAAACTAGAAGGTGTCGGGCACGTAGGGCGGTGTTCGGCAGCAGAGGATGGAGGAGAGCCCTCATTGACGCAACAGGTCATTTATTGTGGCCAAATTGGAACCGGTAGCCTGACAATTAGATGCAAAATTGCCGGCGTGGGGGTAGACGCCGTAGTGGACACAGGAGCTAGCGCCACGATCATCAGCCCTGTGGTCCTTGATTCGAGCGCAGGTGGCTGGGATAAGATCCAGCGCCTGCAAAATTATAGTTTGCAGCTCGCTACCGGGGTAACGGCCCCGATCATAGGGCGTGGTTCTGTGACCCTCAAGTTAGGGTCGGTAAGGAGGGAGATAGATGTTTGGGTGGCGGAGGTGTGCGACCCATGTTTAATAGGGTTGGATTTGTTGACTGCCAGCGGTTGTAAAATCGACTTGTGCCGGGGGATCCTGCAGGTGGGAGTAGAAGAGCTGCCGTTAGGGGGAGTGAGCACGGCCGAGAGAGCGGAGCTGGAGGCTTCCGAGGCCGTGACCATCCCCCCAAGGGCCGAGGCGATAGTGCCGGCCCGGTGGGCAGCTCGCCCAACATGGCAGGAGTCCTGCGGCCTAGTCGAACCGGTGGCAGCGCAGTCCATACCGGGTTTAATCGTGGGCCGCACCCTTGTAAAAACGGACGGACCGGTAGTGGCCGTCCGAGTAATAAATATGAGTACAGAACCACGCACTATAGTAAGGGGCACGAGGGTAGCTGGCTGCACCCCAGTTGAGGAAGTCGCGACAGTGAGGGGCGAGAACGTCCAGCCGAGCCGACCCCGGGGGGAGCCTTCAATAACAAGTAGGAATTGGCCCGATCCCATTTGCGAGATGGTAAATCGTAGTAGCGTAGAGTTGGGAGGTACCCAGAGGGAGGCCTTACACAAACTGGTTGGGTCCCATTTGGACCTCTTCTCCCTGTCCACCGAGGATATTGGACGTACGGGCCTGGTGAAACATCAGATCCACACCGGTGAGGCCCGGCCTATTCGTCAGGCCGCCCGACGGCTCCCTTGGAGCAAGAGGGCGGAAGCTGACGAGCAGGTTGAAAAAATGCTCGACGCAGGCGTGATCGAGCCCTCGGGAAGTCCTTGGATGTCACCTGTTGTGCTGGTCAAAAAGAAGGATGGGACCACGCGGTTCTGCGTGGACTATCGCCAGCTAAACAACGTGACACTCAAGGACTCATATCCCCTGCCAAGGATTGATGACACCCTCGATGCCGTTGCGGGCTCAAATTGGTTCACAACTTTGGACCTCAAGAGCGGGTATTGGCAGGTGGAGATGGATAGGGCAGGGAAGGAGAAAACGGCATTTTCCACAGGTAAGGGACTGTATCAGTTTACTGTGATGCCGTTTGGTTTGTGTAACGCCCCCGCCACCTTTGAAAGATTGATGGAGCATGTACTAGGCGGCATGCCATGGCAATCATGCCTGGTGTACCTGGATGACGTCCTGGTACATGCCCAAACGTTCCCCCAGGCAGTAGCTAATTTGGACCAGGTGTTCGGGTGCCTCAGACAGGCAGGGTTGAAGCTGAACCCGAGTAAGTGCACTTTGTTTGCAAGAGAGGTGGCCTATCTAGGTCACGTGATCGGCCGCGAGGGGGTAAAAACGGACCCAGACAAAATTAAAGCGGTAGAGGAGTGGCCCGCACCACGTACCATCAAAGAGGTGCGGGGATTTTTGGGACTCTGCTCCTACTACCGGCGCTTTGTGGCGAAATTTGCGGAGTTGGCCCGTCCCCTCCACCGGCTTACGGAGAAGGGGACGCGATTTAATTGGACACGGGAGTGCCACGAGGCCTTCCAAAAATTGAAGGGGTGTCTAACATCCGCACCCCTTCTAGCATACCCCACTAGCAACGGGGCATTTACCCTGGACACGGATGCGAGCCAGGAAGGATTGGGCGCAGTTTTGTCTCAGACACAGGAGGGCGTGGAGAGAGTGATTGGTTATTATAGTCGGGCCTTAAGTAGGCCCGAGCGAAATTATTGCGTCACTCGCAAAGAGTTATTGGCCATGCTGGCTGCCATGAACCATTTCCATCCGTACCTGTATGGGCGGAAATTTTTGGTTCAAACTGACCATTCCTCCTTGCAATGGCTCCTTCGGTTCAAGGAACCGGAGGGCCAAATTGCAAGGTGGTTGGAAAAGTTGCAGCAGTACGATTTTGATGTGGCCCATAGGGCCGGGAAGGCCCATGGTAATGCGGACGCACTCTCTCGGCGTCCTTGTCTGGGGGAAAACTGCAAATTTTGTGCGAGACACGAGGAGAGGGAACAATTGGGCGATTCGGACCCGACCCTCGTTGTCCGGGCAACCCGGGTGAGAGGGCCAATTTTGCCACTAACCGCAGATGAGGAATTCGGAACTTTGGCATGGAGCACGGCCCAGCAGGAGGATCCTGTCCTGGGGCCAGTGTTCAATTGGGTCAAATTGGGGCAAAGACCTAAGGGGGAAGAGGTCACCCCCCTCGGGGCGCAAACAAAGGCATATTGGGCTCAGTGGAAAACTCTGGAATTGAAGGATAACATCTTGTATCGCAAGTGGGTGGAGGTTCCCTCTGATAGAACTTCCTGGCTGGTGGTAGTCCCGAACAAATTTAAGACCGATATATTGCAACAGGTGCACGGTACCCGCCCCGGCGGCCATTTGGGCAGGACAAAGACAACATCGCGGGTACGCCGGAGGTTTTATTGGGTGAATATGGGGCGCGACATACAGGACTGGTGTCGGAGATGCGACGCCTGTACTGCCAAAAAGGGACCAGCACGGAGGATGAGGGCCCCCCTTCAATTACACCAGGTGGGGGCCCCCCCCAAGAGCGGGTGGCCATGGATATCCTAGGCCCACTACCCCGCACCCGCCTAGGTAATAAGTACATCCTCGTTGTGATGGACTACTTCACCAAGTGGCCAGAGGCCTACGCCCTCCCCAACCAAGAAGCAGGGGTGGTAGCGCAGGCCTTCGTGGAAGGATTTGTGTGCCGGCATGGGATTCCACAGGAGTTGCACACCGACCAGGGACGAAATTTTGAGAGCAAATTGCTAAAAGATGTGTGCAGTCTCCTGTCAATTCGGAAAACAAGAACCACGCCCTTGCGGCCACAATCTGACGGGATGGTGGAACGGTTCAACAGAACATTGATACAACAACTGGCACTGTTCACCGCCACCCGTCAGGATGACTGGGACGAACATCTCCCTTATTTGCTTATGGCCTACCGAACCAGCCAGCACGGGGCCACCGCATGCAGTCCAGCGTTGCTTATGTATGGGCGGGAGTTACGGGCTCCCGCCGACTTGCTATGCGGTCCCGTGCCAGACACAGTGGTTAACCCGCCGAGGGAGGGGTACGCACGTCACCTCGAGGAAGGCATGGAGCTAGTCCATGCCTTCGCCCGCCGCCAACTCCATCTGGCGGGGGAAAAGATGAAGCGCAGGTACGACGACCGGAGCCAGGGGAGTCAATACGCTCCGGGGATGAAGATTTGGTTCTTTAATCCCCGGAGGCGGAAGGGAAGGTGCCCAAAGCTCACCTCCCCCTGGCAAGGCCCAGGAGTCGTCCTGTCACAAATCTGTGACGTGGTCATTAAGATCAAAATGGGACCACGAGCCCTCCCTCGGATCGTCCACGCCGACCGGATAAGACCTTACACCGGCGAGCAGGCGCCCCCGTGGATTGCCTCGGCTTTAGATGCCGAGGCGGGACCCAGTACCTCTGAATAAGGGGGGCTTATTAGTGCCAGAGGACTGGGGGATTGAGGAGCGATAGGCCCGGTGGGTAAGGGTGGCATCCCTGCCACCCTTCCCATGTGGGGCAAAGGAGCAATAGCTTATGGGGTGTATGGCAGTGAAAACTAGCCCGGGTGGGTTAGGTTATATTGATAGGGATCTAGCGAAGATGACATTAGGTAACGCTAAGTTAGTTAGTGACTGATACCTGTAGTGGGGACGCAGGTAGATTAGTATGGATGATAATGACGAGGGAGCGCAATAGTTTAAAGGGACGACTGGGAAGCGCAAGTTTCAGAAGGGAGTAGTTAGCTGAGATGATGCCCTGTGTGTGAGAATTGAACAGGTGTGATTGCACAGGTGTGCAACTGGACAGGTGTGTGGAGCAGTGTGTGAGTAATGAGTGTTGTGGATCAGCGCGAATGCGCTTGGGGAGAGAAGGGTGCAGGTGGCACCAGGTGTGAGAGCACAGGTGTGCAAGTACAGGTGTGTGGAGAGAGTTGGAGTAAGTGGTACGGAGTGGTGTGCATGGTGCGAAGGTGTGAATGGGGGAAGAGTGGACCCCCATCACGGATACCCGGGGCGGGTAGTGTAAGTGTTAGGTAGAGGGTACAGGTAAATTGTGGTTGGATATTGGCATCTGTGGTGCGGGTGACAGAATGGTATTGTGGATGGGTGCATTAGTGTTGTGGAAATGGCTGGGCGTGGAGCCTGTTAGTGTGTGTAGTTGGTTGGGCACTCCACCACTGTGAGGATGTCGGCCAAGTGAGGCCGCAGGTGGGCTCTGGGAGCCGGTAAAGTTGTGGATGGGGCCCGAGGATCCGGAGGACGGACCCGGGTAGCCCAGTGCCAGAGAGGGCACCGAGTAGGGAGAGCGCCAGAGGGCCTTCCCCAGGTAGTTAGGTTAGGGTAAGGAGCAGGTAAGCTCGGAGGCAACTGCAGTGGTGGAGGTGTGCAGGTGGGTAGACCCACTGGGAGAGGTACACGCCACAGCCCAGAAATTGTGCGAGGGCACCGGGAGATGAATCGGGGCAGTGAGACCCCAAATTGAAAAGCACCACAGTTTGGCCAATGGGAATTGGTTTTTAGAACCCATAGTGTAAGAGGGCCAATGGTTTGGCCGGAGAAAGACCCCGGGTAGTGTAAAGTTGTTAAAGCCATTTAGGAAATAGTTAGGATTGATGAACCTGTCGCACCATACGCAGCCACTTACCTGAGGTGATGATGATGACTCCACACCTGTGTTTTCTTTGTTTGTGTTGCAGAAATGAGAATTGCTGTGAGGATTTGTGAGACGCATCACGACGTGGATGAGACATTGGGGTGATTCCATCTCTCCCTCCCTAGGAGGGACTGATGATGAATTGGTGATAGCAAATTATGATGTTGAGTTGGAGATGGCAAATTTTGATGAAAGTTGAAAATGGCAAATTTGATTGGTTAGGAGGGAGAGAAGACGAATTTGGTTTATGGGAGGAACGGGGAAGACAGTAGGGATGTTTGTTGATTTGTAAAGTAGATGTTTATGGGTAGTGTTGTGTTGTGTGGATACAGTAAGGGGTAAGGGAGGGGCCATGTAGGTTACCTGGTGGGGGGGGGGGGGCGTACGGTAGGAACGTACCTGTCTCACCTGGTTCCCATGTGCCCCCAGTGTGCATTACCTTACATTGCGTGCACTTTTGCGCCCTTACCACCTTACTCACTTGTCTGCTTCTTTTGTCTCCCACCTCCGAGGATCTGGCTTTGGGGTAGAGAGAGAGGAGAGAGAGGTGCTGGCTACGCAGTTGTGGGCCTGCACTTTCGCTGCTTGCTGCCTGGATCGATACACCATATGGACCGCAATTTTGGTGGCCACCCACAATGGACCGCAGTTCTTTTGCGGCCAAGCACCACCCATTGATGGACCTATGGGTCAACGTGGCACCTATGCCATACAAGGTGAACCACTTATAGTTGGCCCCCTGACGGCCACAATACAGAAATGGACGCGGTTGGCGCCTTTCTTTATTTTTTTGAAAGAGGCAAGAACACCAAGTGCACCACACGAAGGCAAGACCAGCGGCAGAACATCGGCCGGCTGCGACACCACCGGTGATTTATAAACACTTTATTGGTGCACCGGATGGTGCTGACTGTGTGATGGGGTGGTGCTTTTGGTGCTGGGAAGGGGTGCTCTGCACATTATTAAAGGCCGTAAGGCCACAGAGCACTCGTGGGTTGGTGTATCGATGCTGGCATGCGTGCTCTCTCTATGCATAACATCTGCATGTGTTCCTCCAAAAACAGGTCCTGGATCGTAGTGTAAATATCAGCGTAGTCTTGTAAATAATGCTCCCTACCGGCTGTATGTTTAGTTTGCGAATTCTTTCCGGATTCGGTTATCCTGTGGGTGTGTTTCTGTGAGGAGAAGGGTGCAACGTCGCAGGGGGACATATTTACTCATTTGTGAATATCTGTAAAACTGGCGCACTCAGGGTAGAGTTAATAGTAGAGGGAACTACATCTGCGTGCCACACTAAAGTAGGTAAAAATTTATCGGGTCGTGACGCCCCGAGGGTAGAGAAGGGTGCAATGTTGCGAATATGGCATTTGGCCTCCATATCCGCTTGTAAATATTCCCCTATTTCCCCAATACTCCCCAACTATCCCCAATCCCCCATTCCCTAGTCCCATTGCCTGTAAATAACACTCTGTAGAACCGACCTTCCCCTTTTTCCCCCATTAAATGTCGTGCCCAGGTCCACCGCATCTCACGTAGACAACTATAGGACATCTTGCTAGTTATTCTTAGTCGATGTCAGTTAAGGACTCGTTTCCATTAATTCTGACTCTTCGTTGCACCAGAATGTGATCGTATGGCACCAGTCGTGAGTTTAGGACCTCCCCTTACCTCCTCCCATCTTCCCCATGAAACAACAACAACAACAACAACTACAACAACAACAACTACAACTACAACAACAACAACAACAACTACAACAACAACAACTACAACTACAACAACAACTACAACAACAACTACAACAACAGAGGGGCGCGGCGCGGCATGCGGGGAGTGTGCGTCCTCACTCCGGCTCGGTTAGCCGCCATTACCCATGTGCGCCGACGGGGTTACCAAGAAGGGGCTGCCTGTCGGCCCCTCGTCAAGGGCGGAGCCGTTAACCCCCCCGCACGCACCCAATGAGAAGCAACGGGCCGATTCCATCTGGGGCGGAGCTAACGAGCCGAGGGCGTGTCACTCCCCGCCGGATATACGCAGCGACTTACCGGACGTGACGTCAGATGCGCCCCCAGCTTGAGCAAACAAGTCACCATCTCCGAGCGCTGAGTGAGACCTCCCGCATCTTGGACTGGACCGGGTCGATTTTGCCCCTGAGCCAAGGTGCACCTTGAGCCATCGACTACCCGCTTTCCTTGCCATCAATCCCCGTGTGAGTCAGTTTTTGTCCCATTTATCTGTCGTCTGTCGGGGTTAATATAAGAGAGTGTCTAAGTGCCTGCCTTTCTATGCTGTCCCTCTTGTCGTTGTAATCTGACCTTCCGCCCTAATATAACCTCCTCCGGAGGTCTTGAGAACTGAACCCTTGGTGTCGTGTCATTTTAATCCAGCCGTTGTGTCTTTTCCATCATTGATTTAGCATAGCGCGACTTAGTCAACGTTCGAGTATAATCGGGTAAACGTGCAGGCGCGGTCATACCAAACCGCTCGGTAAACCAACATCCACCACCGCGTCTGTAACAATATATATATAATATATATATATATATATATATATATATATATATATATATATATATATATATATATATATATATATATATATATATATATATATATATATATATATGAGTGTTTCTTCATCATTGAGTGATCGGGCCAAAAACGATATTATAGCATGATATTTCAAAAAGTTCTGGATGACTGAGGGCAAGGCTAGGTGGATGAGTTGGTTAGGTGACCAGAACCAGCTGACTAGAATTTTGTTCAGGTCCGAATCCCCGGTTTAGAACCGGTTTAGAATCCCCGGTCCCCAGAATCACCGGTATCCCGGTGTGTACCCCGGTTTAGAATAGGTACACCGTATCCCTGCGCATCGTAAGAGGCGACTAAGGGTTGGCGTCAGGAAGGGCATCCGGCCATAAAAAAAAACATTGCCTCAAAAAGGGAACCATGATTGTCATGGGGCCCGCAAGGCTAACCCCTGCTCCAGCGGGGAAAATGGACTTAAAACGATCATTCATTCATATATATTCCGAATCCAGATCTGTGGGATACAAAAAGGTAAACAGTTCAACCTGTTGGAGGTATGCTCTCTACCGAGTGCAGTTCTTGTTTAATCTTGTGTCGGTGTGGCAGAGGCATGTGATCCGCCGAATGGCCTCCTCCTGCGTCTCATTTTTCTGTATGCTATAATTTGTAGGAAGTCATTAAAATTTACACAATTCCATTTGTTAAGAGTGGATCATTGTGTGCCAGGTTAGGGTTAAATTATAACTTCCTCTCCAAATTATACAATATAAAAATTTTATATAAATTACTAATTATAAATTTTTAAAAATTCCCATGGTAGGAGGGAAGGGGAATGCATCAACGATACAGCCGTGTCCCTATAGACATAATGCAACCTGCATCACATACACAACCGGGTGCTACATATGCATGAATGAATTCATTAATTAAAAGAAGCTTGAACGTGGAAAATATTCATGACAAACTTAAAGAGGATAAAAGAACTATTATTATCTCAGTATGTAATTATCTTAACTTATCCACCTGGGCCTCCAGCACAAAATTCGCTAATCTAATCTCTTGTTAAAGCTCATCACAGGACCTTCATGGTGCTGCTACATTGGTTATAGATGAAGGTCAGTTCTATTTAGCAAAGTGATCAACCCAATGCTTTGCAGAAAAATTGCAATTTGACCTGGTAAGTGCAAAAAATAGTATTGTATACCAGCAGGGCATTTTGCAGTGTGGAGCACATTTACTGCAGGAATATGGTACCACATCAATTCAAAACCAGCTCTTCCTGGAAGAGACCTGGAAGAGAGAGTGGAACCACCTTTAGAGGCCATTTTTCCCCGCAGAGCGGGTGTTGGCCTTTTTCGGGCACCGTGGTCCCCTTTTTGAAGCAATGTTTTTTTTTGACGCAAAAGCCGGATGCCCTTCCTGCCGCCAACCCTGTTGGTCGCCTCTTGCGACATAGGGAATTTACCAGTGAACTGGTGCTCAATTTGCGGACCTCGGAAGGATGCCAGGCTGAGTCAGCCCCCCTCGCGTTAATTCAGCGATCGAACGGGATTTGAACCCAGGATCCTAGGATCCCAAGCCAGCACCTTAACCGCTAAGCCAACACCAGACTGAGGAAGCGCGAGTGGGCTGCAGATTATTACCGGGGCACCAAAGAGTCCTGAGTAGAACGCCATCAAACATGTCTGTGAACATGTATCGGGGGCTGTTTGTAAGCCGATCTCTGCCCAGTCATATGCCTGAGCTACAACAAAAACTACTCCACATTTGGTAAAATCTGCATCAGGAAGTTATACAGAATATCATTGATTTGATTCCTTAACAGATTCAAGCATGTTAGATGCGATTCAAGCATGTTAGATGCAAATGGACACCGGACACGCTACCGGGTAATTATACAATTCGAGAAGTGTCTGTTTGTGTTTGACCTCTATACACACCAGAACCATGGGATGGAATGAGTTGTAGCATCACCTTCAATGGAGTAGCATCACTTTCTCGGTGTCACAATATGGCCGCCGATTGGCTTCACAAACACTTGACCAAACAATGCACAGGGTGAGGTAGAAGTCACTGGACATGTTTTTTTTTTTTTGTTTGTTTTTTTGTATACTGAATCGAGGCTCGTGAAAGAGCTAACATTTACTTCACAAACAAATCAACCAGACAAACAAAATATATAAAAAGAGGGAGCGGAAAACAAGATGGGGAGAGCAGGGGAAGCACACAAACACAACATTTGAGAGCAGGGAGATGTGTGGAAGGGAGAGGGCTTGGGGGGAGGAGGTGTGGGAAGGGGGGGGGGGGGGTGGAGGGAGAATTATAAAACACAAGGACACCAAGGACTTCCAGGACAGAAGTTGGTATTTCAAAAAAGTGGAATTGGGGTGAAATTAGCGGGGGTAGAAAAGATCAAGGTTTTGGATGGGGGAAGATAAGAGATGGTGGTGAACAGCTGTTTTAAAGACCTGGAGGGTGGAGTGGGATTGAAGAGAGTGAGGGAGTTTGTTCCAGATGCGGGAGAAAAGAGGCATGAAGGAGCGAAGGTGAGCAGAGAGTCTTGATTTTGGCAGTTTGACCATAAGAGGGTTGCAGGCAGATCTTGTGCGACCTGTAGGAATATTTGTGGGACAGAGCCCAGAGAGAGCTGGGGGGGGCAAGGCCAGAGAGGAGTCAGTAGAAGATGGAAAGACCACCAACCTGCCTGTGGTGAGTGAGTGAGAGGCCCTTGGAGTTAGCTTCATCGCGGGAGATTCCAATGATTCTGAATGCTTTGGTTTCAACAGCGTGAAGACGAGCTAGGTGTGAGGCAGGAGCACCAGCCCAGAGGGGAGAGCAGTATTCCATTGAGCTGCGGATGAAAGCCTTGTATGTGGTGAGGAGCTCAGGTGTGCCAAGGAAGGACTTCGCACGACGGAGGATGCCCAGTCGGCGACTGGCTTTGGAGGCCAGATTTGAAATGTGGTTTTCCTAGGAAAGATCATGGCAGATAGTGAGACCCAAAAGCTTGAGTGACAGAACTTCTTGGAGAGGATTATTCAGAAAGTGGATGGGAGGGTTGTGCAGTCGGTCTTTTCGGAGAGACATCGTAAGAGTGTGAGATTTGTCAGGATTGAAAGACATGTTCCACTTGTTTGCCCAGTCTGTGATTTTGTCCACGTCTGCAGAGAGTGAGGAGGCAGCAGACTGCCGATCTGAGGGATGAAGAATGGAGCGACAGAGAGTAGAGTCATCAGCAAAGAGATACAGAGGATTTTCAAGAGAGTCAGAGAGATCATTGATGAAGACCAGAAAAAGCACATGGCCCAGAACACTGCCTTGTGGAACTCCAGCCTGAACAGGAAGAGGAGATGAGAGAAACCCATTCAGGGCCACACGTTGACTACGACTAGAGAGGAAGTCCGCCAGCCATGCGTGGAGATTTCCATGGATACCAAAAGAGGAGAGTTTGGTGAGCAGAGCGGGGTGCCAGACCGTATCGAAGGCACGTGATATGTCAAGGGAGACTGCTCTAATTTCCTGTTTGGCATTGAGGACCTCCATCCATTGTTGAGAAAGCAGAAGCAGCATGTCCAGAGTAGAGCGTCCAGGTCTGAAACCAAATTGATCTGAAGCCATTGGAGAAGAGGAAAGATTTCATATCTGAAGCAATGATGGATTCCATGACTTTGCTGATAATTGGGAGAAGGCTGATTGGTCTGTAGTTGCTGGGATCTGTTTTTGCACCTTTTTTGTGCAAAGCGGTGATGTTGGCAGATTTCCAAGCAGATGGAAGATGACCTTGAGCAAAAGACAGGGTGAAGAGAACAGAGAGAGGGAGTGAAAGAGCGGAAGAACAGGATTTTAGGACCCGTGGGCTGATGCCGTCATGTCCAGTTGCAGAATCCGAGTCGAGGGTTGACAGAAACTTTTCCACCTTGTCAGGAGGAAAGGACACAGAGTCCAGGAGCAGCTGGGTACGACTGGGTACGGTGAGTACAGAGAGGGATGGGTTTGGGACACAAGATTTAGAGACAAACACAGAGTTGAGGCATTCAGCTTTTTCACGTATGTTTTACCTTTCACGTATGTTTATGTTTACCTGTATGTTTTACCTGCTTACACAAGATTGGAGCCACAAGCCCGAGAAGTAGTAACATATTACAGTTACAACAGTAATACGTAATAACAGGAGTAACTAGAACGGCACTCAGTAGAGAGCATACCTCTGCCTGGTTGGCCATATCACTCAATGGCAAAGAATCAAAATTGTCAAAAATTAAATAATTCCCATATCGGAATCCATATTCAGATCTTCACCAAAATTGAATCGATTCTTCCTTGTCACACACACAACATGCCCACCAAGTTTCGTCCAAATATATCAATAATTTGTTGAGATATCCGGCAATGTATAGTGTTTGGCCCATTCTCCCAATGGTGAAGAATCACTTAAGAAATTAAATAATTATCCTATCCGAATCCATATTCAGATCTTCACTTAAATCTAATCTATTTGTCCTTGTCCGACACCCAACTGTTCCACCAAATTTCATCCAAATCCATCCACAACTTTTTGAGATATCCTGCTATGTATAGTTTTGGCCCAATTCCCCAATGATGATCACAATCACTTAAAAAATTATAGTAGCTGGATCCGAATCCGGACCTTCACCAAAATCATTTCATTCGTCCTTGTGACATACGCTACATCATCTCTGCCAAATTTAATCCGAATCCATCTACAACTTTTTGAGATATTTTGTTCAAAAACAAACAAACAAACAAACAAACAAACAAGAAGACGTCTTGCGGAGCACGATACTTGCAAAATCCCCCCCCCCTCCCCAAGAAAAAAAATTCCATTGATACAGCAAATTGTCCATTTCATCAAGATTAAAATTGACAAACTTGATCAAAGCTCTGGTCAACGGGAAGAAAAATGACGATTTTTCAGATGAAAAATCATGATTTTGTAAGGTTGACCTTGAGTCGACCTTTGACCTTTTGACCTCAAAACAGCTAGTTTCCCTATTTATTGACTCAATGTGCAAATGCTGTTCAATTTTCATGGCAATCGGATGAAAATTGAGGATTTTAAAAACTTGGCCTATGTTGACCTTTTAGCCGATGTTGACCTCAAAAATAGTTGGTGGTTGAATTCAGTGATGATATATGTAAATCCTCTTAGAATTTCAAGTCAATCAAATGAAAATTGGTGATTTTAGAAATTCGGCCTATGTTGACCTTTTGGCCTATGTTCACCTAAAATATAATTTGTGGTTGAATTGAGTGACCAGATATGCAAGTTCTCTTCAAATTTCAAGTCAATCGGATGAAAATTGAGGATTTTAGAAATCTGGCCTATGTTGACCTTTTGGCCAATGTTGACCTCAAATATACTTGGTGGTTGAATTCAGTGTCCAGATATGCAAGACCTCATCAAATTTCAAGTCAATCGGATGAAAACTGAGGATTTTAAAAATTTGGCAAAGTTTGTGACCTTTGCCCTGTTGACCTTTTGACCCCCAAAACAATAGGCTTCTCAATTGGAACGACCTATACATCTTGGTGAAGTTTCATGACGATTGGTTTAGAATTGTGACCTGTAGGCCGGTGAAAAACAATCAGACAAACAAGAAGACGTCATGCGGAGCACGATACTTGCAAAATCCTTGTTGTTGTTGACCTTTGATGATACTTGTTGACCTTTGACTTTTTGACCTAAAAAAATAGTATGTTTCCCAATTTAGTGACTCGATATGCAAATGCTGTTCAAATTCCAAGTCAATCGGTTGAGAATTGGCGGCTTTTTAGATGAAAATTTATGATTTTAAAAATTTGACCTTGAGTTGACCTTTGACCTCTTGACCTCAAAAATAGTATGTTTCCCAATTTAGTGACTCAGTGTGCAAATATGCTGTTCAATTTTCAAGTCAATCGGTTGAGAATTGATGGCTTCTTAGATGAAAATTGCTGATTTTAAAAATTTGCCCGTGAGTTGACCTTTGACCTCAAAAATAGTTCATTCCCCAATTTATTGACTCCATATACAAATGCTATTCAATTTTCAAGTCAATCGGATTTAAAATGGCGATTTTAGAAATTTGACCTCCAGATGACCTTTGACCTCAAAATCAATAGGCTTCTCAATTGGGACGACCTATACAACTTGGTAAAGTTTTGTGACGATCGGTTTAGAATTGTGACCTGTAGGCCGGTGACAAACAAACAGACAGACAAACAAACAGACGGAACCACAAACGCAACCGACCAATATACTTGAAAAATCTTCGATTTTGCAAGTAACAAACAAATAGACAGGGGTGAAAACATAACCGCCATCCACTTCAGCGGAGGTAATAATAACATATAGTAATACAACAATTGCAATACTTTCTTGGACATCGAGTCCATCTGTACGACGTCCGCCGTTGTTACGACGTCCGCCGTTGTTACGGCACAAGATCATTTTTCTCCACTTGCTGTGTGAAAACCGATGCAAAATTCCATGTGTTATGGTGCCAAATGCTTCCTGAATGCATTGTTTCAGTTCATCAACAAATGGCATGCGATGTTCTGCAACCTTAGCTTTGACATACCACCACGGAGCATTGTCACAAGTGGTCAGGTCAGGACTGTGCGGTGGCCACAGAAGCTGTCAACCTGTTTTCATGATCTGCATCTGACAATTCACAAATGATGGTTGGTTTTTATGGGTTCATGTGAAGATCTTCTTTCATTGTGACGTAACGATGAATACGAAACACCCAACTCTGCAGAACGTTTCCGTAATGATTTTTTTCAGAGATCTGAGAACGGATGTTTTAATGTTTGGAATTCCCAAATCACTAATTTTTGGTCGACCGCTGCGCTTGTTGTCGAGTACACTTCCAGTCTGAAATGCCTTTTCCCCAAAAGATGAAGATTTGATTTTGACCGTGCTGACTTTCCAAAATGCTCCTCCAAGTCTTCTTGCACCTGTTTCATCGTCTAGTTTGTGTTCCTCCTCTCGTGGTACCACAGCACTGCTATCGGCTCCTCTTCGGCACAAGATAATTTCTTGTTATCTGCATGGATTTACAGAAATGCATGGATTTACAGAAGTGAGAAGAATTTCCGATAGTTGAGAGTATCTATCAAGGAGGAATAACTTTTACAGAAGATCCAGGTTGGAGTGTAGGAAGTGAAGGAACAGCTAGGAAATCTAAGAGTAGATAAAACTCCAGGACAGATAATATTCACTCAAGAGAGTATTGATGGAGGTGGCAGAGCAGGTAAGCGAGATGTTAACGGATATGTTTAATATCTCATTGGAGTAGTGGAGGATTGGACAGCAGAAAATGTAACCTTCATTGAAAGGATCCAGAGAATAATTGAGGAACTACAGACTTGTTAGCTTGACTTAAGTTGTAGGGAAAGTGTTTGAGAACATTAATTAGGGACCAAATGAGGAACCATTTAAATAATTAGAAACTAATTAAAGGCAGTCAGCATGGGTTTACCAAAGGGAGGTCTTGTTTGGCTAATTTATTGGAGTTATATTGGATTACATTGGATGAGGATACATTGGATGAGGGTAGATGAGGGAAGGGCAGTGGACATAATATGTCTTAACTTTCAGAAGGTATTTACATAGGAGTTTGGAAGCGAAGGTGAGGACTTATGTAATTGCTGGTAGCTAACTGGATTAGTCATAGGAAGTAAAGAGTGGCTGTGAATGGGAGGATTTCTGACTGGAAGGATGTAAATACCTCAGGGATCACCACGAGGACCATTGTCATTCATAAATTACAGCAACGATTTGGATAGTGGAGGTAAAAAATAGGTTTTCCAATTTTGTAGATGACACTGAAAGATGGCAGTAAGGATTGGAGGTGAGATAGATGGCAGAAAGGGAGTGGAAAGGGTGATCAGACTCAGGAAAGTGTATATACTTTCATAGATTGGGCAAACGATTTGTAAATGCAAATTAGCATAAATAAATGTAAGGTGCTGTTGATGGTAAGAAAATGAAAATAGAGATTTCAAGGGGCAGTCTTGGAGAATGTCACTCAGAATAAGGATCGGTGGGTGGTAATAGATACCTCAGGTGGGAGGGAGGGTGGTAGTGAGCAGACAGGCAACTACAAGTAAAGCAAACCAGGATTTAGGTTGTATCTATAGGGGGTAAATTGTAAATCAAAGGAGGTAGTTTCAAAAGTTTACAGGAATTTAGTGAGGCATCATCTAGAATATTATGTCCAGTTTAGGTCACCACATCTCAGAAAGTACATAGCTACCATGGAGAGAGTTCAGCATAGTGGTACTAGATTAGTTCCGGGCCAAGCTGGACTCAGCTCTGAGGAGTGGCTGAAGGAGAGAGAACTTTATATATTAGAAAGGAGGTGGTTACAAGGGGATATGATAGATATGTGATAATGAAGGGTATGGACAAAATAAGTGCGGAAGAATTATTCAGCAGAATTGACAGTGATATGACCAGGGACCATAGCCTGAGAGTAAACAAGAGGAGAGTTAAGATCAGGCAAGATCAGGCAAGAGTCTTTCACTCAGAGAGTAGTTAATGCATGGAATTATCTCCCTGAAAAGGTCGTGGCAGCAGAAACAGTAGATAGGTTTAAAGTGGAATTATATAGGTACCCAGAGGCATTGGAGATAGAGGGTTGCAGGGATATTGGCAGGACTTGTACGTAGTTTGAGTATTGATGGGTGATTGTGTACATCAGTGCTGTGTGACGTTTCTGAGTGGGTCTCATTAAGCTTAAGGGATAGTGTGAATGGTGTTGTACATTCTTCACCCCCGAAAAAAACGACAAAAAATGAAAAGATATATTGCATTTTTATTTTTAACAACCTGTTGATGTTCCTGGGCCTGCCACACTTTTCTCATCCCCACCTCTCTCTCTATACTCCCTATGATATTGTGTCGAAAGCTTGACTGATTTATTTAATCTAGCGTTGGTGAAGCGCAGGTAAGATGGATCAAATGGCTTCCTCTTGCATCAAATTTCCTTGAAAAAAACAAACTCCGAGGCGTACTTCGAACCTTGGCGGGATTATCTTTTCCCGCGCAGGAAAGCCCAAAGCCTTACCTGATCGGACAGCTGACACGGGATTACTCCGAACCCAAAGAACAAAGAAACGAGACAGGACAGAAAAGTAAAATTCAACAAATATAAGTGTATTTACAGTTTTTTGGGGGGGTTTTTTGTGTACAAGATCGAGGCTCGTGAAAGAGCTAACATCAATCACACAAAAAGTCAAAACCGACACATAAAACATATAATAAGGAGAGCAGTAGACAAGATGGAGAGAGAGGGGAAAGCACACAAGTACAACATTTGAGAGCAGGGACATCGGGAGATTGGACGGTTTTTCAAAGCTGCACACGCTCTCCATGCTTTCAAAGATAAGTCATTGTTCACAATCGTATTTTGTCGAAACTGTATTTATCTTTTGGTGTGTGTACGTATAGTGTGTCCCTAGGCAGATTCTCAGTGTTAATCTTTCATACCTGTATAAAAAATCGTCGGTTATTTTGTACCGCGTTTTTTGCGACCAAGTACCTTGTTTCCTACCTTGAGGCTTTGTTTTCTCTCAGCAGTCGATTGTGGTCCATTTACTTTCGTTCTCAGTTTTTCCCAGTCTTTTCACCCCATACTTTTTGCTTAAAATCTTAAACTCAAAAAAACAAAAAAAAACATTTCCTTATTTGTTCTTATTCGTTTTTCTTATTAGTTCGTTCATTGTTTGACCACATGTTTCACCCCCATTTCCCCAGATAGTTTTCACTGTTCAATTTTAAAATGTTTAAACTTTCCCCTGAAGTGCTGTATTCTGTCATATATTATAACACCTTTTTCTTCTTCTTTAAAAGGGTGCTTTCGACTTGCTCACCAAATCTAATCATTCCAAAAAAAAATTCAATCTCGTACAGTTGCTCTTTCCTACATTCCCCAAACCCACCTGCACTCCACCCCCCCTCCCAGCCCCCCTTCAGCGTCCTTAAATGTATATTTGACTCGAAGGTCACAAGAAACTCATTTTGCAATAAATGTTTGCTTCCCATTAATCGTACACTTTCTAAAATCCAAACTCACCCCTCCCCTCCAAATCTTACCCATCACCCATCCCTTTCAAATCTCCCGCTTTGCCACTTCCCTCCTAAACTCCCCCCGCACCCCTCCCCTCCTAGACTCCCCCTCACCCCTTCCCTCCTAAACTCCCCCCAAACGCCTCCCCTCATAAACTCCCCCCTCACCCCGATCCCTTCAAATCTCCCCACCCTCATTGTTTCTCCATTAACCCCCTCTCACCCCTCCCCCTCAAAGTGTCCTCCCCGCTTCTTCCCCCTTCCAACTCTCACCAACATCTCCCCCAAACTTCTGCCTCGCTCTGCCCCCACCCTCAAATAACACCTCACTGTCCCTCACCCAATCACCATCAAACGTTTTGTCTGCCCCATGCTTCCCTTTCTCCGAGCTATTCTGAAATCTCTGTCACACTTTCAACAGCTATCCCTACCTCTTCCTCCTCTTTCACATCTTACATGACCCCTCCCCCCCCTTTTCTGTATCCGATGCTCCCCCATCCTCTTCATTAACGGTGTGGACCTCAAACATCTGGGGCCTTCGCTCAAACTTGACCGATCTCTCCATACAAGTTGCTTCTGACAAACCAGACTTGATCTGCTTAACAGAAACTTTCCTCCTTCATGATGTCTCTGATTCCTTAATATCTCTCCCGGGTTACTCCCTCCTCCGGTATGATAGACCTGAGCCTCGTCCTGGAGGTGGGGTTGCTATCTTTATCAAAAACTCTCTTCCTCACTCACCCTGCACTGCCTTTTCTCCACCTCACCCCCAGGAGTACCTCTGGCTACGGCTACCCCTTCGCTCCCACATTTTGTTAATATGCATGTTGTACCGTCCACCAAACAGTGATGACTCCATCTACATCTCGCTGTCTGACAATATGGACCAACTTCGATCTACTCATCCCAACTCTCTCTTCCTCATATGTGGTGATTTCAATTGTCACAATGCCAGTTAGCTGGGTGTGGGTACATCTCTCACCAGCCATGGCTCCTCAGCAAAGGACTTCTGCGACTCACGAGGACTGACACAATCTGTCAATTTCCCGACCCAGATCTCAACCAACGGAGCATCTTCTCTTCAAGACTTGGTTATGACTAACTTCCCTGCAAATGTCTGCTGCTCTTCTTCTGCTCCAATTGGCTCATCTCATCATGTGCTTGTTAAAGTGGACATCTCTCTGACCATTCTCAGAGAGCCTTCTCAGCGTCGACGAGTCTGGCATTTCACTCAGGCCAATTGGAACGGTCTTCAAGCAGCTATCAATCATCTGGACTGGTCTCCCATCTCTACCACCTCTGACATCAACTCATCCTGGGAATTCTTCCAAAGTAAATTGCTCTCTCTCATGCACAGATTTATCCCATCTCGTCTTCAGTTGTCATACCCTTCCTCCTGTCCATGGTACACGGAATCTTGTGGTGAGGCAGTTGCCCAGAAACAACTTGCCTTCGCCTCCTGGAAAGCAAATCCAATGGAAGGAAATCTCATTTCCTTTCACAAAGCCCGAAACAAGTGTGTGTCCACCCTCAGGAGAGCCAGGAAACAATATCTCTCCACTCTCAAGACTGAACTCTCAAACCTGTTTCCCTCTTCCAAATCCTACTGGTGTCTGGTCAAAACCGTTTCTGGTGTTTGTTCGCCATCCATCCCCTCCCTTACCTCAAACGCCTACACAGCTGACTCCGCACGTGAAATGCTGAATGCCTCAACTCTGTGTTTGCCTCTAAATCTTGTGTCCCAAAGCCATCCCTCTCTGTACCCACCGTACCCAGTCGTACCCAGCTGCTCCGGGACTCTGTGTCCTTTCCTCCTGACAAGGTGGAAAGGTTTCTGTCAACCCTCGACTCTGATTCTGCAACTGGACCTGAAGGCATCAGCCCACGGGTCCTAAAATCCTGCTCTGCCACTCTTTCACTCCCTCCCTCTGTTCTCTTCACCCTCTCTTTTGCTCAAGGTCATCTGCCATCAGCTTGGAAATCAGCCAACGTCACCTCTTTACACAAAAAATGTGCAAAAACAGATCCTTGCAACTACAGACCAATCAGCCTTCTCCCAATTATCAGCAAAGTCATGGAATCCATCATTGCTTTGGATATCAAATCTTTCCTCTTCTCCAATGGCTTGATCTCTGATCATCAATTTGGTTTCAGACCAGGTCACTCTACTCTGGACATGCTGCTTCTGCTGTCTCAACAATGGATGGAGGTCCGCAATGCCAAACAGGATATTAGAGCTGTCTCCCTTGACATATCACGTGCCTTCGATACGGTCTGGCACCCTGCTCTGCTCAACAAACTCTCCTATGGTATCCATAGAAATCTCGACGCATGGCTTGGAGACTTCCTCTCTAGTCATAGTCAACGTGTGGCCCTGAATGGGTTTCTCTCAACTCCCCCTTCCTGTTCAGGCTGGAGTTCCCCAAGGCAGTGTTCTGGGCCCTGTGGTTTTTCTGGTCTTCGGCAATGATCTCTCTGACTCTCTTGAAACTCCTCTTTATCTCTTTGCTGATGAATCCACTCTTTGCCGCTCCATTCCTCATCCCTCAAATCGGCAGTCTGCAGCCTCCTCACTCTCTGCAGACCTGGCCAAAATCACAGACTGGTCAAACAAGTGGAACATGTCTTTCAATCCTGACAAATCTCACTCTTACTAAGTCTCTCCGAAAAGACCGACTGGACAACCCTCCCATCCACTTTCTGAATAATCCTCTCCAATAAGTTCTGTCACTCAAGCTTTTGGGTGTCACTATCTGCCATGATCTTTCCTGGGAAAACAACATTTCAAATCTGGCCTCCAAAGCCAGTCGCGGACTGGGCATCCTCGTTCGTGTGAAGTCCTTCTTTGGTACACCTGAGCTCCTCATCACATACAAGGCTTTCATCCGCAGCTCAATGCAATACTGTTCTCGCCTATGGGCCGGTGCTCCTGCCTCACACCTAGCTCGACTTCACGCTGTTGAAACCAAAGCTTTCAGAATCATCGGAATCTCCCGCGATGAAGCCAACTCCGAGGGCCTTTCACTTACTCACCGCAGGCAGGTTGGTGGGCTTTCTGTCTTCTACCGACTCCTCTCCGGCCTTGCTCCCCCAGCTCTCTCTGGGCTCTGTCCCCCAAATATCCCTACAGGTCGCACAAGATCTGCCTGCTACCCTCTTATGGTTACACTGCCAAAATCAAGACGCTCTGCTCACCTTCACTCCTTCATTCCTCTTTTCTCCCACCTCTGGACCAAACTCCCTCACTCTCTTCAATCCCACTCCTCCCTCCAGGTCTTTAAAACAGCTGTTCACCACCATCTCTTATCTTCCCCCATCCAAAACCTTGATCTTTTCTACCCAGACTAATTTCACCCCAGATTAACTTTTTGGAAATACCAACTTCCTTCCTGGAAGTCCATGCAGTGTCCTTGTGTTTTATACTTCTCCTACCCCTCCACCTCCTACCCCTCCCCCTCCTTCCCACGTTTTAAAGACTTGGAGGGTGGAGTGGGATTGAAGAGAGTGAGGGAGTTTGTTCCAGAGGCGGGAGAAAAGAGGAATGAAGGAGTGAGGTGAGCAGAGAGTCTTGATTTTGGCAGTTTAACCAAAAGAGGGTTGCAGGCAGATCTTGTGCGACCTGTAGGAATATTTGCGGGACAGAGCCCAGAGAGAGCTGGGGGGGCAAGGCCAGAGAGGAGTCGGTAGAAGACGGAAAGACCACCAACCTGCCTGCGGTGAGTGAGTGAGAGGCCCTTGGAGTTAGCTTCATCGCGGGAGATTCCAATGATTCTGAATGCTTTGGTTTCAACAGCGGAAGGCGAGCTAGGTGTGAGGCAGGAGCACCAGCCCAGAGGGGAGAGCAGTATTCCATTGAGCTGCGGATGAAAGCCTTGTATGTGGTGAGGAGCTCAGGTGTGCCAAGGAAGGACTTCGCACGACGGAGGATGCCCAGTCGGCGACTGGCTTTGGAGGCCAGATTTGAAATGTGGTTTTTCCAGGAAAGATCATGGCAGATAGTGAGACCCAAAAGCTTGAGTGACAGAACTTCTTGGAGAGGATTATTCAGAAAGTGGATGGGAGGGTTGTCCAGTCGGTCTTTTCGGAGAGACATCGTAAGAGTGTGAGATTTGTCAGGATTGAAAGACATGTTCCACTTGTTTGCCCAGTCTGTGATTTTGTCAAGGTCTGCAGAGAGTGAGGAGGCTGCAGACTGCCGATCTGAGGGATGAAGAATGGAGCGACAGAGAGTAGAGTCATCAGCAAAGAGATAGAGAGGATTTTCAAGAGAGTCAGAGAGATCATTGATGAAGACCAGCAAAAGCACAGGGCCCAGAACACTGCCTTGGGGAACTCCAGCCTGAACAGGAAGAGGAGATGAGAGAAACCCATTCAGGGCCACACGTTGACTATGACTAGAGAGGAAGTCCGCCAGCCATGCGTGGAGATTTCCATGGATACCAAAAGAGGAGAGTTTGGTGAGCAGAGCGGGGTGCCAGACTGTATCGAAGACACGTGATATGTCAAGGAAGACTGCTCTAATTTCCTGTTTGGCATTGAGGACCTCCATCCATTGTTGAGAAAGCAGAAGCAGCATGTCCAGAGTGGAGTGTCCAGGTCTGAAACCAAATTGATGATCAGAGATCAAGCCATTGGAGAAGAGGAAAGATTTCATATCTGAAGCAATGATGGATTCCATGACCTTGCTGATAATTGGGAGAAGGCTGATTGGTCTGTAGTTGCTGGTATCTGTTTTTGCACCTTTTTTGTGCAAAGCAGTGATGTTGGCAGATTTCCAAGCAGATGGAAGATGACCTTGAGCAAAAGAGAGGGTGAAGAGAACAGAGAGAGGGAGTGAAAGAGCGGAAGAACATGATTTTAGGACCCGTGGGCTGATGCCGTCAGG
This sequence comes from Myxine glutinosa, assembly GCF_964187855.1. Classification (NCBI taxonomy): domain Eukaryota; kingdom Metazoa; phylum Chordata; class Myxini; order Myxiniformes; family Myxinidae; genus Myxine; species Myxine glutinosa. The sequence goes on along the minus strand of NC_136263.1, from coordinate 120,301,368 downwards.
TCCAGTTGCAGAATCAGAGTCGAGGGTTGACAGACACTTTTCCACCTTGTCAGGAGGAAAGGACACAGAGTCCAGGAGCAGCAGGGTACGACTGGGTATGGTGGGTACAGAGAGGGATGGGTTTGGGACACAAGATTTAGAGGCAAACACAGAGTTGAGGCATTCGGCTTTTTCACGTGCGGAGTCAGCCGTGTGGCCATTTAAGGTGAGGGAGGGGATGGAGGGGGAACAAACACCAGAAACAGATTTTACCAGATGCCACCAGGATTTGGAAGAGGGACACAGATAAGAGAGTTCGGTCCTGAGGACGGAGAGATATTGTTTCCTGGCTCTCCTGAGGGTGGACACACACTTGTTTCGGGCTTTGTGAAAGGAAATGAGATTTCCTTCCGTTGGATTTGCTTTCCAGGAGACGAAAGCAAGTTCTTTCTGGGCAATAGCCTCACCACAAGATTCCGTGTACCATGGATGGGAGGAAGGGTATGACAACTGAAGACGAGAAGGGATAAAACTGTGCATGAGAGAGAGCAATTTACTTTGGAAGAATTCCCAGGATGAGTTGATGTCAGAGGCAGTAGAGATGGGAGACCAGTCCAGATGATTGATGGCTGCTTGAAGACCGTGCCAGTTAGCCTGAGTGAAATGCCAGACTCGTCGACGCTGAGGAGGCTCTCTGAAAATGGTCAGAGAGATGTCCACTTTAACAAGCACATGATCAGAAGAGCCGATTGGAGCAGAAGAAGAGCAGCAGACATTTTCAGGGAAGTTAGTCATAACCAAGTCCAGAAGAGAAGATTCTCCGTTGACTGAGATCCGGGTTGGGAAATTGACAGATTGTGTCAGTCCCAGTGAGTCACAGAAGTCCTTTGCTGAAGAGCCATGGCTGGTGAGAGAGGTACCCACCCCCAGCCAACTGGCATGGTGACAGTTGAAATCACCACATATGAGGAAGAGAGAGTTGGGATGGGTAGATAGAAGTTGGTCCATATTATCAGACAGCGAGATGTAGATGGAGTCATCACTGTTTGGTGGATGGTACAACACGCATATGAACAAAAGGTGGGAGCGAAGGGGAAGCCGTAGCCAAAGGTATTCCTGGGGGTGAGGTGGAGAGAGTGCAGTGCAGGGTGAGTGAGGAAGAGAGTTTTTTATAAAGATAGCAACCCCACCTCCAGAACGAGGCTCAGGTCTATCATACCGGAGGAGGGAGTAACCTGGGAGAGATACCTAGGAATCAGAGACATCATGAAGGAAGAAGGTTTCTGTTAAGCAGATCACGTCTGGTTTGTCAGAAGCAACCTGTATGGAGAGATCAGTTAAGTTTGAGCGAAGGCCCCGGATGTTTGAGGTCCATACTGTTAAGGAAGAGGAAGGGGGAGCATCGGATACAGAACAGGGGGGGGGGGGGGGGGAGCGGTAGGGCAGGATGTGGAAGAGGAGGAAGAGGTAGGGAGAGCTGTTGCAGGTGTGTCAGAGATTACAGAATAGCTTGGAGAAAGGGAAGAATGGGGCGGACAAAAGGTTTGATGGTGTTTGGGTGAGGCGCAGTGAGGTGTTATTTGAGGAGGGGGAAGAGTGAGGCAGAAGGTTGAGGAAGATGAAGGTGAAAGTTGGAAGGGGGAAGAAGCGGGGAGGACGCTTTGAGGAGGAGGGGTGAGAGGGGAGTCTAGGAGGGGAGGAGTGAGGGAGAGTCTCGGAGGGGAGGGGTGTGGGGGGAGTTTAAGGAGGGAAGGGGCAGGGGGGGAGATTTGAAAGGGATGGGTGTTTGGGAAGATTTGGGGGGGAGGGGCAAGGGGGAAGATTTGACAGAGATGGGTGATGGGGAAGATTTGGAGGGGAGGGGTGAGATTGGATTTTGAAAAGTGTACGATTTATGGGAAACGAACATTTATTGCAAAATGAGTTTCTTGAGACATTCGAGTCAAAAATACGTTTGAGGACGCTGAAGGATGGGTGGAGTTCTGGAGAGTTTAGGGAATGAATGAAAGATGCACTGTAAGAGATGGAATTTTTTTTTTGAATGAATAGAATTGGTGAGCAAGTCGAAAGCATCCTTTTATAGAAGAAGTAGAAAAAAGTGTTATAGAATATGACATAATAATAAAGTTCTTCAGGGGACAGATTTTTTTTTTTTTGTATACAAGATCGAGGCTCGTGAAAGAGCGAAACGTCAAAACGTTTTGACGGAACGTCAAAACAAACTCCACCCTCCCATCCCATCACCCTCCCATCACCCTCCCATCACCCTCCCATCACCCTGCCCCATCACCCTGCCCCATCACCCTCCCCCATCACCCTCCCCCATCACCCTGCCATCACCCTCCCATCACCCTGCCATCACCCTCCCATCACCCTGCCATCACCCTCCCATCACCCTGCCAGCACCCTCCCCCATCACCCTCTGCCATCACCCTCCCATCACCCTCCCATCACCCTCCCATCACCCTCCTCCATCACCCTGCCATCACCCTCCCATCACCCTGCCAGCACCCTCCCCCATCACCCTCTGCCATCACCCTCCCATCACCCTCCCATCACCCTTTATTGGACCATTTGACTTCTGTAGGGTTGGTTTTCTAAGGCTTATATCAAAATATCAATTTATATCAAATAAATATTTTAAGGTGAAAGCGCGATGACGTCACCACGTCACGCGGCACGAATGCGCGCCTGTGTCGGAGGTATTGACTTATATAGGGTTGGTTTTCTAAGGCTGTAGGCCGCACCTCATTTTGTCGAATAAAGTGGTATGCGGGTGGTTCCGGTATTTGGGACCGCAGGGACGGAAAGTGCAGCCGGCCCGCTCTGAAGGTTCGGATCGGGACACCGGGATTCATTCCGGTCGCCCGGTCGGCCCGGAGGTGGGGGTGCTGGGCCTGTCACGGAACGTCAAAACAAACGGCCTGCCGGGGCCGCCAAAAAGTCGGGCGTGAGGGGCGCGTCCACTAATGGAACGCCTCTCGCTTCCCAGATCGAGGGCCACGTGGTCAGGAGAACCTTGTCCCTTCTGGTTGCCCTGCCGTCCCGCCGTGGGCGCTGGCAGGGTGTACTTCAAACTAAGCTTAAGTGTCAAGTGTTAAGTTCCTCCTTGCCCTCGCAAGGGAAAGGCTAAGGTCAAGCTCTTCCAAATTTCCAAACACTAGAAATCGGACGTCTCAAATTAATTAACTAATTTGTAAATACATCTCAGTCGCCCGCGACCTCTCTAGCGCGGGCGTCGAACCAGTTCATTTCCGGGCGACCGGGCCGAGTATCGGCTCGGCCGTGGCCGAAGCCGTTGATTCCGCCATAGCACGCTAACGCGTAGGCTCGCGCGCCGCTGGTCCGCCGGGGCTCCGCGGGTGTCCTACCGTGCCTGGCTTGCCGGTGCCCGGGGACGGATTTCGCTGTCTAAACATGGTAGCGCTAGGCCAGTGGGACCGCCGGGACCCAGGTGCACTCACAAGGTGTTCTGCAGTATCAGACCAGGACGCCCAAAGGCGCCACGCACCCAAACGCTCCCCGGCTAAAGTTCATCCTGAAAGCGCCCACATTGTGCGGACAAACCAAGTCAAGGGCCACGTGGTCAGGAGAACCTCGTCCCTTCCGGTCACACTGTGCCTATCGGCCGGCCTCGAAGACCGAAATTGTGACGGTGTCACCCGACTTCACCCATATGTATCGGGTATGTATCGATACATATCCGATATGTATCGACTTCACCGATGTCACCCGATACACGTCACCTGACTTCTATAGGGAGGCCCCATCACCCTCCCCCATCACCCTGCCATCACCCTCCCATCACCCTGCCATCACCCTCCCATCACCCTTTATTGGACCATTTGACTTCTATAGGGTTGGTTTTCTAAGGCTTATATCAAAAGATTAACTTATATCAAATAAGTCTTTTAAGGTGGAAACGCGATGACGTCACCGTGTCACGCGGCACGAATGATTCCATTGTGCACGCTTTCGTTTTATTTCCAAATTAAAATCTGTTTTCACTTTTGCCGTAAAAATGACATCAGTGCATCGAATGTGGTATCTTATTTGGTGAAATTCGGTCGATTTGAAGTGGTGAAAATAAAATGTGATCGTGGAAAATCGTAGCGAGGGGCCATTTTGAATCGGTTTTCGATTATTGCACCGGATTATTGCACCCTCCCATCACCCTGCCATCACCCTCCCATCACCCTGCCATCACCCTCCCATCACCCTGCCATCACCCTCCCAACACCCTTTATTGGACCATTTGACTTCTATAGGGTTGGTTTTCTAAGGCTTATATCAGGATATTAACTTATATCAAATAAGTCTTTTAAGGTGAAAGCGCGATGACGTCACCACGTCACGCGGCACGAATGCGCGCCTGTATCGTTGGAGGTATTGACTTATATAGGGTTGGTTTTCTAAGGCTGTAGGCCGCACCTCATTTTGTCGAATAAAGTGGTATGCGGATGGTTCCGGTATTTGGGACCGTAGGGACGGAAAGTGCAGGTACGGGGTGCTTGGCACTCCCCAGCCGGCCCGCTCTGAAGGTTCGGGTCGAGACACCGGGATTCATTCCGGTCGCCCGGTCGGCCCGGAGGTGGGGGTGCAGGGCCTGTCACGGAACGTCAAAACAAACGGCCTGCCGGGGCCGCCCAAAAGTCGGGCGTGAGGGGCGCGTCCACTAATGGAACGCCTCTCGCTTCCCAGATCGAGGGCCACATGGTCAGGAGAACCTCGTCCCTTCTGGTTGCCCTGCCGTCCCACCGGGAGCGCTGGCAGGGTGTACTTCAAACTAAGCTTAAGTGTCAAGTGTTAAGTTCCTCCTTGCCCTCGCAAGGGAAAGGCTAGGGTCAAGCTCTTCCAAATTTCCAAACACTAGGAATCGGACATCTCAAATTAATTAATTAATTTGTTAACACATCTCAGTCGCCCGCGACCTCTCTAGCGCGGGCGTCGAACCAGTTCATTCCCGGTGCGGCCGGGCCGAATATCGGCCCGGACGTGGCTGAAGCCATTGATTCCGCCGTAGCCCGCTAACGCGTAGGCTCGTGCGTCCCCGGTCCGCCTGGGCTCCGCGGGTGCCCTACCGTGTCCGGCACTGCTGATCTCTCTTGCTTCCGGGAGTAGGTGCCGGTGCCCGGGGACGGAGTTCGCTGTCTAAACATGGTAGCGCTAGGCCAGTGGGACCGCCGGGACCCACGTGCACTCACAAGTTGTTCTGCGCGTGGGCGGCAGTATCAGACTGGGGCGCCCAAACGCTCCCCGGCTAAAGTTCATCCTGAAAGCGCCCACATTGTGCGGACAAACAAGGTCAAGGGCCACGTGGTCAGGAGAACCTCGTCCCTTCCGGTCACACTGTGCCTATCGGCCGGCCTCGAAGACCGAAATTGTGACGGTGTCACCCGGATACATACCCGGATACATATCCGGATACATATACATATACCCGGATACATATCGGATCGGGTATGTATCGGGTATGTATCGATATGTATCGTGTATCGGGTGACGTGTAGTCAGGTGATGAAACATGTATTAACAACTTGATCACGTGATCTCGAACAACGTGGTCGAAGAACGAAAGAACAAATAACGAAGAACGAAAGAGCAAAAGAACGAAGAACGAAAGAACAAATAAGAACGTACAAGCGGATAAGAACAGGGAAGGAAAAAATTAATTTTTTTTTTTTTTTTGAGATTTTAAAACAAGGGAGTATGGGTGAAAAGACCGTGAAAAACAGAGACCGACAGTAGTTGCAGCGCGATCGAAGAACCGCTGAGACAAAAAACAAAAGCCTCAAGCCAAGGTCTGAGGACACGGTCTGAGGACACACTGAGGGCACGGTGCAAAGGTACACACAATGCAACTACTACTAGCACTACACTAGGCCTCAGAATACACGATACGAAAAAAACCGACGATTCTGTACACAGGTATGAAAAACCAACACCGAGAAACCTATTAAAGTCACCCCAATAGGTACATACACCGAAAGAAAGATAAAGATACGCCAAAAACACAAATGTGAAAGATCACTTAGCTTCGAAAGCGTGAGCGCATGCAACAGCTTCGAAAAGACGTGACCTCGCCGTGATCTCGCGAGAGCACGAGTGGGATTGAAGAGAGTGAGGAAGTTTGTTCCAGAGGCGGGAGAAAAGAGGAATGAAAGAGTGAAGGTGAACAGAGATGTAAGCAGAGCAGAGTGATGTAAAAGACAACGAAAGGTGAGGTAAACTAAAGTTCCGAGGGTGATGATCCTCCATCCGACTCATATACAGACAGGGGAATGATAAAAGAAAATAAAATAATGTTAAAATAAAGAATAAAAGAATCGTCCAAACTTAGCTTTACTGTTCCAGTGAGGGCATCGATTGAGTCGGCAGGTCCAAAGCGGCCGAATCCACGCGCGCGTCCCACTCCAAAAATGGTGCAGAGACGCTTTTTCGTCGCATCCCGACCATGAGGTAATCTGTGCAGGCAGCCCTCCTTCGCTAACAAGGCTACGATGATCTCTCTGGCACACACAGACGAGCGCCCGTTGTTCTCCCACGCAAAACAACCAAGCGACCACCACGATCAAGACCAGGACAAGAAAAAAAGGCAAACGCAGCCATTGTCTTTGAAAACCAGCACACAAGAGAGAATGCGACCACCTCCAATGAACGCCAGCACAAGAAGAGAGAAAATGTTGTCTCCTCTTGCTTTTATTCTCTGAGCGTCCCCATGACGTCATCGTATTGACCAAATGTCCAGCGCCGTCGAATCGTCCCAACCAATCGTCATTCGGAGCGTGGCCTCAAGGCCATTCTTGACGCCCAATGACAAAGCTCGGGGCGTGGCCTGTCAATTCTGGTCCTCCGACACGGAGCCTAGCCGTCCTTCGAGAATGTTCGGATGACGTCGGGGCTTACTCATCGATTTGCAAATGTGCTGGTTTCTGTTGGCCCTGGCGGCATGGTTGGCCAATGGAGCCCATCGCCTGGCCAGCTGAGTTTTATAACAACATCAGGGAAAAATCGCAGGGAGGCAATACCCGGGATTATTAACCATAAGCCCTATAATTAATTAGCACAAAACAACCCTCCTCATGGCGAGATGCAAACACTCTTAACCTGAACATTTACCCTGATTATGTACATCGAAATGGGCTTCTCCTTCTTCGCATCACACGGTCCCATACTAAAGCCTACATATTCCTACTTCCCGAAGATATTTCATCCCTACCCCCCACAATAGTAAAAAAAATAATATATATATTGTTGCGGATCTCAGCGCCGGCCTTCTCCCCTTACCAAGGGGGGATTAGTTTCCTTGTCTTTGACTGGCCGACGGGACCCGGGACCTATGAGGTCCTTCCCGGACAGCGCGGAATAGGGCTTTTGGCCGAATTCACTATTACCTAATTACTCGCGCTGCTCAGAAACGAGTAAATAAGCCCCGCACGAATCACGCGTGCCGAGACACCGAGCGGTGCGTACAGGTGATCCGTGCCGGTTATAGATGGAACCCGACTCAAGCAACCTTAATTCGTACCACGCTTAGTCGATGATGGAAAACACGAAGGCGATCGAATTGGGAAGAAAGGAAGAACAGAATTTATTCACACTATTTACAATGGTGAGAAGAAGCAGGGACACAGGGCAATCCTTAAGAACAGTCTTAACTTAATACCCCAGACAAACGGGCCCGTCTCACACACAGACACTCACATGGGGCTTGCTGATGAAGGTCAGGTTGATGGTCACCAGCGCGTCCAGGGATGGCTTCCGCGCTGCTCTCTCTCCTCGTGTCGCCAGCTCATACCACGAAGTAGGTGAAGGCAGCGGGCAGGAGCTCTCCGCGTGTCGTTGGCGCACATGGGATAATATGGGGCAAACGGTAGGGTCTAAGCTCTGGTGGTTAACACTGGCGGCTACCGCTGCATTCACTCGCGTGGCTGCGTACATAATAGGTGAATACAGTTCAAAGCCTTGAAGGGCTGACACAATGAAGTGCTCTCAAATTGGCTCGCCGTAAAAGTGCTTCCAGCCCTTCTTCCCTGCGAGTCCTTTACAATGCGCAATTCCTCTGGTAGCAAGTCCTTTCTCATAAGCCCTCTCGTACGAGTCCTTTACAATGCGCAATTCCTCTGGTAGCAAGTCTTTTCTCATAAGCCCTCTCGTACGAGTCCTGTTCAAGGGCTTTGTGCACTGGCTTTTAAAGGTACGCCCCGCGAACCTTCTAGCACTTGCCAGACGCGCCTTACCACGCCCTATCACGCCATGCTCTTCGAGCCCCAGTTGGCTGGTGGCCCTTACCGTCATCGCCTCTGACGCACTGCCTTGACGCCACCCCACCTCGACCCCGCGCTCCTCCCTCTTCTTAGGCCTACCTCGTGTTACTCGACTAGCGAGCGAACAAAGGGCAGTGAATGGTGCTGGCAGCCAAAGCGTAACAAACTGCTGTGGGTAGCCCAAAGCGTAACAAATTGAGGGATCAGCCAAATGTGGCACGGGATCAATTATGCCCATAGATGGAATTGAAGGGTGGACGCAAAATGAAAGGACCTAAACTCATGTCATTACACAATGCAGATATTACGAGGGGAAATGGCCTATACTCACACATACTATGACATAACTAATACTCTAAGTGGGCCTACGTGTTGCTCGTGGACTAACTATGGGGGGGGGGGGCAACCCTTTAACCTTTAATGATGTCATATGTACAAATCTCAAAACCGTAGCACTGCCCCCCTCCTTCGCCAGGCTCGACCCGAGCCGAACCCACACAGGTGAGAACGACCGGTTTTGAGCAAGGTTCAGGACTAGTTTTTAAATTACGTGTGACATTTAGATGTGGTTCCCCTCTACATTTAATCTAACACCCTGTATGCGACAGTTTTACAACACTAGATATGTCCCACCTACTGCGTTGTGTAGTAACTAACAGACTCACACCCACAGCTAACCGAATTGCAGAAAGAATTCTCAAACTATACATAAAGCTGGTGGGGAGCATGTTATTTACAAGACTACTAATTATTTACATCTCTATAACCCAGGACCTGGTCTTTTTGTGGGAAGAAATTTTGGAGGAGAGAAACAACAATGCAATGCACCAATACACCAGAATGCACAAAAATGCACAATCACCAAAAATGCACAGTCAAACGTCAAAATAAATGTCACATTCACTGCTTGGCTGCTGCTTGGCTGCTGCTTGGCTGTGTCTTCTTGCTTCCTGCTTCGTCTTCGGTGTGCCATAATAAAAACTTGAAGTCTTCTTTCCTGACACACCAAAGAATAAAATGCACAAACCGTGTCCGTTTTTATTTCCAGCAGGGCCAATGTTATTGTCCATCTGCGTGACATTGACGCCACTTAAAGCCAATGGTCCGCAGGTGCAAGGTAACGTTTGCAGCAAATGTCTGCTCAGCAAAGATGCCAGGCCACAGAACGTGTGGTCCATAAGGTGTATTGGTGCAGCAACAGGTAGCAGGAGTACCGCACAAGTGTAGCAACGCGCCACAGCACAGTTCAGTGTTCCTGCACACTCCCCTCCAAAAATGGGTCCATGGGTGGGGGGGAGAGACAAAGCACAGTTAGCGGAGGAAAGGGTGCAAAGGTACACACAATGCAAGGCAATGCAACATGAGGGGCGCGAGAGAGCGAGCAGAGAAAGCTCGTCCCTAACCGTTCGTACCCCCCCATGTCAGCCTACACTACCCTTGCCCTTCCCTGTATTTACACTTTACAAATTCGTCACTACGTCTTGTTTCCCATATCCCCTCTAAACCACATTCGTCATCCAATCCCTCCCAAGAAGGGAGAGATGGAATTACACACAATGTCTTATCCCGTCGAGATGCGTCTCACCCACTCAAATCGTTCACAAAACCCGGTGTGGGGTTCCGTCTCCCTTGGGAGTGGATGTGGATGGTGCGAAGAGATTTCTCATCCTACCTATACTCTAATAACATTAACTCAGTTACACTACCCGGGGTCTTGCCCTGCCAATCGGCATCGTTAAACTATGTGGTTCTAAAAACCATTTCCCATTGACCCACCGTGTGGTGCCCTCCAATTTGGGTCTCACTCCCCAATTTTTCACGACTGTGCCTTTGCACAATTTCGGGGCTGGGTCGTGTGGCTCCACTAGCAGGTCTACCTACCTGCGCACCTCCGCCACTGAAGTCACCACCCGAGCTTACCATGCTCCTTGCGACTATCCTAAATCGGGGAAGGCCCCTCCTGGCTCTCTCACCCCTCTGATGCCCTCTCTGGCATTGGGCTACCCGGGTCCTCTCCTAGGATCAACGGGCCCCACTGAACACTACTCTGACTCTAACTGGCTCCCAGAGCCTACCTGCGGCCTCACCTGGCCGACAGACTACCAGTGGCAGAGTGCCCCAATAACCATATGCACCAACAAAGCCCACATGCCCAGCCATTTCCACAGACTCATGCACCCATCCAAGCAATACCTTGCTACTACCTGCACCACAGGTGTCAATATCCAACAATTTACCTAAACCCTCTACCTAACTTTAAACTACCCTCCCCGGGTATTCGTGAAGGGGTCCATCTTCCCCCATCCACTCATTCGCACCATGCTCTACACACCACTCATTCCACACCACTTACTCCCACCAAGCATTCCACACCAAATATTCCCCACTTGCACACCATGCAAGCCCATTCACTCAACACACTTCCACTTGTCCTCACTACACCACTGATACACTTCTACATACACACAGCATCATTTAACTAACTACTTCCCTCTAATACTTGTGCTTTCCCTTCTTCTCTTACACTAAGCACACCCTCGTCATTAGCATCAATCTAACCTCTCTACGTCCCCTCTACCTGTACAAATGTCACCACTTAAATCTCATGTCTCCTATTGTCATCTCTAAATCCCTAACAATATCCTAGCCCGCCCTCGGCTAGTTTACACTGCCACCCCATAATCTAAAGCTCATGTGCCCCCACAGGTGAATGGTAAAGCTACCATTCGCCAACACTATGGCCATTCGTCCACTATACTTGAGCCTCTCCGTGCGGCAATACATTTTCGTCACCGCTCGGCTTCGAAAAGCCGAGCAATGCATGCGGGTGGTTGGTTGGTCTCCTGTTGGTTGGGTCCGTCCAGCATTTTCTATTCTGGGGAGGAGGCATGCTTGGGCCAAGGTTCCAGGCGCCTTCTCTGCACGGAGCCTTTCGGTCCCTGGCACGATGGCCCAGCCTCCCCCGGTCGGAGCACCGCGCCCGCCAGGGGGCGCGGTTCCGACCTCTCCTACCACCCCCCCCCCCCCTTGAACCATGCCGATCGCCTTTACGATGCGGCACCGACCATACAGAGCGAGGCCCGGGACGAATCGTGCACGCCGCCGCGGCAACGATCCCCGCCGGTCCCCGCAGCACACAAAGCACCCCGTGCACCGGGGGCTCGCGTCGGCTATACGTCGGCCTAAACGCTTCCCGGTCTGCGTCGATGCTTGAGTCGCATTCTCACACCCACACGCGACCCGTTCCATACTCGTACAACGAGGCGCTCCAGCCCCTCCAATACACCCCCTGTGTTCAGTTACCGCACGCTCTCCTCTTGCACTCAGGTGCACACCACACAGGCGCACTCACACTGCTCGCACTCTCCATTACACACTTGGCCATCGCACACCCTCGTGTACTCTCCCGATATGTACTCCGTAACAACCACGGGTGTGCACTCCTGCACACACCCAATCAGCGCACACTTACCCATGGGTGTGCAATCTCCTGGTGCACACCCAATCTCACGCTCTGGTGTGCACTCCCGCACACTCTCTACAACACGCTCCGTTGTGCATTCTTGCACACCCTCGGCCATCGCACACTCTGTGTCACACTCCGTTCCACACTCCTCCCACTCACATTCCGTCATACACTTGCGCTCCGGTGCCGTTCGCACATGCACGCCATTCACTCTCGTACACCTCCCCACGGAACTTCCACGAGCGCCCCGGGTGACGTCGCGATCCCAAGCGCGCGAAAAATCTTTTCGCACCAAACACTTTCGCGCCAAACATTTCTGCGCCATACATGCTCCTACTCATCTTCGGGATCCTCTTCTCCTCCAACCGCACCTGCAAACCTTTATTGGGATTAGGCAGCACGACATCACAATGCGAACACGGACTTTGCGTGCATTCCATCTCCATCTCCGATTTAATTCCTGCTTCTGCCGTCTCTTCGTCCCCAATTTCCATTATAATTTCTTTTTCTTTTTCTAGCCCAACGACCGCCGGTGCACATAAAATAAAATTTTCCAATTATGCGCCGTCGGCTTTTCCACACCCCGAGTCGCGATTTCTATTCCGGTCAACTTGACTGCACTCTGCTCTACCTGGCTCTCCACGCGTTCCTCACGTCGCACTACCCCGTCGCGTACCAATGCGACTTTCCCATCTGACCTGCGCCTTATGTCCTCCCCCATCTTTCTTATTAACTCCCCTTGGGTGTCCATTTTGCTTTCCAGCCCGTCTTTTACCTCTTCTAATTGACCCCCCATCTGTTTTATTTCCTGGGCAGATTTGGCCCCCATTTCCCTCAATTGGCCCCCCATTTCTTTAAATTGCCCCCCCATTTTGTTTTCCAAATTATTTAACCCGTCTTTCATTTGGCCACCCATTTCCTTCAATTGGCCACTCATTTTGCTTTCCAATTCGTTTTTTACTTCTTTCAATTCCCGGGTGGATTTGTCCTCCTGGGTATCCATTTTTGCCATTATCTGGACCATAAATAATCGCATGTACTCTGGCATCGCGGGCTCGGCTGCCACGGCCATGTGCGAGGCGCCGCCATATTTCTACGCTTCTGCTTTCTCAACAATGGATGGAGGTCCTCAATGCCAAACAGGAAATTAGAGCAGTCTCCCTTGACATATCACGTGCCTTCGATATGGTCTGGCACCCCGCTCTGCTCACCAAACTCTCCTCTTTTGGTATCCATGGAAATCTCCACGCATGGCTGGTGGACTTCCTCTCTAGTCGTAGTCAACGTGTGGCCCTGAATGGGTTTCTCTCATCTCCTCTTCCTGTTCAGGCTGGAGTTCCCCAGGCAGTGTTCTGGGCCCTGTGCTTTTTCTGGTCTTCATCAATGATCTCTCTGACTCTCTTGAAAATCCTCTCTATCTCTTTGCTGATGAGTCTACTCTCTGTCGCTCCATTCTTCATCCCTCAGATCGGCAGTCTGCAGCCTCCTCACTCTCTGCAGACCTTGACAAAATCACAGACTGGGCAAACAAGTGGAACATGTCTTTCAATCCTGACAAATCTCACACTCTTACGATGTCTCTCCGAAAAGACCGACTGGACAACCCTCCTATCCACTTTCTGAATAATCCTCTCCAAGAAGTTCTGTCACTCAACCTTTTGGGTATCTGCCATGATCTTTCCTGGGAAAACCACATTTCAAATCTGGCCTCCAAAGCCAGTCGCCGACTGGGCATCCTCCGTCGTGCGAAGTCCTTCCTTGGCACGCCTGAGCTCCTCACCACATACAAGGCTTTCATCCGCAGCTCAATGGAATACTGCTCTCCCCTCTGGGCTGGTGCTCTTGCCTCACACCTAGCTCGCCTTCACGCTGTTGAAACCAAAGCATTCAGAATCAGTGGCATCTCCCACGATGAAGCTAACTCCAAGGCCCTCTCACTCACTCACCGCAGGCAGGTTGGTGGTCTTTCCGTCTTCTACCGACTCCTCCCTGGCCTTGCCCCCCCAGCTCTCTCTGGGCTCTGTCCCGCAAATATTCCTACAGGTCGCACAAGATCTGCCTGCAACCCTCTTATGGTTAAACTGCCAAAATCAAGACTCTCTCCTCACCTTCACTCCTTCATTCCTCTTTTCTCCCGCCTCTGGAACAAACTCCCTCACTCTCTTCAATCCCACTCCACCCTCCAAGTCTTTAAAACAGCTGTTCATCACCATCTCTTATCTTCCCCCATCCAAAACCTTGATCTTTTCTACCCCTGCTAATTTCACCCCAATTCCACTTTTTTGAAATACCAACTTCTGTCCAGGAAGTCCTTGGTGTCCTTGTGTTTTATACTTCTCCCTCCCCCCCCCCCCCCCTTCCCATGCCTCCTCCCCCCGCGCCCTCTCCCTTCCACACATCTCCCTGCTCTCAGATGTTGTGTTTGTGTGCTTCCCCTTCTCTCCCCATCTTGTCTTCCGCTCCCTCTTTTTGGGTATTTTGTTTGTCTGGTTGATTTGTTTGTGAAGTAAATGTTAGCTCTTTCACGAGCCTCGATTCAGTATACAAAAAAAAATCGCACCCTCGTCAATTGTCTCTTCCATTTCTTCCAATTATTCCCGGGGGTCCTGGGTTATTACCTCTACTCCCTCTACCTCATCATTTACCCCCACCGGCATCCGACCGCTTTGGCTAGCCAGGGCACGAATTTAATTTGGATGTTATACTAAATTTTGGTCACTCATAATTTTGGCCAAATTTGTCCAAAAAAAATTGGGTTGGGTTCCAAATCCCACTCCCCGACACCAATTGTTGCGGATCTCAGCGCTGGCCTTCTCCCCTTACCAAAGGGGGATTAGTCCCCTTGTCTTTGACTGGCCGACGGGACCCGGGACCGATGACGTCCTTCCCGGACAGCACAAACTAGGGTTTTAGGCTGAATTCACTATGACCTAATTACTCGCGCTGCCCAGAAACAAGGAAATAAGCCCCGCACGAATAACGCGTGCTGAGACGCCGAGCGGTGCATACACGCGATCCGTGCCGGTTATAGATGGAACCCGATTCAAGCAACCTTAATTCGTACCACGCATAGTCAATGATGGAAAACACGAAGGTGATCGAATTGGGAAGAAAGGAAGAACAGAATTTATTCACACTATTTACAATGGTGAGAAGAAGCAGAGACACAGGGAAATCCTTAAGAACAGTCCTAACTTAATACCCCAGACAAACGGGCCCGTCTCACACACAGACACTCACACGGGGCTTGCTGATGGAGGTCAGGTTGATGGTCACCAGCGCGTCCAGGGATGGCGTCCGTGCAGCTCTCTCGCCTCGTGTCTCCAGCTCGTACCGCGAAGTATGTGAAGGCAGCGCGCAGGAGCTCTCCACGTGTCGTTGGCGCACACAGGATAATACGGGGCGAATGGTAGGGTCTGGGCTCTGGCGGGTAACACTGGCAGCGATCGTCGCGTTCACTCGCGTGTCTGCGTACGTAATAGGCGAATACAGTTCAAAGCCTTGAAGCGCTGACACAATGAAGTGCTCTCAATGCGCTCGCCATAAAAGCCCTTCCAGCCCTTATTCCCTGCGAGTCCTTTACAATGCGCAATTCCTCTGGTAGAAATTCTTTTCTCATAAGCCCTCTCGTACGAGTCCTTTACAATGCGCAATTCCTCTGGTAGCAAGTCTTTTAATAATAATAATAATAATGCATTTATTTTATATAGCGCTTTTCAGGAAGCCCAAAGACGCTTTGACAGAGTGCAAAACATAACGCATAGCAAAACATAAAGACAATTGCAAAAAAAGAAGAATCAATAGGGAAATATTCAAAGCACAAAGGAGGGAGAAGGAGAGGAGATAGTCAGGGGTTAGATGCTGTGGGTTAAATGTTGAATGCAGTGTTGAACAGGTGGGTCTTGAGTGATGTTTTGAATGTGGTGAGTGAGGAGGAGTCTCTGATGGTGTGAGGTAGCGAGTTCCAGAGGGTGGGAGCAGCGATGGAGAAGGCCCTGTCCCCCCAGGATCTAAATTTGGTCCGGATGGGGGGGGTCAGGAGGTTGGTACCAGCAGAGCGGAGGTTGCGGGTGGGAGTGTGTCTGGAGAGGAGGTCAGCCAGGTAGGATGGGGCCAGGTTATGGAGGGCTTTGTAGGTCAAGAGGAGGATTTTGTACTGGATTCTCTGGGAGATGGGGAGCCAGTGAAGCTTGTAAAGGACGGGGGTGATGTGGTCACGGGTCCGGGAATGGGTGAGTAGACGGGCAGCGGAGTTCTGAATGTATTGGAGTTTATTGGTGATTGTTGAGGGTGAACCATAAAGGAGGCTATTGCAGTAGTCCAGACGGGAAGTGATGAAGGCGTGGATGAGGGTTTCTGCAGCCACAGAGGAGAGGGATGGACGGAGACGGGCGATGTTTTTCAGGTGGAAGAAGGCTGTCTTTGTGATCTGTTTAGTGTATTTGTCGAAGGAGAGGGTTTGGTCAAAGATGATGCCAAGATTCCGGATGTGAGGGGAGGTGGACACTGGGAAACCGTCGATGTTGAGGGCAAAGTTATGGGTGGACTTGGTGAGCGTTTTTGGGCCAATGATGATTATTTCAGATTTATCACAGTTAAGTTTGAGGAAGTTGATTTGAAGCCAGGATTTTATTTCAGTGATGCAGTTTGTCAGGATAGAGTGGGTGGCGGTGGAGATGGACTTGGTGGAGATGAAAAGCTGGATGTCATCGGCGAAGCAGTGGAATTGGAGACCATGACGGCGGATTAAGTGACCGAGGGGGGACAGGTAAAGGATAAAGAGGAGGGGGCCAAGAACTGAACCTTGGGGGACACCTTGGGGGAGGGGAGCAGTGGGGGATTTGCAGTTATTGATGGAGATGAACTGACGTCTGTCAGAGAGGTATGATTTAATCCAAGAGAGGGCAGTGCCGGTAATGTTAAAGGTGGTTTCAAGTCGGGTGAGGAGGATGGTGTGATCGATGGTGTCAAAGGCAGCGCTGAGGTCGAGGAGGATGAGAATGTTGAGGTTGCCAGCATCAGAGGAGAGGAGAAGGTCGTTGGTGATTTTGAGGAGAGCAGTTTCAGTACTGTGGTTGGACCGGAATCCGGATTGGAATGTTTCATACAGGTTATTGGCAGAGAGGTGATGCTTGAGTTGAGTGGCTACAGCGCGTTCCAAAACCTTTGACAGAAAGGGTAGGTTGGAGATGGGTCTGAAGTTATTTAGGGTGTCAGGGTTTAGTCCAGGTTTTTTCAGAATGGGGGTAACAGCAGCAATTTTGAGGGATGGTGGGACGATGCCTGTAGACAGGGAGGAGTTTATTGTTGCAATGATAAGTGGAGAAAGAGCAGGAAGGGAGGCCTTGACAAAGCTGGAGGGGATGGGGTCAAGAGTGCAGGTGGCAGTTTTCATTCCGATGAGGAGTTCAGAGAGGTCAGTAGGGGAGACTGGGGAGAATTGAGACAGGGGATGGCAGGATAAGGGGGGGCAGGTGGTTTGAGGGGGAGCGGGTGCGGCGGTGGTCAAGCTGTTGTAGATGTTTTCAATTTTGCGTTGGAAGAATGAAAGGAAGGAGATGCAGTTGTCTATTGTGAATGACTGGGTGGTGGTGTTCAGGGGGCTGAGGAGTTTGTTTATTGTAGAGAAGAGTGCTTTTGGGTTTCCGGAGCCAGAGTGGATAATTTGAGAGTAGTAGGCGGAGCGGGCGCGGGAGAGGGCATCTTTATAGTGTTGTATGTGGTCCTTGTAGGCCTGGGAGTGAACTGTGAGACCTGTTTTATTACTGTGAGACCTTTTCTCATAAGCCCTCTCGTACGAGTCCTGTTCAAGGGCTTTGTGCACTGGCTTTTATAGGTACGCCCCGCGAACCTTCTAGCACTTGCCAGACGCGCCTTACCACGCCCTATCACGCCATTCCCTTGGAGCCCCGGTTGGCTGGTGGCCCTTACCGTCATCGCCTCTAACGCGCTGCCTTTATGCCGCCCCACCTCGACCCCACGCTCCTCCCTCTTCTTAGGCCTACCTCGTGTTACTCGACTAGCGAGCGAACAAAGGGCAGCGAATGCTGCTGGCAGCCAAAGCGTAACAAACTGCTGCGGGTAGCCCAAAGCATAACAAATTGAGCGATCAGCCAAATGGGGCGCGGGATCAATTATGCCCATAGATGGAATTGAAGCGTGGACGCAAAATGAAAGGACCTAAACTCATGTCGTTACACAATGCAGATATTACTAAGGGAAATGGCCTATACTCACACATACGATGACATAACTAATACTCTAAGTGGGCCTACGTGTTGCTCGTGGACTAACTATGGGGGGCAACCCTTTAACCTTTAATGATGTCATATGTACAAATCTCAAAACCGTAGCAATATATATATATATACTAGTGGGGTCACCCGTGGGAATCCCATGGGTATGGACGTGTGTGACATTTGGACATCTTGATTTACATGCTGCACATTAAATTTTACAAAATGGTTAAAATGGTGTAATGAACACAATTTATTTATTTCACATAATATGTGAACCCTCACTCCTCTCCACCCTCACACCTCTCCAATGCCACTCCTCCTCACACTCCTCTCCAATACCTCTTCACACTCCTCTCCAATACCTCCTCACACTCCTCTCCAATACCTCCTCACACTCCTCTCCAATACCTCGTCACACTCCTCTCCAATACCTCCTCACACTCCTCTCCAATACCTCCTCACACTCCTCTCCAATACCTCCTCACACGCCTCTCCAATACCTCCTCGCACTCCTCTCCAATACCACCTCACACTCCTCTACAATCCCTCACACTCCTCTACAATCCCTCACACTCCTCTCCAATCCCTCACACTCCTCTCCAATCCCTCACACTCCTCTCCAATCCCTCACACTCCTCTCCAATCCCTCACACTCCTCTCCAATCCCTCACACTCCTCTCCAATCCCTCACACTCCTCTCCAATCCCTCACACTCCTCTCCAATCCCTCACACTCCTCTCCAATCCCTCACACTCCTCTCAAATCCCTCACACTCCTCTCAAATGCCTCACGCCTCTCCAATCCCTCAAACTCCTCTCCAATCCCTCACACTCCTTCCAATCCCTCACACTCCTCTCAAATCCCTCACACTCCTCTCAAATGCCTCACTCCTCTCCAATCCCTCAAACTCCTCTCCAATCCCTCACACTCCTTCCAATCCCTCATACTCCTTCCAATCCCTCACACTCCTCTCCTATACCTCCTCACACTCCTCTCCTATACCTCCTCACACTCCTCTCCAATACCTCCTCACATTCCTCTCCAATCCCTCCTCTCCAATCCCTCACCTCTCCAATCCCTCACACTCCTCTCCAAGCCCTCACACTCCTCTCCAATTCCTCCTCACACTCCACTCCCATATCTCCTCACACTCCTCTCCCATACTTCCTCACAAATACTTCCTCACAAATACCTCCTCACACTCCTCTCCAATACCTCCTCACACTCCTCTCCAATACCTCCTCACACTCCTCTCCAATACCTCCTCACACTCCTCTCCAATACCTCCTCACACTCCTCTCCAATACCTCCTCACACTCCTCTCCAATACCCTCCTCACACTCCTCTCCAATACCTCCTCACACTCCTCTCTGCTCCAATCGGCCCTCACTCTCCGCTCCAATCGGCCCTCACTCTCCAACTCCTTGCTCCTCACTCTCAAAGCCCTAGCTCCTCGCTCTCCAACCCCTAGCTCCTCGCTCTCCAACCCCTCGCTCCTCGCTCTCCAACCCCTCGCACCTCACTCTCCAACCCCTCGCTCCTCACTCTCCAACCCCTCGCTCCTCACTCTCCAACCCCTCGCACCTCACTCTCCAACCCCTCGCTCCTCACTCTCCAACCCCTAGCACCTCGCTCTCCAACCCCTTGCTCCTCTCCAACCCTCCTCATCGTTGTTGCAGCAGCAGCCTTTGCGGTTCTCCCGTCTCGTGCGGTCTCTGTGCGGTTCTTGCTACATCCTGTTCAAGTCTGCATTGACGTTCGTCGACGGACTCGTTTTCGTTTTCTTGCTACATCCTGTTCAAGTCTGCGTTCTTCATCGACCGTCGCATTCATTTTGGAAATGGAAGTTTCCACGCAACGCATGAATTGTCACGATCCTCAGGAGGAAGTGTCTCGTAATCATCAAATGACAAATGACAAATAAATTACATTGTGAAAATTAAACATTTCAAATAAACCTATTTAAAGTGTATGCGCACATAACTAATAAAAAAAAAACGAAGAAATATCTCTCGGTAATTTCCTGAAACATATTTTACTTCCGGATAATAATGTTGAATGAAATAAGAAAGAACGAAGATATACATGCCGTTTTTGTGCCGACTGTCATAAAACGTAAAAGTAATATATCTTAACGGAAAAGAAAAAGCGAATTTTTAATATATGTCGACATTTTCCCCGAATGTTATTTTAGGCGGTGTATTTTCGTGTATCATCGTGGCGCGATTTTTAAAAATATATCTCTGCATTTTCCCGTGTGTGCGTGAATGTTCTCAATTATTTCTGACACCGAGTCGAAAACAATCGATAAAAATTAAATCAGATGGTGAATTCCAGATAAAATCGTGAGGGTGACTCAATGAATGGGCTTTAGTTTACAGGCCTTTGAGAAATCATTTCATTCTATAAACGGAAATTTTCATGGGATTCTCTTCCCGTTTTTTTTCAACCGAGTCTAACACTATGTTAGCGACTGTCAAAAATGAAATGATTTATCGAATTAGAATTGAAATAAACCTGTGTGAGAGAGAAAGACAGCATGGGCATAACTAAACAGGCCTCAAAGCTATTCGAGGTAATAAAATGGTGGATATTTGTTTACATGAAGCCTCTCCAAGAATGGGTGGAGCTATGGGTGGAGCTACTCTCGAAACGTAGTAAGCCACACCCCCGGACAGACGGACAGAATCACCGTGGCCTACTATAATATTATATATATATATATATATATATATATATATATATATATATATATATATATATATATATATATGTATATATATATATATATATATATATATATATACATACAGTATATATAGAAAGATAGATATATACTACCATGGCTCGGCTTGCTGCGCTCACCTCACCACGCGTCGTTAGAGTAACAGGCTTATTTTAGCTGAGGATAATGACTACACCTGAGTTGCTGTGTTGTCATGATTTACACCAATCATAATACAAACAATTATTTTGCACAAATTTATTTGTGGTGTTTGTGATATTACATTTTTTTATACGCAATTTAGGTTGAAGATTTAAGTTGGAAAAAAAGAAAAAGAAAAAAAGAACCCCTCAGCACATAAATACACGAGGGGTAGATGCAGACTGGAAGTTTGGGACGATTACACCTCACCACCACGAAATTAAAAGCACCTCACCACCAAGTAATATAAAACACCTCACCACCATGTAATTCAAAACACCTCACCACCACGTAATTCCAAACACCTCACCACCATGTAATTCAAAACACCTCAACACCGTGTAATTCAAAACACCTCACCCCCACGTAATTCAAAACACATCACCACCACGTAATTCAAAACACCTCACCACCATGTAATTTAAAACACATCACCACCACGTAATTCAAAACACCTCACCACCACGTAATTCAAAACACCTCACCACCAAGAAATTTAAAACAGCTCACCACCATGTAATTCAAAACACCTCACCACCATGTAAATCAAAACACCTCACCACCACATAATTTAAAACACCTCACCACCATGTAATTCAAAACACCTCCCCACTACATAATTCAAAACACCTGAGCACCATGTAATTCAAAATACCTCACAGCCACGTTGTTAAAAACACTTCACAACCACGGAAACCAAAAGTTTGAGGGAGTAGTTCAGTGACAACACAGACACTGCCCAGATATGTAGATACAGTATATAGATAGATGACTGTACCCGAGTTGCTGTTTTGTCATGGTTTACACCAATCATAATACAAACAATTATTTTGCACAAATGTGTTTGTAATATATGTGATATTACATTTTATAAACAATTCAAGTTGCAGACAAGTTGAATATATATATATATATATATATATATATATATACATATATATATATATATACATATATATATATATATATATATATAAATTTTTTTCTTTTAATTAAAAATAATAATGTTTTTCAAAAATTTTCAAAATAAATACCCTTAGGACGTACACACGGGAGAGATAGGTGCATACCAGAAGTTTGGTACGATTTCACAAAATTTTGCGGGAGTCGTTCAGTGACAACACAGATACTGCCCAGTTACAGTATATATATATATATATATATATATATTATATATATATATATATATATATATATAAAATATATATATATATATATATATATATATATATATATATATATATATATATATATATATATATATATATATAGACATAGATAGACATATGTATGTACGTATGTATGTATGTATATATGTATATACAGTCACGTGAAAAAGTAAGTGCACCCCATGTAAAATTTTGACTTTTTCAACATATTTCAACATACAGCTATTTGATCTTCATTTGAACAATATTGATCGATAAAGGTGATATAATATAACAAATATCATGAAACATTTACATTTTGAGGTCCATTGTATAATTTAAATAAACATAAATGCAAATTTTCCATGTGGAAAAAGTAAGTACATCCCTACATTTATCACTACTTCAAATACCTAAAATTAGAATCAGGTGCACCAGCTCAGGTGCAAATGATTAGAACATCGGTGGAGAGGATCTTGGGAGAACCTGTCTTATTTCAACCTCAGACATTTAGTTTGGTTTGCTCTTTATTGTTGAAGTGTGTGGCGTCACCATGCCTAGATCAAAAGAGCTCTCTGAGGCCTTCAGCAATAAGGTTATAGATGCCTATGAGTCTGGGAAGGGATTTGAAAAGCTCTCCAAACAATTTGAAAACAATCATTCGACTGTCCGGAAGATCATCTACAAGTGGAGACGATTCCAAACAACTGCCAACTTGTTCAGGCCAGGCCGCCCCAGCAAGTTCAGCCTGAGAGCAGACCGCAAGATGCTGAAAGAAGTCTCTAAGAACCCCAGAATGTCATCACGGGACCTACAGGTAGCTCTTGCCACTGTTTATGTCAAAGTGCACGAGACTACCATAAGAAAGATGCTGCACAAATTTGATCTACATGGGAGGTGTGCCAGGAGGAAACCTTTGCTGTCCAGAAAGAACATCAGGGCAAGACTAAAATTTGCCAATGAACACCTAGGCAAAGACCAGCACTTCTGGAACAATGTGCTCTGGACAGATGAGTCAAAGGTAGAGCTATTTGGCCACAGTACCAGAAGACATGTTTGGCGAAAACCAAAGACAGCATTTGACCACAAGAACCTGATACCATCTGCAAAAGCATGGTGGTGGAAATATTATGGTTTGGGGCAGCTTTGCTGCATCAGGGCCTGGGCAGCTCACCATCATAGAATCCACTATGAATTCTTCATTGTACCAGAGGGTGCTTGAGGATAATGTGAGGCAATCTGTCAGAAAGTTGAAGCTCAACTGAAGGTGGACCTTGTAACATGACAATGACCCTAAACATACCAGTAAATCCACCAAGGAATGGCTGAAAAGAAAGAAATGGAGGGTTCTGGAATGGCTAAGTCAAAGCCCGGATTTAAATCCCATCGAGATGTTGTGGGGGGATTTGAAACGAGCTGTGCATGCACGAAACCACTCAAACATCGCACAGCTGAAAGAATTCTGCATGGAGGAGTGGGCAAAAATTTCTCCCAGTCGATGTCAGAGACTGGTAGACAGTTATAAGAAATGCCTACTTGAGGTTGTTTCTGCCAAAGGGGGCAATACCACCTATTTGAGCCAAGGGTGTACTTACTTTTTCCACATTCAAAATTTGCATTTATGTTTATTTAAATTATACAATGGACTACAAAATGTAAATGTTTCATGATATTTGTTATATTACATGACCTTTATCTATCAATATTGTTGAAATGAAGATCATATAGCTGTGTGTTGAAATATGTTGAAAAAGTCAAAACTTTACATGGGGTGTACTTACTTTTTCACGTGACTATGTATATACATATATATGTATATATGTGTAGGCAAAAAACATATATAGCACGACATCTCAAAATGTTAAGGACTGATTATGACAAAACTTGGTGGAGAAGTTGGTTAGGTGACAAGAACAAGGCGATTTGATTTTGGTTCAGTTCCGAATTCAGATCCGGCCTATCAGTGGGATATAAAAACGTAAACTGTTCACCTTGGTGGAGATTTGTTATCTACCAAGTGCCATTCTAGTTCGAGCTTGTTGTACAGGTTGTTCCAAAAAGACCCGGACAACTTTATTTGTTAATATATTTAGAACCACAAATGATACAACGATACCCTTTGGTTTATATGATCCAGAAACTCAAAGTTGTGTGCACACCATCAATACACTTCACTGTGAGCTCCATTTGTTGCATGCAGGACATCAACGCGGTACATGAGTTCTAGCCATGTTCGGCTCAGCATGTTTGCATCCACCCTTGCACATGGAGCTGTGATCCGAGAACGAAGATCCTGCAGGCTTTCCACCTAAGTGTTGTGGACAACATCTTTGATCAATAATAAAATCAAGGGGAAGGAGGAAAGGTCGTGATTGTGGGGACCAGGCAGTTGGTCCATCTCAGGCAATCCAACGACTTGGAAATTTTGCATTCACGATGGCTCAAATTATTAAGGCCCAATGAGGGGGAGCGCCTCCTGTTGAAAAATGATATTGGGTTGCAGGTCTTCAATCTGTGGGAAGGCGAATCCTTCCAACATGTTCATGTTAATTGTTGAGGTCACTGTATCCTCCGCAAAGAAAAACGGACCCAAAACGGTGGTCATGGAGAAGACCACACCACACATTGACCTTTTGACTGTCGTGTTTGTGTTCACCAACCTCGTGGGGATTTTCATAGTCCCTGATGCTCACATTGTGCTGGTTGACCTTACCCGATACATGAAAGCAAGTTTCATCTGTGAACATGACCTTTTTCAGGTAATCTTAGTCATCCTCTATGCGACTGAGCATTTCCAAGGCAAACGCCTTGCATTTGGGTCCGTTATTTGGTTTAAGTTCCTGCAGAATCTGCACCTTACAGGTACAAAGCTTCAGTGTTTTATGCACAACCCTGTGTGCAGTGGCAGTTGGTCGTCCCAATTCTCTGGATATGCGTCGGAATGATTTTCTCGGACTTTGGTGAAATGATTCACGCACTCGTTCATCATCTGCTGCACTTGTGCTTGGCCAGCCAGTACTTTTCTGTTTCTGACAACTTCCAGTCTCCTCAAACCTCTTGTACCACTTTCTTACACTAGTCCACAATGGCGGATTCCTTCCATACAGTCACGTGAAAAAGTAGGTGCACCCCATGTAAAGTTTTGACTTTTTCAACATATTTCAACATACAGCTATTTGATCTTCATTTCAACAATATTGATAGATAAAGGTGATATAATATAACAAATATCATGACACATTTACATTTTGTCGTCAATTGTATAATTTAAATAAACATAAATGCAAATTTCTCATGTGGAAAAAGGGAGTATACCCTTGGCTCTAATAGGTGGTATTGCCCCCTTTGGCAGAGACAACCTCCAGTAGGCGTTTCTTATAACTGTCTACCAGTCCCTGACATCGACTGGGAGAAATTTTGCCCACTCCTCCATGCAGAATTATTTCAGCTCTACGATGTTTGAGGGGTTTCTTGCATGCACAGCTCATTTCAAATCCCCCCACAACATCTCGATGGGATTTAGATCCGGGCTTTGACTTGGCCATTCCAGAACCCTCCATTTCTTTCTTTTCAGCCATTCCTTGGTGGATTTACTGGTATGTTTAGGGTCATTGTCATGTTGCAAGGTCCACCTTCGGTTGAGCTTCAACACTCCGACAGATGGCCTCACATTACCCTCAAGCACCCTCTGGTACAATAAAGAATTCATCGTGGATTCTATGATGGTGAGCTGCCCAGGCCCTGATGCAGCAAAGCTGCCCCAAACCATAATATTTCCACCACCATGCTTTTGCAGTTGGTATCAGGTTCTTGTGGTCAAATGCTGTCTTTGGTTTTCACCAAACATGTCTCTGGTACTGTGGCCAAATAGCTCTACCTTTGACTCATCTGTCCAGAGTACATTGTTCCAGAAGTGCTAGTCTTTGCCTCGGTGTTCATTGGCAAACTTTAGTCTTGCCCTGATGTTCTTTCTGGACAGCAAAGCTTTCCCCCTGGCACACCTCCCATGTAGATCAAATTTGTGCAGCCTCTTTATAATGGAAGACTCGTGCACTTTGACATCAACAGTAGCAAGAGCTACCTGTAGGTCCCGTGATGACATTCTGGTGTTCTTAGAGACTTCTTTCAGCATCTTGTGGTCTGCTCTCAGGCTGAACTTGCTGGGGGCAGCCTGGCCTGACCAAGTTGGCAGTTGTTTGGAATCTTCTCCACTTGTAGAGGATCTTCCGGACAGTCGAATGATTGATTTCAAATTGTTTGGAGATCTTTTTAAATCCCTTCCCAGAGTCGTAGGCATCTATAACCTTCTTTCTGAAGGCCTCAGGGAGCTCTTTTGATCTAGGCATGGTGACGCCGCACACTTCAACAACAAAGAGAAAACCAAACTAAATGTCTGAGGTTTAAATAAGACAGGTTCCTCCAAGATCCTCTCTAACGATGTTCTAATCATTTGCACTTGAGCTGGTGCACCTGATTCTAATTTTAGGTATTTGAAGTAGTGATAAATATCGGGGTGTACTTACTTTTTCCACATGTGAAATTTGCATTTATGTTTATTTAAATTATACAATGGACTACAAAATGTAAATGTTTCATGATATTTGTTATATTATATCACCTTTATCTTTCAATATTGTTGAAATGAACATCAAATAGCTGTATGTTGAAATATGTTGAAAAAGTCAAAACTTTACATGGGTGTACTTACTTTTTCACGTGACTGTACCTTGTACGGAAATTATGCTGAACTTGCGGTGTCAGATCTCGTCTCCATGAACCATTCACGGCACTGAGATTTCTCCTGTGGAGTCGCCATTTTCTTTTACATTAAACCACCAGACCTGAAAAAAAGAAACTTTGAGTTTCTGTATCATATAAAACTAAGGGTGTCGTTGTCATTTGTGGGACGGAATATATTAACAACAAAAGTTGTTTGTCCATTGTCTATACTGACTCCTCGTAATTCATGTAAAGGAATACTGTTCTTTTCTTCTCTTCTTCTTCTTTCGTCTGTAGCATATTACTATTTGTCGCTTCATTTGGATGTGGGCACAACGCAACTGTGCTGCTGATGCAGTGCTCCCTTGTAGATTTGAGCAATAATTCGTAATTTGTTTCGGGTGCCGTGGATAGCTCGCCTGCTCTCCGCGAAGGACACCATATGGGATCTTTAACATTCACCAACTACGTAATGCTGGTAGAAGGAACACCCAGTTTTATATCCAGGGACAGCACACACATTGATCCCTCATCCTGCATGCAAAACACCAGAATGTAGTTTATAGCTGGACAGAGATTCAAACCCAGGCCTGCAGACTTCGTACATCCCCACCCATAAGCCATTGCAATTTGAAGCTGCGAAAACAACAGAGATTAAAGTGCGGGACATTTTTGTTGAACTTTTTCTATTTCTGGGTGAAATATGTTTATTGTGAGGTATTCGACAAGCATTGCTTTCTGCAGCTGATCCACAGTATGATGAGCAACATTAGTAAATGCATTTTGTGATATTGAAGTTAATGTTGCTTTGATTGCATGGCGGTTAGGATTGCAATAAAGCATTAATAATCTTGACAAAATTCGGTAGACATTGATACAGCAGAGATTCATTAATGGATGCTTACACTGGGAAGTCTCACAAAGGTATAAGAGGTGGTTTGGCAAAGCGCTAAATATGGCATTGGATGTGCCATGCATTCGCTTTACTTTTTGCTCAAAAGGTTGCTTTGGGACATCAGTTTAAATGATTCATCATCATACATATGGCCCATGATAACTTGCTTATTCCTCGCTAAAGAAACCGTGGGATCTTTGACATCCACCATTATGAATCACCTTACCTGTGAGACACCGTGACGACATTTTGTACCTGGGCTTAGATTCTAACCCAGGCTGGAAAGCTCAGAGGCGAGTGTGCATACATCTAATCTCTCTTGCCAGACCTTTCGATGATTCAATGAGTAACTCTTAGATGGAGGCGTCAAAAATCCTACATAAATGCAGCCATTGGGCCTCGGAGGCCCAACGGATGTATTCGTGTAATGTTTTTTTTTTGTTTTTTTGTTTTTGTTTTTTTATAGATTTTTGTTCTTTAATATCCTTTTTCAATCCAAGTCGATGCTCATGGATGTGTATTTGCTCATAAAATGTGAATCATTGATCCTATTAGTTGGAAGAATCCCATACAAGTAATGAATTATTTTTTTCTTTTTGCAAATTTTTTTTTTGTTCTTGGTTTTTCAACTTTTTTTCTCTAAAAAGTTGAGGCTCATGGAGGAGTGTTTGCTCAAAAAATATGATTCACTAATCCTTTTATTTAGAATGTATATGTCCACAAATGTCAAAAATCCTACACCGATGCAGCCATTGGGCCTCAGAGGCCCCACTGATGTATTCGTGTAAAGTTTTTTAATTTTCATATTTTTGTCACTGAATTATTTGTAACCAAGTTATAGGAGCATATAATGAGGCTCATATCAAGAAAATAATGATATAACATAACATAGTGGTACAACAACATTTATGCGGGCCTCAAAGGCTCCAGGCCTGCATTCGTGTCGGATTTTCAGGTTACAAGTGAAGAATGAAGATTTTCCCACGAGCCTGAATGAATTTTTTTTTAATGTCACTGAATTTTGTGTAACAAAATGAAAGTCGGTGAAAATGAGGCTCATTCCCAAAAAAATTTGTACAGCATAGTTTTTGCAACAAAAAATAAAATTGTGGGCCTCTGAGGCCCAATCACTGCATCCAAGGGATAAATATATCTATGGTCTCTGGTTTGTTTTATAAACAAAATATATAATTGGATTATTTACTGGAGGCTGAGAGGATGGCCTGGAGTTACCTGCACTGTCTGATGTGTCTGATCAATTCTGATTAAATCACATTATCTGATTAAATGAATAAATTTGATTTATCATGATTAAATCTGATTAAATCACACTCTGACCTGTCTAGTCTGTATCAAATCTCGGTTTAGTTATAAACTCTCGTCCTGGGGTTTTGCAGAAGCAAGGTGATTCATCAAGTTGTGTGCCGTGCCTCAGATGGACATTAATCTGGGTTCCAGTTTGCCAGCATTAGTTCGTGAGGGTTAAACGTCCCACGGTGACCTTTCACGAAGAGGAGGCGAGCTATTGCCTGCACCATGTGGCCAAATTACAACCAATAACCTCACATAAACGTCCGACAGGCTATGGTGTGTCCTTCGCGGAGAGTGAGCGAGCTATCGCCGGCACCATTGCCAAATTTCATATTCCTACCAAATAACCTCATGCAAATGTCCCAGGGTGTCCTTCGCAGAGAGTAGGCGAGTTATCATATATTATATATATATATATATATATATATATATATATATATATATATATATATATATATACACATATATACTTATATATATTGTTATGGATTCGTCCCTTCTGCCCTTGTTGTTATAATATACTGTTAGAATTTATCGTTTCAGGTAATATTGTTGTTAAGATTTCTGTGTGATGTGGAGATGACTTTAGTAAAAGTTGAAAATAAATGTTTGTGAAGGAAGAAGAAAAAACGCGGCAAAGAAACCGGAAGAGGAGAGAGGAGGAAATCGGAGGGAGAGGAGACGGCCATGAGAGATACAGCCATGAGTCGCATCGAGGCTGCAAGCGGATTTTTTTTATATTGGCCGCGAACGAGTTGAGGCTTCCCATGAAAGGGATTGCCCGTGACATCGTCCTATATTGCGATTACAATTAAACCTGCATCTCAGGTTTAATTACAACGCGTGAGCTATTGTTGGCGGGAAAGCAAGAGCCTCCATTACAGGCCGATCGGCCATTCTTTCCTCGAAGAGGCCCTCTGCCTGGTGCTTTGTGTTTTGTCGTTGGGATTCCCATATTGACATTATCGTGTGGATTGCCGTTGGTTCCCATATCGACCTCTCAGCACGTAACTCCTCGTTCGCAGCCGCACCGATAACTGCCTGTTCTTGCCATTCTGCATGACTTCCATCTTCACCTCACGTGGGGATTCGTGCACGGACTTTGGGGAATGTTACATTCCATTCACGTTTGGCCTATCGTGAGTTTATTCCTTTGAAAGCATTGGGGAACGATGGTACCATCATATGTAGTGTTCATGTGATGCAAGTGATATTTTCATCGTACTTTCTTTAAGAATGTTATTATTGTGTATGTGAGAGTTCTTAAGTTCTTAATACAATTACTTGTTTTGTTCTACACAATTGCATCAGTGTGGTTTTACCATGGTTTATAAGAACACTCAAAATAACAAATCTTTCTGCGGCGTTCCCTCTCGAGACTCTGAGGGGCACTGTAACCGGAGTTTGGGGAGGTAACACGTAACTGAAATCGGGGGCTCGTCCGGGATATATATATATATATATATATGTATATATATATATATATATATATATATATATATGTATATATATATATATATATATATATATATATATATATATATATATATATATATATATATATATAGTTGGGGATTTGGGAATTGTGTGTGTAATTTGATATAAATTTTCCCCTTTTGTATGCTGTAAATATTCCCTGTAAATATCACCCTCCAATTGTAATGTCAAAGATCAAAGGTCGTCTGTAGTTAGGCCATCACACACATGTAGCAAATCTATGATTTCCCTCATTAGTTATGTCCTTAGTAAATGTAGTTGAAGGTTCTGTGATCCACTAGTTCATTACGTTGCACCGAATTAAATAAGATAGATCCCTCCAACATGGCATCTTCAAAGTGCCAGGTTTGCCAGGTTTGCTGCAATTGACTCCTTTAGCCACTTTGCTGCATTTTCATCTCCCGTCCACTTTGCTGCATTTTTACTCCATTACGCATGAGGTAACCTCGGAGAAGAAAGGCGTGTCTCCACCTCGTCATCGGGGGGGGGGGAGGAGTCAGCCAAGCGCGAGGAACAAGGCGTGGCTTTGCCAACGCCTCATCAAGAGGGGCGGTATCAGTGAGCCCTCGCACCAATCACAGCTGAGGCGAGCTCACCGAGGGGCGGATCCAACGCACGCGGGTTGATCCCAAAAGCACGTCATAAAAAAGGGCAAGCGCGGGGTTTTATAGGACAGTTTTGGGAGAGAAGCGGACACGAATGGTTACGTGCGCGGACTGCCTCAACGTGCTGCCCCCTTGCGCTGGAGCTTGCGCCGCCTCGTGTCGTCTTGGGCCCTGCTGACTGCAGAATCAACGCGAGAGAAACCAGCATCATGCCACCGGCCCTGACACCTTCTCGAAGCGACCTCCCTGGACCGTGCCCCGTCCTGCTGGCATTCAATCCAATCGGCCATTTCCCCCGTGTAAGTGTGCCCGTTTGTCCGTCTTTCATGTTGTCTTGGGGTTATAAGTAAGACTGTTCATAGATAAGCTAATAATTTGCACTGTCTCCTGCTCTTTCCCATTGCCTTGTAAATCGTAATCCATTTCTTTTCTGCTTTAGTTGTGTGTAAATAGTAATAAATCCTGTTATTCCTTACTTTGTCTTTTTCTTCTTCATGCTCTTTCGGTCGCTTTAGAGGTTTCCATCATTGAATACCTGTGGCACGATTTGTCCAACATTTAGGATCGGGTTTAGTACTGTTAATGGCTCGAACTTCGGGTTGCTAAAACCGCTCGGCAACTAGTCCATCTAAAACCGGGGTTCGAGCGGTACTCGTCTCCCTAGTCTGCGGAGGGACGGATAAAAGTATTCGGGATAAAACCTGGACCCATAACCCTGATCCGTTCCATCCCGCGGGAGAGCGTTACAAGTACCAGGACCGGGGAGACGGCCAGCTTAACAGGACACGGGGCTAATCACCCCTTGCTAACGGGAGAGCCGTCCCTCGTATCCGTAACAATTGGTGTCAGGAGTGGGATTCGAACCTGGGACTAAATTTATTTAGCCCAATTTCTGGACACCAATTGTACTATTGGCTGTAACAATTGATGTCTGGGCGTGAGATTCGAGGCCCGAACCAAATTTTTAAACATCTAGAAAAATTTGGTCGAAATTACGAGCGGCCGAAATTTTGTTTAATATTCCAAATAAAAAAATCGTGCCTTGGATGGTCAAGGCGACGGGATGCCGGTGGAGGAATTAGAGGGTGTAGAGCCGACCCAGGACCTTGGGGAAATGTATATGGGGGAAATGGAGGAGGAGAGCAATGGTAATGTGGTTGAGGGGGAATCAGGTGCGCAAGATGGCGCCCTCGCGCACGTGGTTGCAGAGGCGCAAAATGGCGGAGCTGCGGCAGCCGAGCCCACGGCACTGGTGAAATCGGACCTCTGGTGCAGATGATGGGGTATATGGCAAAAATGGCTGAAAAATCCAGCAGAGAAATGGGACAAATGATGGAAAGAAATAGTAAGCAATTGGGGGACCGAATGAGGGACGAAGCAAGGGCTGACACTGAAAAAATGGAAAACAGAATGGGGGAGCGATTAAAAAATCAAATCGGGAGGCTCGGAAGCAAATTGGAGGGACTCGGAGGAAAATTGGAGGGACTCGGAGGCAAATTGGAGGGACTCGGAGGCAAATTGGAGGGACCCGGAGGCAAATTGGAGGGACTCGGAAGCAAATTTGAGGGATTCGGAAGCGGATTAGGGGACAAACAGGGGGGCATGGTTGGCCACGCCAAAGAAATTAATGAGGGGTTGGAGAGGGACAGAGACCGCAGGTTGGGCGAACAGGTTCCACGGGTGCACGAGGAGGTAAAGCGGGTCGAGGAGCACTGGTTGGGCGAGGTGGAGAAAAGCACGGGTAAAATGACGGGTATAGAGATCGCGACCCGGGGTATGGGGCAGCCGGCGACCGCTGGGGTCGAGGGAATTTTATTAAAGCCAACGGTCGTTAAAGAAAAATAAATAGTTAAAATCGGGCTTGTAGAGACGGCAGAATTAAAAAAGCACCAGTTGGAGGGAGAAATGGATTGTGCACAAAGTCTAAGTTCACATCCTGATGCCGTACTTGCTAATCCTTATAAAGATTTGCAGGTGCGCGTGGAGAAGAGGATCCCAAAGGTGAGACGGGCTGTATATGGCGCTAAGAGGTTTTTCGGCAGAGTGTTCGGCGCAAAGAGAATTGTCATGCGCTTGGGATCACGAAAGCACCCGGGCGTTCGTGCAAGGTCCTTTGTGTGCTGTGTTAAAGCGAATGGCACGCGTGGGAGGAAAAAGTGTGCGTCAAAGAGTGAGCGTGTTATAAATTGTACGGAGTGTGACGCAGAGAGTGAGAGCGATACGGAGTGTATGTGCGAGGGTGAGAGTGACTCGGGGAGTGAGTTGGTGGTGGAGCGGGTGCGAGAATGCACACCTGGAATGGTCGCGCGTGTGCGGGAGGGCACATCGGAGCGCGTTAGTGGGTGGATGCAAGAGTGCACGCCCATGGTGAGTGTTACTGAGGACGTAACGGAGGAGAGGTGTGGACCGAAGTGTGCGAACGGTCAGTGTGCGCAAGAGGGTGCGTGAGAGGTGTGGTGTGTAACAGGGAGTGCATTGGTGGAATGGACGGAGTGTGTGGAATGTACGGGCGGCGTTGGAACGCCGGGCTTGGTGAGTGTGGAAAGGGTCGCGTGAGCGTGTGAGCATGCGAGTAAGGCATCGACGTTGAACGGGGTAGCGTTTAGGGTGACGGATAGCCGACGCGGGCGCTCGGTGCGCGGCGCGCTTTGTTGGATGCGAAGCTTCGCGCGGATCGTGCTTTGTTGGATGCGAAGCTTCGCGCGGATCGATGCTGTTTCGCCCCGCTACGGAGCGTCGCGCACGATTCGGGTCGGGCCCCGCACTGAATGGTCGGAGCCGCGTCAGAGCAGCGATCGGCGCGATTCCGGGGGCAGGGAGCCGAGTCGGACCTTCGCCCCCTAGCGGGGACGGGGTTCCGACGGGCGAGCCTCGGTCGTCGGGCCGGAGACCGCAAGGTTCCGAGCCGCGATGATGCGTGGAACCTCGGCCCGAGCATGCCTCCTCCCCAGAATCGTGAATGCCGGACGGATCCAACTGCAGGCGACCAAACAACCTGAATTCATTGCTCGGCTTTACGAAGCCGGGCTTTGGAGATGAATTGGCGCACCGAGAGGCTCAAGTAAAGGACATTTGGTAGGGATAGGGAATTTGGAAAAGCAAAATTTGTGATTGGCAGTGGTTGGAAAATTTTTGATTGGTTGGAATTTTGAGAGCAAAATTTGTAGTGAGAGATGCCCGATGTGGTGGGATGGCAACTCTGCCATCCCTCACAACGGGGGCAAAGGAGCAATAGTTTTATGGGGTTTGGCAGTGAAAACTAGCCCGGGAGGGTAAGGATAAAATGG
Organism: Myxine glutinosa; assembly: GCF_964187855.1. Taxonomy (NCBI): domain Eukaryota; kingdom Metazoa; phylum Chordata; class Myxini; order Myxiniformes; family Myxinidae; genus Myxine; species Myxine glutinosa. The sequence continues at coordinate 120,267,029 of NC_136263.1, read as the reverse complement.
TAGGGATCTAGCGAAGATGACCATGGGTAACGGTAAGTTTAAGTAGCAACATTGGACAGGTAGTTGGGGACATAGAGAGGGTAGTTGGATGATAATGACGAGGGAGCGCAATAGTTTAAAGGGGCGACGGGGAAGCGCGAGTTTTAGCAGGGCACCAGGTAGATTAGATGACGCCGTGTGAGTGTTGGAGGTGTATTCAGAAGTGTATTGTGAGAAGGTGATTGTGAGTTGTATTGAGCATGGAAGTGTATGGAGCAGTGAGTGAGGAACAATTGTGATTGCACAGGTGTGCAACTGAACAGGTGTATGGAGTAGTGTATGACTGAGTAGTGGTGATTGTGTGTTGTGTTGACCAAATGGTCCAGGGAGGAAGGAGGGTGCAGGAGGCACTAGGAGTGATTGCACAGGTGTGCAAATTACACTTGTATGGAGAATGGTTGTGTGAAATACGTGGAGTATGGAATATATGGAGTATGGAATGGATGGGGTGGAGTGAGTATGGTGGAAACTGTGGAGTGGAGTGGATGGTGCGAAGGTGTGAATGGGGGAAGAGTGGACCCCTATCACGAATACCTGGGGAGGGTAGTGTAAGTGTTAGGTAGAGGGTACAGGTAAATTGTGGTTGGATATTGGCATCTGTGGTGCGTGGTGGAAGAATGGTGTTTGGATGGGTGCATTAGTGACGTGGAAATGGCTGGGCGTGTGGCCTGTTAGTATGTGTAGTTGAATGGGCACTCCACCACTGTGAAGATGTCGGCCAGGTGAGGCCGCAGGTGGGCTCTGGGAGCCGTTAGAGTTGTGGATGGGGCCCGAGGATCCGGAGGACGGACCCGGGTAGCCCAGTGCCAGAGAGGGCACCGAGTGGGGAGAGCACCAGAGGGCCTTCCCCAGTAGATATGTTAGGGTGAGGAGCAGATAAGCTCGGAGGCAACTGCAGTGGTGGAGTTGTGCAGGTGGGTAGACCTGCTGGGAGAGCCACACGCCCCAGTCCTGAAATTGTGCAAGGGCACAGGGAGTTGAATCGGGGGAGTGAGACCCCAAATTGATGAAGCACCACAGTTTGGCCAATGGGAATTTGGTTCTTAAAACCGCATTGAGTAAGATGGCCAATGGTTTGGCAGGGAAAGACCCCGGGTAGTGTAAAGCGTGTTAATGTCATTTAGAAGATAGTTAGGATTAAGAATCTCCTCGCACCATCTGCATCCACTCACCTAAGGTAACGACGGTGCTCCACACCATGCCATGGTTTGTTTTTATTTTTACTGTGCAAATGTTTGGAATGTGAGACGCATCATGACGTGGGTGTGACATTGTGCTTGATGTTCCATCTCTCCCTCCTTATGAGGATTGATGATGAATTGGTGATGGCAAATCTTGGTAAGAGGGATTGTGGGGACGAATTTGGTATAGGGGAAATATGGGGAAGATGTGACGGTAGTGACGAATTTGTAAATGTGTCGATTTTTGTACATTTGGGGTAAGGGCAAGGGTAGAGTAGGTAACAGGGGGGGGGGGGGGGGTGACGTACGGTAGGGACGAGCTTTCTCACTTCGCTCTCCGGACGCACCTCATCCTGCATTGCCTTGTATTGATGTGTACCCTTGTGACCTTACCCCTCGGTCACCTGTCTTCTGTCTCCCTGTCTGCCAACCGAGGACTGTGCTCGCTGGGCACCGAGGGGAGCGTGCAGGAGTCCGCCATGGTGTACCAGAACTCCCACAACCAGCATGCATTGCATGGATGCACCACTTATGGACCGCCGTCTTGCGGCCAAGCACCACTTTATGGACCCCACGTTTTGGGTCTTGCTTGCGGACCTCGGTAAGGTGGCACCTATGCCAAACAGGTGGACCACCCTTAGTTGGCCCCTGTGGCCCTAAATAAAAATGGACACGGTTTGTGCTTTTTATATTGCCAAATAGGCCGCAGGAAGAAAGAAACCATCAGGAAAAACATCGGCCCAGCAGGGAAGAGGAAGACCACCAGCGTTGTGTTTTATTAAGAACTGTGATGACTGTGCACTGGTTGGTGCTGTTGGTGCTTTGGGTGCTTTGGTGTTATTGGTAATGGTGCATCGATGCAATGCGTGCTGTCTCCTCCCTCCCAACAGGAATTTCCTTCTTTTTGTTTCCCTAAAAAGAAAAATCACAGGTCCTGGGTTGCGTTTTGTAAATAGTCAAATAATGCCAATGTAAATTATGCTCCCCCACCGTAAATGTTTTAGTTTGAAAATAATTCCACAATTCGGTTAGCTGTGGGTGTGAAACTGTTAGGCAGGGTGCAACGCAATTAGCGGGACATATTTATTTGTGTTTTAAAATTGTCGCACTCAGGGTCAGGTTAATTGTAGAGGGAATTACACCTACGTGCCACACTAAAGGTAAAATTTTCGGGCCGGGACGTCCCGTAAGAAAGGAGGGTGCAGTGTTGGGGATTTGGGAATTGTGTGTGTAATTTGATGTAAATTTTCCCCTTTTGTATGCTGTAAATATTCCCTGTAAATATCACCCTCCAATTGTAGTGTCAAAGATCAAAGGTCGTCTGTAGTTAGGCCGTCGCACACACGTAGCAAATCTATGATTTCCCTCATTAGTTATGTCCTCAGTAAATGTAGTTGAAGGTTCTGTGATCCACTAGTTCATTACGTTGCACCGAATTAAATAAGATAGATCCCTCCGACATGGCATCTTCAAAGTGCCAGGTTTGCCAGGTTTGCTGCAATTGACTCCTTTAGCCACTTTGCTGCATTTTCATCTCCCGTCCACTTTGCTGCATTTGACTCCATTACGCACAAGGTAACCTCGGAAAAGAAAGGCGTGTCTCCACCTCGTCATCGGGGGGGGGGGGGCAGGGGGGGGGAGGAGTCAGCCAAGCGCGAGGAACAAGGCGTGGCTTTGCCAACGCCTCATCAAGAGGGGCGGGATCGGTGAGCCCTCGCACCAATCACGGCTGAGGCGAGCTCACCGAGGGGCGGATCCAACGCACGCGGGTTGATCCCAAAAGCACGTCATAAAAAAGGGCAAGCGCGGGGTTTTATAGGACAGTTTTGGGAGAGAAGCGGACACGAATGGTTACGTGCACGGACTGCCTCAACGTGCTGCCCCCTTGCGCTGGAGCTTGCGCCACCTCGTGTCGTCTTGGGCCCTGCTGACTGCGGAATCAACGAGAGAGAAACCAGCATCACGCCACCGGCCCTGACACCTTCTCGAAGCGACCTCCCTGGACCGTGCCCCGTCCTGCTGGCATTCAATCCAATCGGCCATTTCCCCCGTGTAAGTGTGCCCGTTTGTCCGTCTTTCATGTTGTCTTGGGGTTATAAGTAAGACTGTTCATAGATAAGCTAATAATTTGCACTGTGTCTCCTGCTCTTTCCCATTGCCTTGTAAATCGTATTCCATTTCTTTTCTGCTTCAATTGTGTGAAAATAGTAAAAAATCCTGTTATTCCCTACTTTGTCTTTTTCTTCTTCATGCTCTTTCGGTCGCTTTAGAGGTTTCCATCATTGAATACCTGTGGCACGATTTGGCCAATGTTTAGGATCGGGTTTAGTACTGTTAATGGCTCGAACTTCGGGTTGCTGAAACTGCTCGGCAACTAGTCCATCTAAAACCGGGGTTCGAGCGGTACTTGTCTCCCTAGTCTGCGGAGGGACGGATAAAGGTATTCGGGATAAAACCTGGACCCATAACCCTGATCCGTTCCATCCCGCGGGAGAGCGTTACAAGTACCAGGACCGGGGAGATGGCCAGCTTAACAGGACAAGGGGCTAATCACCCCTTGCTAACGGGAGAGCCGTCCCCCGTATCCGTAACAAACAAAATAACAAATCTTTCTGCGGCGTTCCCTCTCGAGACTCTGAGGGGCACTGTAACCGGAGTTTGGGGAGGTAACACGTAACTGAAATCGGGGGCTCGTCCGGGATGGATGGATGGATGGATGGATGGATATATATCTATATATATCCATCCCGGATGAGCCCCCGATTTCAGATATATATATATATATATATATATATATATATATATATATATATATATATACATATATATATATATATATATACAGTGAAACCTTGACTTACGAGTGCACCAACTTACGAGTTTTCCGAGATACGAGCCGTCGCTCGGCCGGTTTATTGCTTTGAGATGCGAGCCGAGATCTGAGTTACGAGCTTACGCCACCCGCCACCAAGTGGGTTCCGGTCACGTGGTTATCTTGCCGTGCAAGCATCTCTGCCGTATATCGCTGCTGCTTTGTTTTCGCATTTTGGTTATTTTGGAGCTTACGCCACCCGCCACCAGGTGGGTTCCGGTCACGTGGTTATCTTGCCGTGCAAGCATCTCTGCCGTATATCGCTGCTGCTTTGTTTTCGCATTTTGGTTATTTTGGAGCTTACGCCACCCGCCACCAGGTGGGTTCCGGTCACGTGGTTATCTTGCCGTGCAAGCATCTCTGCCGTATATCGCTGCTGCTTTGTTTTCGCATTTTGGTTATTTTTATTAAATTTTTTAATGTTTTATATGTTTTAATGTTTAAATATTTAAATGTTTATTAACATTTTGGTTAGATTTTATTAGAACTTTTGCCGAACTGATAGAAGCCGAACGATACATCCCCCAGCAAATCTTCAACTGTGACGAGACAGGGCTCTTCTGGAAAAAGATGCCGAGGAGGACGTATATAATGGCAGAGGAGAAGAGCATGCCAGGCCACAACTTGTTCAGAGTGCCGGCGATAGCTCGCCTTCTCTTTGTGGAAAACACGGTGAGATCCTTAACATCCAACAACTAATGGGACGCAAACGGGGCGCCCAGTTTAGCGGTACACACATTGATGAATCACCCTGCCTGTGATTCACCCATGACAGGTTATAGCTGGGTCGGGATTCAAACCCAGGCTGGACAGTTTAGAGTCAAGTGTGCGTACCTCCAGTCCAGGCCATCCTGCCAACTTGTATGCTGCATACAGGTGAAATATAAAGCGCGAGATATTTTTATATATACTGTATATTTAAAAAAAAATTGGTGTGGTTTTTGGCGGGCTGGAACGGATTAATAGCATTTCAATGCATTTTAATGGGGAAATTTAATTTGAGAAACGAGCAAATTGAGTTACGAGCTCGGTCACAGAACGAATTAAACTCGTAAGTCAAGGTTTCACTGTATATATATATATATATATATATATTGTTGCGGACCGCGGATAAGGTGTTGATTTGCCGAGCGGATGGCGACCGCGGCCCGAACTATTAACAATGACTAAGACCCGATTCCTTAAACGTGGGCCAAATCATGCCACAGGTTTTCAATGGGGAAAAGACAGAGACGACACGGATGTGAAGAAGAGGAAGACGAAGGCAAAAAGGTTTGAAATACGAATGTAATTTATTACTATTTACAACCAAAAGAAACCAAGGAGAAGGAAGGATAATAAAATAAAGCAGAAAGAGGGACGGACCAGAAGGACACAGTGAAACTCTAGCTTAACTAAACAGGCTTAACTTATTACCCAGGACAGAACACACAAAACAAACTCACGTACACAAAAGGATGGAAGGACAGGAATCGTTTGGAGGGATGAGCAGGTGGGATCACAGGGCACAGCGAGCAGGTCCACTCCGGGCGGGAAGCGAGGAGCCGGCAGCTCCTTGTATTCGTCTTTCACACCGGCAGCGGTCTCACGTGTCCTCCGCCTCCTGCGCTCAACCTCACTGCTCCTCCTCCACTGAACTGATCAACTCCACTCAACTCTCTCCCGGTGGACTGCCAACTCTCTGACGCACCTGGACTCATCTGCCGTATCTCTGGTGTATCTTCTTTCAGTGATCCTTGGTGCAACACTTTCTTGGCACTTCTTGCCTGGCACTTCGCACTTGGCACTTGTTCTTTCGCACTTGGCATTGCACACTTGGCACTTGTTCTACTTGGCACTTCGCACTTGGCACTTCTGCCGTATCTCCGACTCAACTTCTCCAAGGCTTCCGCGCGCGCTTTTTATAACGCCGCGGGCGATCCAGCCGCCGGCCTCTAGAACACGCCCATCGGTGAGCTCGCCTCGGCCCTGATTGGTCGGCACGGGCTCTCTGGCTCCGCCCTTGATGATGAGGGGCGGCCAACGCCCTGGATTCGGCGGCTCCTCCCCCTTCTTCTCTGAGCCCACCGCGTGGCTAATGGAGTCGCGGTGAAAACCGCCCAGCAGCTGCGGCGAATGCAGTTGGCAATCGAGGCTTTGGGAATGGGGCTTTGGGAATAAAAGGGGATCTATCTATTTGAATTCGGTGCAATGGAGTGTCAATTAATGGAAGACAAAGCCTTAGCCTAATACACAGAATAAGGAAATAACTACCAACAAGCAGGGAATCTATGATTGGCTAAACGTGATTGTATATGACCTAACTACGGGACACACTTTGACCTTTATACACAACTGGAGGACGGAGGGTGATATTTTACAATGTACTTATACCATAAAAAAAACACAATCCTCATATCCACAACAATATATATATATATATATATATATATATATATATATATATATATATATATATATATATATATATGCGGGGCTTGAGACCCCTGCCCCCCTTGTGTCCTTATATTGTTTGACCAATTACCAAATATAAACCAACCATGTTTGCTTTGCTTAAAAATATCATATCCTTTAGATCCTTTGAAACCCTGCTTTTCCCTTTAAAAGACTTACTTTGCCTGTCATGTATCTCAAGATTGATATACTTTGTGTGACTTTTTATAGCATGTCTCTTCCTGTCGAAATATCCTTTTGGAACTTACTATATCCTTATAAAGAATTATATGTCTTGTAAAAGCCAGGCCCTGATGGTATTATCCTTCACTCTGTGAAGACCAAACCGTATCTTCCCAGTCCCCCTTAACTGTGCTAGATCACTTTTCATGTTTGACATTTTTACGACTTGCTGAACTCCCCCAAAAATCAGGTTTCTAGAAAGTAGTCAACATGTTGTTTGACTCTTAAATGACCTTGGAGACTACTCTGTCTTTCCTTTGTCTCGAGAGCAAAAACCACACCCCAATATTCCCTTTATAAAGTGAAACTCGACCGAATTATTTCAGAGCATCATGTTGGAATCCTGGTCCTTGTGGGCCTCAGTTTTATGCATTTTGCTTTCCACAAGCTTGTGTATTTGATGAATCAAATAAATATCTCAGTTGTTCCTTCTCTCAATCATGAGTCTTGAGTCCTAAGTCACGGATCCATCAAATGGCGAGCCAGGCAGGAGATCAGCTCCGGCAGACTCGGGACGCGGCTCCAGGCGCGAGTGAGTGGGAAAAAACACCAGCTGGTTTGATCGGTCTGGGTGAGGTGAGCCTTGGGTTTATTTTGTTATAGACTGGGATGTTAGGCTAAATTGGAACTCACTCTGTCGCTCGGTGTCGTTTGCCTGTTTCCTGCTCGAGCCTGATCCTCGAACAAAAATTAAGAACGAGCCGTTTTTGGGCTCCAGAACAACTGAGCTGTTTATAGGATTCGTCAGGGTAACGTTACGGGACGGGAGAGTAAGGTGCCCCAAGAGGGCGCCGAGGATAAGGAATAGATTGGTTTCGAAAGTAAGGTTAGAAGCGTCATAAGGACGCCGGCAAAAGTAAGGTACGATTAGCATATATGCGGGAGAGATCTCTGATTAGGCGGCTATATGTAGGAGAGATCTCTCGGGAATAAGGAGTAAGGTTGCCTGATTACCTGGCGGTTACCTGGACAGGTAAGATACGGTTAGCACACAGAAAGTTGAGATGAGGTGGTCGAACCTCTTCAGGAGTTATGTTAGAGAGCTGAGATGAGGTGGGCGTACCTCTGGAGTTAGGCTAGAGGGCTGTGAGGCGGGCGAGCCTCTCGGCTCTCGATGGCCTGAGGAAGCAGGCAAACTAATTGCATGTGCAGGATGAGGCGATTAAGGAAATAAGATAGGTAAGCGAGCCAGGGAGCGACCAATGTCGCTCGTTGAAGATCAAGACCCGTGGAGGGGTTAGGTAGATCAAACCCCTACCCCCCAAGCCCTAAGCTCTGTCCCGGGGCTTCAGGCAACACCCCCTGCGCAGCGAGCCCCCCCTGCCCCCCTTCCCCTGCTTCACCCTTCTCACCCCTTTCCTCCCCTTGTCCCAAAAATCCCCTTTTCCTCTGAATGAAATGAGACGTATACGAATGAATGGGAATTGCTGCACAAGATGCTCTGAAATTGATAGGTGTGCATGAATCCACGTGTGCTGTAATGTACGCGGTTAGTGTCAAGTTGGTCGGATATAAGGAAACGCATGAAATGCGAGCCGGTTTGACAGTCACGTGGTATGAGGAACATGAACGAATGTGGATTTTGATGACCACTCGATGTGCAACACCACTGTGTGGGCTTCGAATCATTGTGATTGGCCGCTTGCGGTGCGGGAATCCAGACCGGGATTGCCGATTCTGGCATCCATCCGAGGGTCCTGGTGATGTTCGGTAATTGACGTGTGTATTTTTATTTGTTTGGGACGAGAGGCGAACGGATGGTCTTGCGGTTCTTTTATGGTGTGCGAGCGGGCACATTGAAGTGTGTGAGGGGAGATTCAGTCGGCTTGGGGTTGGTGTAGACCTGGGTGTTCGTGAGAGGCCGCTGGTAAGGTGTGCGACAGGTACAGAGTGTGACAGGAGAGGATGCAATCAACGATTATATTGTGTATTGATGACTCGTGTATTGGTATATCCCTGACTGATTGACAGCTAACTATGTTGACAGCTCAATGTTTTGACAGCGGACTGTTATGACAGTGTCAAACTCGTTTGAAAAGACTCATGTCCCGACGCGAGGTAAACCCCGCCGTGAACGCGAATAGAGCGGCATGCAGGCTGGTTGCCGCGGCAACGGCCCTCGCAGGAAACCGCGAGGCGGGAGTGTTGGGATTCGTGTGGAGGCACGAGGATGCGCGCCGGGACGGGGGGCGACGTGGCGTCGTCGCGTTGAGTTGGTTGTGCCAGGTCGATCGGCGATCTATGAATTTAAATCGGATTTTGTCGTGTGTATTGTGCATTCGTCATTGACGTGTGTGTGTCGATTTTAGCGTCTATCCGAGGATCCTGGCAACGTTTGTTTAATTAAAGTTCTGTTGGTGTGGAATGCTGTCAGAGGTGCGAAATACACACCTTTGATCTGGAGGGGAGGTATTTTGGTAACTTACTTCCGTGATTTCCGTTTCATTGGATGGGAATTGGGAAATGCGAGCCCTGCCGGGGTTTTGAGTTTGTTGAATTGGGTTCGGAGCATGGGATTTGCTCAGAGTGCCGGTGATAACTTGCCTACTCTCAGAGGGGATGTGTCCCGCACAGGGGGAGAATACTGCTATGAGGTTGCTCGGATGATGTGTGCCCAGATGCATTGTGGGTCATTGCGACTTTGCTGAATGTCGGTGAGCAAGGGAGACGTTCGTGTGTGTTTTATGCGGTGTGCTGGACGCCATGTCAGAATGGTGGGCGCCTGCGACATGCCATGCATTGTCATAAGGAATACGTTGTTTAAGATGGAATTATAAGGGGGACTGGAAAAGAATAAACGTAATGTAACGCGAGGTATATGAAATGAGACGTTTGGCGTGGTCTGATTCAGGATTTTAGGGGAAGAATGAATTTCCGGTTCCAACAGGAAGTCTTGTTCATGCAGTAAATGAGGTACAGTGTGAATGATGAGATTCAGAGAGATCTCTGAATGAGGTTGTCGAGAGCGGATGAAATAGAGAATAGCAGTTGCAAGATCGAGGTATGGATGTGATGCAGAATGGCAGCTGGACGATGCATCGATGCATTTGTGTTGATCGATGCGCTGGATGAAGGCCTTTGGCTCTGCATTCGAGCCATGGTGGTAAGATTTAGTTATGAAAATGCATGTGGTTCTAAGGGCAGATAATGTGGGACAAGCTGCCTCATGGGCGGTGCAGGGAGAGTATTGGAAATTCAACAAGATTCTGTGTTCAATAATTTGAGCAGAAATGTCGCGGTTTCAACCGAACGCTCATTCGAGGAAGGAGGAATGCGAGGTTTTAACTATCGGTTTGATGTGGTTCACGCCGGGCGAATGATGTGTGGCTGGGTTGCGTAATGGCGAATGCATCTTGGAGATGCATCGGTGCAAAGACACAGGGAAGGTGCTGAGAGTGACACGGAGCACGAGTTGGTTGTGGCAGGTGCGAGAGGATGCACACCTGGAATGAAAGAATGCATGCTTGAGTTGGTAGTAGAGCACGTGATTGGGTGTGCGGAGGAGTTGTCACAGAGGAGTGGGCGCGAGGAGATGTGTTGAGGAATGTGCCGAGCGAGCACACGTGCGAAAGGTGTGCACCAGGTAGGGAGGGTGCTGTGGTCAGGGGTGTAACGAAGCTTGGGAGCGGAATGTGTGTACCTGGGAGGATATTGTTCCAGGCACGGAGATGGTAGAGCACGCCTCCCATGAGAGGCTGTGGGATTTTGGCGGGAGTTCTTGCAGAGGCAAGATGCACCTTTCTTCGTTTGAAATTTGACCTTTTTTTGAAGTTCATTTGACCTATGTTTGAGAATGATTTGAGATCATGGGAATGATTTGGAATGGGAATGAGGTCAGAGTGAATTCGCTAGCCTCGAAAGGGCGACAGGCTGAGTCAATCTATTGGGTGTTAGTTCAACGAATTGATATAGAAGTTAAATCGGAAAAAGGAACAATATATTGTTGGTTAAAACTGAAATTGTGGACGTAATTTGTGGATAGAAGAATATCGGTTTCTGAAATTTGTAAGTTGTTGTGGTGGACGTCTTAATAGGTGATGTCCTTTGTTGGGGCTTGTGATACGCCTCTGTTTTCTGTCTGACTGTGAGTTACAGTGTGTCTGGAGAGGAGGTCAGTCAGGTAGGATGGGGCCAGGTTATGGAGGACTTTGTCGGTCAAGAGGAGGATTTTGTACTGGATTCTCTGGGGAATGAGGAGCCAGTTTCAGTTATAATGACGGGGGTGATGTGGTCACGGGTCCGGGAATGGGTAAGTAGACGGGCAGCGGAGTTCTGACCGCATTGGATTATTGAGGTTTGGTGATTATTGATGATTATCGAGGGTGAACCATAGAGAAGGCTGTCTTTGTGATCTGTTTGGTGTATTTGTCGAAGGAGAGGGTTTGGTCAAAGATGGTGCCAAGATTCCGGTTGTGAGGGGGGGTGGATACTGGGAAACCGTCGATGTTGGGGGCAAAGTTATGGGTGGATTTGGTAAGCGGTTTTGGGTAAATGAAGATTAATTCAGATTTATCATAGTTAAGTTTGAGGAAGTCGATTTGAAGCCAGGATTTTATTTCAGTAATACAGTTTGTCAGGAGATGGATTTGGTGGAGATTAAAGCTGGATGTCATCGGTGAAGCAGTGGAATTGGAGACCATGGTGTATTGGCCATGGCGCACGATGGATTAAGTGACCGAGGGGGGATTGGTACAGGATGAAGAGGAGGGGCCAAAAAAACTGAACCTTGAGGGGGAGCGAATTGTGGTGATTAAGCTGGTGTAGATGCTGTCAATTTTGCTTTGGATGAATGAAAGGAAGGAAATGCAGTTTCTACTGTAAAGGACTGGTGGTGGTGTTCAGGGTGCTGAGGAGTTTGTTCGTAGTTGTATTTGAGGTTGTTTGTTCACGTTGTAGAGTTTGTTTATTTAATCGTTTGTTTATTTAGTTTCTTTTATTGTAGAGAAGAGTGCTTTTGGGTTTTCCGGAGCCAGAGTGGATAATTTGAGAGTAGCAGGCGGAGCGGAAGAGGGCATCTTTGTAGTGCTGTAGGTGGTCCTTGTAGGCTTGGGAGTGAACTGATTTGGGTTTTTTATAGGCGCAAGCTGGTCAAGGATGGTGTGATCGATGGTGTCAAAGGCGGTGCTGAGGTCGAGGAGGATGAGAATGTTGAGGTTGCCGGCGTCAGAGGAGAGAGAAGATCATTGGTGATTTTGAGGAGAGCAGTTTCAGTGCTGTGGTTGAGGCGGAATTCGGGTTGGAATGTTTCATACAAGTTATTGGCAGAGTGGTGATGTTTGAGTTGAATGGCTACAGAGCGTTCCAAAACTTTTGACAGAAAGGGTAGGTTGGAGATGGGTCTGAAGTTATTTAGGGAGTCAGGGTTTAGTCCAGGTTTTTTCCAGAATGGGAGTGAAGTTTCACGAGGTTTTGGGAAATCGGTATGTGAAGCTGGATTAAGTTTGAGTGGTTATTACATATGCTCTGGGTCCATGTGGTTAATGTGATGTGACTTAAAAAAAATGAATTGGAATCGCTGTAAACAGTGTAGATGGGGAAAAAAAAAAAGAGATAGACAGGGACAGTGGGCTGCTTGGTGAGCCATGGAGATGGATTGGATGTTTTGTTGTTGGTTGTCTGGGAGTTCGGTTGTTGCATTGCCAAAGGTTTCTGTGTGGTGGACACACTTGTTGTCTGTTGTCTTGTGTGACGTGGGTGAAGATTGGGCCAGAGGCTGAAACAACCTTGTAGGGAATTCTTGTAGGGAATTTGGAAAACGCGAGGTGTTCTCACGTCCGCGGGTTCGGTGATAAAGAATTTGGAAGAATTTGGAGAGATAAAAAGATAAAGAGATAAAGAATTTGGAGGCCACCAAAGGGCGGACACTGACGTTGCTCGGGGCAACGCAAGGGCGGACAGGAAGGGCCGCCAACCCATGGATAGGATGCACAGATTGTCAAAAGGATAGGATGCACAGATTGTCAACACATACCCCCAAAATTAGGGCAGGAATAGGGAGTTGGTTGAGAATGCCGGCGATAACTCGCCGATGTGTGTCCCTGTGTCTGTCTGGTCGCCTAGCAGGCCATGGAGTTATATTTCTGAAACATGGATTTCAAAGAGGCAGGTGTGTGCCCTGAGAAAATTTTTGATGGGTCTGACGGATTTTTGGATGGATGGGTTTGATGGATTTTGATGGAGTGGGCACTTTTTGATTGGCACTGGGGGCTGCTGTTGTGTGGACTGGGGAACGAGGGCGGCGTAGGTGACGTGAGGGGAATGCCACGCACTGCGACCGTCTCTCCCCAAGACCGAGGTTGTCGGGGACATGAGTGGGATGTCGATTGCAGTGATGTGGGATGTCGATCACAACCTGACGATGTTGTTCGTGGAGGAGGTCTTGTGTTAAAGTTGGGACGCGTTGCTGGGGATCTGGGTGGCTGGCACCCCGTGTGGTTGGGGGTTGCAGGTTCACAGAAGGAGGTTGGAATCCAGTGTTATGTTCGGAGCACGCAAGGCTGAGCAGGATGGATTGCCATTGGGATGTGTTCTCAAATGATTTTATCAAAATGATGGCTCCTGAGTAAGGGGAGGGAGCAGGGAAAAATATTCACTGTAACAGGTGTTGTTAAACTGTTTGTCTGCATGAGGATGGCAGAGTTGGCCTTCGAGACTCATGTGAGTTGTGTCTGGGGGCAAGGTTCGGGAGGGAGTGTGAAGAAGGAAGGATAAAAGGTTGTAAAAAGTTGATGGTAAGGCAGGGTATAAGGGAAAGTGGTTGTGAAATGCTGTCTTAGTGATAAGGAAGTGTTGGTGGTTGGCCTGCACTGGGAAGTGTGACAATTAATGGAAAGTTGTGGCTTTTATTTGACAAAATGGTGCTAGGTTGCCACAACACAGGTTGGGGCTGGTGCAGATGGGATCACGGCTCTGCAGACCAGGTGAGCAGAACTCCACCAGGTACGCTGGAATCACATCAGTTGAATTATTGCTCGGAAAGGAAGGTATTTTCGGAAATTGGTGAAAGTAAAAATAACATTTGAATTTCCAGACATGACGCAGGAAATGCAGCTATAAATAGAGATGAGGTAACTAAATGCCAATTGGTGGGCAGGGGGGCTAGGAATACTAATGAAGGATTTAGTCCTTGCATGTGTGAGTAAATGTTCCACAGGATGGACCCAAATGAACCTCCGGCTGTCGACGTGACTGCGGACTGCGGACCCTGGAACGATGACCCGAACGAGTCACTGAGCAGCAATGATGAGATCTCCGCGTCTGAAGAATGTTCTTCCATTTTAATGTTGCCAATAACGATTTTAAAAATGATTTTGATTATACTGAAAAATTGAATTTGGATCCGGATGTGGACTTGCTTTTCACGGTCCCAGTCTAGTAATTCTCTTGTCACTTATGTCTCACGAGCTCACAGCAGTTCAACCCTTGCTGTCCCAGCCCTGGATTTTGACTCGGCTCCGGACCCAGATGCATCGCTGGGCCCGCCTGCCAGGAAGCCGATTATCCTGGATCCCAACATGTCGCATGCAGACGCAAACGACTACTTAAAGGAAGTTTCTCTCTTTTTCATGGAATGTAAGGCTCTGACTGCTGGCCTTCCAGGCCACAGATCTAGGCCATGTGATACTGACGATGTTATGCTTTCCCCGGCAGAACGACGGCACATCCAAGGTCTTATGAACATGGAGATCGATTGAGCGCCAAAGATTCATAGGGACTGCGCCTGCGAACACTTGGGCGAGCTCTCACTAGAGGAGGGTCCCGGCTGCACCTCCGTGGCCAAAGGGTGGGCCGGGAGACCTTCTCGAGTGTGGACCCCTGTGGGACCAGTCGTCTTCGTTGTGGATCCGACGCACCATTGGATAAACATGTTTCTATGGCCAACACACACACACACACACACACACACACACACACACACACACACACACACACACACACACACACACACACACACACACACACACACACACACACACACACGCGAATCGTCCTGCTGGGTGCTATGCGAGGTGCTTTGGGTACGGGGCATGTCCACTGGGGCCGCATTCGCGTGGTATTTTCATTGACTGTCTCCCTACCTTGATTTAATAAAGGCCCTTTTTTTGGCTCGTAGATAGCATTGTATCTTAGATCCAAGAGGACGGTATGCGGGGCTTGAGACCCCTGCCCCCCTTGTGTCCTTATATTGTTTGACCAATTACCAAATATAAACCAACCATGTTTGCTTTGCTTAAAAATATCATATCCTTTAGATCCTTTGAAACCTGCTTTTCCCTTTAAAAGACTTACTTTGCCTGTCATGTATCTCAAGGATGATATACTTTGTGTGACTTTTTATAGCATGTCTCTTACTGTCGAAATATCCTTTTGGAACTTACTATATCCTTATAAAGAATTATATGTCTTGTAAAAGCCAGGCCCTGATGGTATTATCCTTCACTCTGTGAAGACCAAACCGTATCTTCCCAGTCCCCCTTAACTGTGCTAGATCACTTTTCATGTTTGACATTTTTATGACTTGCTGTACTCCCCCAAAAATCAGGTTTCCAGAAAGTAGTCAACATGTTGTTTGACTCTTAAATGACCTTGGAGACTACTCTGTCTTTCCTTTGTCTCGAGAGCAAAAACCACACCCCAATATTCCCTTTATAAAGTGAAACTCGACCGAATTATTTCAGAGCATCATGTTGGAATCCTGGTCCTTGTGGGCCTCAGTTTTATGCATTTCTGTATTTGATGAATCAAATAAATATCTCAGTTGTTCCTTCTCTCAATCATGAGTCTTGAGTCCTAAGTCACGGATCCATCATATATATATATATATATATATATATATATATATATCTCTATATATAAAGGAGGAGTGTCTGTGTGTGTGTGTGTGTGTGTGTGTGTGTGTGTGTGTGTGTGTGTGTGTGTGTGTGTGTGTGTGTGTGTGTGTGTGTGTGTGTGTATGTCTGTCTGGATGTCCGCTTATAACTCAAGAACTACACATCGGAGAAAAGTTTTAGACACAGATTCGGAATCAGCATAAAATCCTGGTGGTTATAGGCTACGTTTTATTTTAATATCAATGGTTTAAAAAACCGCGCCAGCTGCAATTCCATGGTGTAGTTTGTGGCGGCGCTATTGCCCCTTTCCGATCCCACGGTTGCGCGTACGTACAGTATACTGTACGTACATATTTATATATTTTCAATGTGCTTTTTATTGTATTTTTAATTGTTTTTTAGCTTCTTTTATTGTTAATTTATGTACTATTGTATTTATTTTAAATATATTTTTAAGGAAAACAAATGTTTTCACGTCCGTAGGAGTGACGTAAAGTCGCACATAATGACAAAATGCGCACCATTTTTTCGCGCCAAGAACGAATAAACGGTAGTTGAGATTTTATTCAAATTTGAATTCCATTAAATTTCAACTGTTGGAAACAATAATTATTTCAACTGTTGGAAATTGAAATAATTATTGTTTTCAACAGTTGAAATTTAATGAATTCGAATTCGAATAAAATCTCAACAACAAAAAAAACGTCACGTTTTAAAATTATGACGTCATCAGCGTTTTTCGGAACGTTAATTTTTCAACTTCATATTCGGAATCAGTAATTCCCAGAGCAACTACAGCACACCTTAAATGTTTAAAAAACCTTCGGGTTTTAAAATTATGACGTCATCAGCGTATTTCGTAACGTTAATTTTTCAACTTTGCCGACAATGACTTCCGACTACCGGGTTCGGAATGCGGGACCAATGCCATTTGACAGGGAATAAAAATAAATGTGACATTCAATTGACGACAATGACTTCCGACTTGACTCCCCACTCCCCCTCCCCCTCCCCCTTCCCCCCCTCCCCCCTTCCCCCCACTCCCCCTCCCCCCACTCCCTCCCCCTCCTCCCTCTCCCCTCCCCCTCCTCCCTCTCCCCTTTCTCCCTTCCCCCTCCCCCCTCCCCCTCCCCCCTCCCCCCACTCCCCCTCCCCTCCCCTCCCCTCCACCCCCTTCCCCCATGCCCCTCCCTTTCCCCCTACCCCCTCCCCTACCCCCTCCCCTCCCCCCCTACCCCTTCCCCCCTCCTCCCCCCCCTTTCTCCCTCCCCCCTCCCCCTCCACTCCCCCCTACCCCTTCCCCCTCCTCCTCCCCCCTTACCCACCCCCCCCCTCCACTCCACTCCCCCCCTACCCCTTCCCCCTCCCCTTCCCCCTCCCCCTCCCCTCCCTTTCTCCCCTACCCCCTCCCCTCCCCCCTCCCCCTCCCCCCTCCCCTCCCTTTCTCCCCTACCCCCTCCCCTCCCCCCTTCCCCCTCCCCCTCCTCCCTCCCCATCTCCGCCTTGCTCCTCCCCCCTCCTCCCTCCACCTCTCCTTGCTCCCCCCTCCCCCCTCCCCCTCCCCATCTCCCCCTCTTCTCTCCTCTCCTCCTCCCCATCCCCCTCTTCTCCCCTCCCCCCTCTTCTCCCCTCCCCTCCCCCCTCCCCCATCCCCCTCCCCTCCCCCTCACTTCCCCCCATGCCCCTCCCTTTCCCCTCCCCCTCCACCCTACCCCCTCCCCCCTCCCCCTCCTATCCTCCTTCTCCCCCTCCCCATCCCCCCCTCTTCTCTCCTCTCCTCCTCCCCCTCCCCCCTCTTCTCCCCTCCCCCCCTCTTCTCCCCTCTCCCCCTCTTCTCCCCTACCCACCCTCTCCTCCCCGCCCCCCCCGTTCCCCTCCCTTCCCCCGTCCGGCAATGCCGGGTACTTCCCATGGCCAGCTGTACGTGGGCTGCTCGAGGGTTGGAAAACCAAGCAATCTTTATGTCTTGGCACCAAGTAAGAAAACCAGAAATGTTGTATACCAAGAGGTTTGAGAAATTGACAATTGACAAAACGTCATGTAGGAAATGTACTGTGATATTGCTCTAAATATATACATGTTCTTTTCATCAAATATTTGTATTATTCTTATTCAACCCGGGTGAAGCCGGGTACCTCAGCTAGTATATATATATTAGGGTTGTTAGGGATATGAGAACACCACCATATATATATATATTGTTGTGGATATGAGAATTGTGTTTTTTTTGTGTGTAAATATCACCCTCCAGTTTGTGTATAAAGGTCAAAGGTCGTCCCCTTAGTTATTCCATATACAATCACGTAGCAAATCATAGATTTCCTTTTTAAGTCGTTATCTCCTTATTCTGTGTATTAGGTTAAGGTTCTGTCTTCCATTAGTTGACACTGCATTGCATCAAATTGGAACAAGGTAGAATCCCTTTTCAAATTCCTCAAAGCCTCCATTTCCAACCGCATTCCCCTTTTTGTCAGCCATTGCCAACTGCATTGGGCGGTTTTCTGCGTGCGGTTTTCTGCATTCGCCGCTGCTGCTTTGGGACCGTGTTTTTTGCCGCAAGACTCCATTGAGCACGAGGTCATCTTGGAGCAGAAGGTGGGAGGAGTCAGCCCAGCGCCAGGAACAAGGCGTGGCCTTGCCAACGCCTCCTCTAGGGGCGGGATCGCTGAGCCCTCGCGACCAATCAAGGCCGAGGCGAGCTCACCGATGGGCGTGTCCTGGAGGCCGGCGGCTTGATCGCCCCAGGCGCAATAAAAGCACGCGCGCAAGCCTTTTAAGAGGGTCGGCAGATGCGTGAGGGAGGTGGGCAGATGCGTGAGAGAGTTGGCAGTGCACCGGAGCCCAGTCGAGTCCAGTCCAGTTGAGGAGGAGCGGAGAGTCCAGTGGAGCGGCTGACCAACGAAGCCCCCACAACAGATGAGTGAGGAGTCCACAGCAGCTGAATCCACCGCAGCTGGGTGGGGTTGAGGTTCTAACGGCAGTTCGACCCGCGGCCGCGAAGCAACACCACCGGACGAACGAGGGTGTGGAGAGTCGGCGGCTGCTCCCTCCCGGCCCGATCGTCCTCTGGTCCGAGCTGAACCTTCCCTCCTTTCCAGCCACTCGTGCCTGCCTTCATTGCCCATTCGTGTGAGTCTGTCTTTGTTTGTTCTGTCCGGGGTTTGTAAGTAAGACTGCCATAGGTAAGCTAGCGTTGCACTGTGTCCTTCTGGTCCGTCCCTCTTTCTGTAATTATTTTCTTATCTTTCCATTCTCCTTGGTTCTTTTGGTCTTGTAAATAATAGTAATAAATTAGATTTGTTATTCCTACCTTGCCTTTCTTTCCCTTACATCCGTCGTCGTTGTGATTTCCCTCATTGGACACCTGTGGCACGATTTGGCCAACGTTAAGAATCGGGTCTAGTCTTCTGTTAATAGTTCATGCCGCGGTTGCTAAAACCGCTCGGCAATTAACATCTGTGCGCGGTACGAACGGGGCTGCGCACCTGCCTTTCCGGAGGTAGCTGTGCAGCGTCAGGGACCCCGTCGGTCAGTCAAAGATGAGGGGATTAATCCCCCCTCGGTAAGGGGAACAGAGGCCGACGTTGGGTTCCGTAACAATTGGTGTCGGGAGCGAGATTCGGACCTGAAGCGCGAATAGCGCACTCAAAATTTCGAGTGGCCCAAAATTTTATTTTATAAGATCCTAAATTTAAAATCGTGCCATGGATGGTCAAGGCGATCGGATGCCGGTGGGGGAATTAGAGGGGTTAGGGGTAACCCAGGACCACAGGGAGGAAATGGAGGAGGAGAGCAATGGTGATGTGGTAGCGGGGGTATCAGGTGCACAAAATGGCGGCGCTTCGCACGTGGTTGCGGCAGCCGAGCCCGAGATGCCAGAGTACATGCGAGTCTTTATGATTCAAATGATGGCAAAATGGATGCCCAAAGTGATAAATCCACCCGAGAGCGAAGAGAAATGGGGAACCAGATGGAAGGGATGGAAAGCAGAATGAGGGATGCAGCAAGGAGTACCAGTGCCCAAATGGGGAAGATAGACAGCAAATTGGAGGGGTTAGACAATAAATTTGAGGGGTTAGACAATAAATTTGAGGGGTTAGACAATAAATTTGAGGGGTTAGACAATAAATTTGAGGTGTTAGACAACGGGATAAAAGGGGTGAAGAATGGGTTAATGGGGCTAGAAGACAAGATGGAAGACAAATTGCGGGAAATAGGGGAGCAATCCGCCCGGGAAATCAAACAGATGGGGAACCAGATAGAGGAGGTGAAAATCGGGTTGGGAGGTAAACTGGATGCTCAGAGGAATGAATTGGAACAGATGAGGGCGGCATCTACTTAAGAGATGGGAGAAATGGGGGAGGAGATAAGACAAGGTGTGAGCGAGGATGTCTCGAGGGTACGCGAGGAGGGAAAGCGAGGTGAGGAGCGTATGGAGAAAGAGGTGAGAACTAGTACGGCTAGGTTACAGGGGGGCATAGAAGATCTAACGAGGGGAGTGGAACAGCTGATGGTGGGACAGAGGGAATTAGTGGATCAAGTGGAGAAGAACACTGCGGTAATGGTGGGGTTAAAGGCGACGTAGAAGGAGATAAAGAACGAACTCATAGCGACAGAGGGAATGTCGGATGGTACATGAGGGGTTGACAAAGAGGTTGGACGAGGTGATAGAGGCAGTGGAGACGAAGGACCGGGAGGTGAGGCCGCATATAGAAATGGTCAAGGTGGCATTAGAGGATGAAATTGAGGAGACGCACCGGGAAATAAAAGAGGTGAAGCAAAAGTTAGAGGATGTGGAAGAGGGGGTGAGTGAAATTAAGAAGAGACTGAGGGAAACTAAGAGGGAGATAAAGGAGGAGGTGATGGAATATGTACAAGGTCGGTGCTCAAATCGTGATGGTGTGCTTGCTAACCAAATAAAGAGTTTGCAGGTGGCGGAGGAGGTGCGGAGACGAGGTGCCGAGGTGAGTTTTTTTTTTTTTTTTTTTTTTTTTTTTTTTTTTTTTTTTTTTTTTTTTTTTTGTATACAAGATCGAGGCTCGTGAAAGAGCGAACATTAATCACACAGAAAGACAAACCGACACATAAAACATAACATAGGGAGCGGTAGACAAGATGGGGAGAGAGGGGGAAGGACACAAACACAACATTTGAGAGCAGGGACCGAGAGACATGGAGACATCGAGAGATCTGAGAGAGGGTGAGGGCTTTGGGGGGGGGGGGCGTGGGAAGGGGGCAGTGGGAGAGGTATAAAACATATGGACACTGCCAGGACTTCCAGGAAAGAAGTTGGAATTTCAAACAAGGTGGATCTGGGGTGAATTAGCGGGGGTAGAAAAGATCAAGGTTTTGGATGGGGGAAGATAAGAGATGGTGGTGAACAGCTGTTTTAAAGACCTGGAGGGAGGAGTGGGATTGAAGGGAGTGAGGGAGTTTGTTCCAGAGGCGGGAGAAAAGAGGAATGAAAGAGTGAAGGTGAGCGGAGAGCCGAGATTTCGGCAGTTTAACCATCAGAGGGTTGCTGGCAGATCTTGTGCGACCTGTAGGAATATTTGGGGGACAGAGCACAGAGAGAGCTGGGGGTGCAAGGCCGGAGAGGAGTCGGTAGAAGACAGAAAGACCACCTACCTGCCTGCGGTGAGTGAGTGAAAGGCCCTCAGAGATAGCTTCATCGCGGGAGATTCCAATAATTCTGAAAGCTTTGGTTTCAACAGCGTGAAGCCGAGCTAGGTGTGAGGCAGGAGCACCGGCCCATAGGGGAGAACAGTATTCCATTGAGCTGCGGATGAAAGCCTTGTATGTGGTGAGGAGCTCAGGTGTGCCGAGGAAGGACTTCGCACGACGGAGGATGCCCAGTCGGCGACTGGCTTTGGAGGCCAGCTTGGAAATGTGGTTTTCCCAAGAAAGATCATGGCAGATAGTGAGACCCAAAATCTTGAGCGACAGAACTTCTTGGAGAGGATTCTTGAGAAAGTAGATGGGAGGGTTGTCCAGTCGATCTTTTCGGAGAGACATAGTAAGAGTGTGAGATTTGTCAGGATTGAAAGACATGTTCCACTTGTTTGACCAGTCTGTGATTTTGTCCAGGTCTTCAGAGAGTGAGGAGGCAGCAGACTGCCGATCTGAGGGAAGAGGAATGGAGCGGCAGAGAGTGGAGTCATCAGCAAAGAGATAGAGAGGATTTTCGAGAGTCAGAGAGATCATTGATGAAGACCAGAAAAAGCACGGGGCCCAGAACACTGCCTTGGGGAACTCCAGCCTGAACAGGAAGAGGAGATGAGAGAAACCCATTCAGGGCCACACGTTGACGACGACTAGAGAGGAAGTCCGCCAGCCATGCGTGGAGATTTCCATGGATACCAAAGGAGGAGAGTTTGGTGAGCAGAGCGGGGTGCCAGACCGTGTCGAAGGCACGTGATATGTCGAGGGAGACAGCTCTAATTTCCTGTTTGGCATTGAGGACCTCCATCCATTGTTGAGACAGCAGAAGCAGCATGTCCAGAGTAGAGTGACCTGATCTGAAACCAAATTGATGATCAGAGATCAAGCCATTGGAGAAGAGGAAAGATTTCATATCAGAAGCAATGATGGATTCCATGACTTTGCTGATAATTGGGAGAAGGCTGATTGGTCTGTAGTTGCTAGGATCTGTTTTTGCACCTTTTTTGTGCAAAGCGGTGATGTTGGCTGATTTCCAAGCAGATGGCAGTTGACCTTGAGCAAAAGAGAGGGTGAAGAGAACAGAGAGAGGGTGAGATAGAGCAGCAGAGCAGGATTTTAGGACCCGTGGGCTGATGCCGTCGGGTCCAGTTGCAGAATCAGAGTCGAGGGTTGACAGAAACTTTTCCACCTTGTCAGGAGGAAAGGACACGGAGTCCAGAAGCAGCAGGGTACGACTGGGTATGGTGGGTACAGAGAGGGATGGGTTTGGGACACAAGATTTAGAGGCAAACACAGAGTTGAGGCATTCAGCTTTTTCACGTGCGGAGTCAGCTGTGTAGCCGTTTGAGGTAAGGGAGGGGATGGAGGGGGAACAAACACCAGAAACGGATTTGACCAGACGCCACCAGGATTTAGAAGAGGGAGACAGATAAGAGAGTTCGGTCTTGAGAACGGAGAGATATTGTTTCCTGGCTCTCCTGAGGGTGGACACACACTTGTTTCGGGCTTTGTGAAAGGAAATGAGATTTCCTTCCGTTGGATTTGCTTTCCAGGAGACGAAGGCAAGTTGTTTCTGGGCAACAGCCTCACCACAAGATTCCGTGTACCATGGACGGGAGGAAGGGTATGACAACTGAAGACGAGATGGGATAAATCTGTGCATGAGAGAGAGCAATTTACTTTGGAAGAATTCCCAGGATGAGTTGATGTCAGAGGTGGTAGAGATGGGAGACCAGTCCAGATGATTGATGGCTGCTTGAAGACCGTGCCAGTTGGCCTGAGTGAAATGCCAGACTCGTCGACGCTGAGCAGGCTCCCTGAGGATGGTCAGAGAGATGTCCACTTTAACAAGGACATGATCAGATGATCCGATCGGAGCAGAAGAAGAGCAGCAGACATTTTCAGGGAAGTTAGTCATAACCAAGTCCAGAAGAGAAGATGTTCCGTTGACTGAGATCCGGGTCGGGAAATTGACAGATTGTGTCAGTCCCAGTGAGTCGCAGAAGTCCTTTGCTGAGGAGCCATGGCTGGTGAGAGAGGTACCCACACCCAGCCAACTGGCATGATGACAGTTGAAATCACCACATATGAGGAAGAGAGAGTTGGGATGAGTAGATAGAAGTTGGTCCATATCATCAGACAGCGAGATGTAGATTGAGTCATCACTGTTTGGTGGACGGTACAACACACATATGAACAAGAGGTGGGAGCGAAGGGGAAGCCGTAGCCAGAGGTATTCCTGGGGGTGAGGTGGAGAGAGTGCAGTGCAGGGCGAGTGAGGAAGAGAGTTTTTGATAAAGATAGCAACCCCGCCTCCAGGACGAGGCTCAGGTCTATCATACCGGAGGAGGGAGTAGCCCGGGAGAGATACTATGGAATCAGAGACATCATAAAGGAGGAAAGTTTCTGTTAAGCAGATCACGTCTGGTTTGACAGAAGCAACCTGTATGGAGAGATCAGTTAAGTTTGAACGAAGGCCCCGGATGTTTGAGGTCCATACCGTTAATGAAGAGGAAGGGGGAGCATCAGATACAGAACAGGGGGGAGGAGGGGTAGGGTAAGAGGTGGAAGAGGTAGGGAGAGCTGTTGAAGGTGTGTCAGAGATTTCAGAATAGCTCGGAGAAAGGGAAGGATGGGGCGGACAAAAGGTTTGATGGTGATTGGGTGAGCCACAATGAGGTGTTATTTGAGGAGGGGGAAGAGCGAGGCAGAAGGTTGGGGGAGATGGAGGTGAGAGTTTGAAGGGGGAAGAAGCGGGGAGGACGCTTTGAGGAGGGGGAGTGAGAGGGGGGAAATTGAGAAGCAATGAGGGTGGGGAGATTTGAAGGGGAGGGGTGAGGGGGGAGTTTGGGAGGGAAGGGACAAGGGGAGGGATTTGAAAGGGATGGGATATGGGGGAGATTTGGAGGAGAGGGGTGAGGCAGGAGTCTAGGAGGGGAGGGGCGAGGGGGCGTCTTGGCGGGGAGGGGTGAGGGGGTAGTTTAGGAGGGAGGGGGCAAGGGGGGAGATTTGAAAGGGATGGGTGATGGGGAAGATTTGGAGGGGAGGGGTGATGGGGAAGATTTGGAGGGGAGGGGTTATGGGGAAGATTTGGAGGGGAGGGGTGAGATTGGATTTTTGAAAGTGTACGATTTATGGGAAACGAACATTTATTGCAAAATGAGTTTCTTGTGACCTTCGAGTTAAAAATACGTTTAAGGACGCTGGATGGAGGATGGAGTGCAGGAGAGTTTAGGGAATGTAGAAAAAAGGCACTATAGGAGATGGATATTTTTTTTGGGATGAATTGATTTGGTGAGCAAGTCGAAAGCAGCCTTTTAAAGAAGAAGAAGAAAAAGGTGTTATAAAATATGACGGAATACATAACTTCAGGGGAAAGTGTAAACATTGAAGGTTAATGAGTGAAAACTATCTGGGGAAATGGGGGAGAAACACGTGGTCGAAGAACGAACGAACGAATAAGAATGAATAAACGAATGAGAACAGAGAAGGAAACGTTTTTTTTTTTTTTTTTTTTTTTGAGTTGAGTTGAGATTTACACAAGGAAGTAGGCTATGGGTGAAAAGGCTGGGAATACAGAGAACGAAAGTTATTGGATCACAAACGACGGACCACTGAGAGAAAAACAAAGCCTCAAGGTTGTACAGTGCACACTGTACAAGGCCTTGCTCGCGACACGGCAAACAGACGATCAATTTATGAAAGACAAACACCGAGAAACAACCAAAGTTGCACACAATAACTTCACACACCGAAAGATAAATACAGTTTCGACAAAATACAATTGTGAACAGACTTAACTTCGAAAAACGTGGAGACCGTGTGGAGATTCGAAAATCCCTGCCGCCGTCTCCAAGATCTCGCGAGATCTCGCGAGAGTGGCGATATACTCGGAAATGTATATGGTGTGAGGGGAGATTCAGTCGGCTTGGGGGTTGGTTTGGACCCGGGTGTTCGTGAGAGGCCGCTGGTGAAGTGTACGACAGGTACAGAGTGTGAAGGAGGAGGTGTGCGAGGATGTCCGACTATGGGGTGTGTGAGGAAAAAGTGCGTGCCGAGGAGTGAGTGTGCTGTCGAGAGTGAGTTGGTCGTAGCGCGTGTGCGGGGGGGCACATGGAAGTGCGGAATGGGGAGTGTTACAAGGGATGTAACGGAAGAATGCACACCTGTGGTGAGTGTTACGGAGGGTGTGACGGGAGAGTGTGCGCAAGAGGATGCATGAAAAAGGTGTGTAATGGAGGAGTGCATGATAAAAGAGTGTGCGGTCGAGAGTAAGGGTGAATGCGCGACCGAGTGTGGTGGTGAGAGTAGTGAGAGTGACACGGAGCACGAGTTGGTTGCAGCAGGTGAGAGAGGATGTCCACCTGGAATGGAAGGATGCACACCTGAGATGGTCAAGTGCGTGCGGGAATGCACCCTGGAGTTGGTAGTAAAGCACGTGATTGGGTGTGCAAGTGAGTGCACACCCGTGGTTGTCACCGGGGATGTGACCGAGGAGGGGGCGCGAAGATGTGTGTTGGTGAGGTGTGCGAACGACGAGTGTGTGCTAAAGTGTGCGGTGGTCAGGTGTGTGATGAAGTCTGTGAGCGGAACAAGTGCAATAACGAAGTACGCGGGGTGTACGGGTGGCGTTGGAGCACAGAGCTCGGTGAGGATGAAAGGGGTCGCGTATGCGTGTGAGCCTGCAGGTGAAGCATCGACGGTAACCGGGTTAGCGGTTAAATCGACTTCTAGCCGAAGCGAGCCCTCGGTGCGTGCCAGGCTTCGTGTGCAGCGGGAACCAGCGGGGATCGTAACCGCGGCGGTTTCAAAGGAACCGCCGTACACGATCCACGCCGGGCCACGCTCTGAACGGTTGCGTCCGTGCTCCGCTAGGCGGAGCGGGCAGCCCGGTCAGAAGGGTCGTCACGGCAACCCCTTGTGGTTGAGACGTCCCGGCAGGGCGAGATCGGGCCATCGGATGGCCCCGTGCCGAGATGGTGCGTGGAGTCTCGGCCCGAGTAAACCTTCCCTGAACAAAGTGCCGGACGGCAACTCGCATTCATTGCTCGGCTTTGCGAAGCCGAGCTTTGGAAATGCATTGGCGCACCGAGAGGCTAAGGTGAGTAGACATGTGAGGGTGATAGCAGTAGTGAATTTGAACAGCAAAATTTCTGATTGGCAAAAAATTTGATGATTGGCAGATGATTGGTAGAGCGATTGGCAAATTTTTGATTGGCTGAAATTTGAGAGCAAAATTGGTAGTGAGATATGCCCGATGTGGTGGGATGGCAACTCTGCCATCTCTCACAGCGGGGCAAAGGAGCAGTAGTTTTATGGGGTTTGGCAGTGAAAACTAGCCCGGGAGGGTTAGGATAAAATGATAGGGATCTAGAGAAGATGACCAGAGGTAACGGTAAGGTTAGGTAGCGACATTGGACAGGTAGTGGGGACATAGAGAGGGTAGTTGGATGATAATGACGAGGGAGCGCAATAATGTAAGGGGCGACGGGGAAGCGCGAGTGTTAGCAGGAAACCAGGTAGATCAGATGATGCCGTGTGAGTGTTGGAGGTGTATTCAGAAGTGTATTGTGGAAAGTGAGTGAGGAACAATTGTGATTGCGCAGGTGTGCAACTGAAAAGGTGTATAGAACAGGTGTATGAGTGAGTAATAGTGATTGGGTGTTGTGTCGAGCAAATGGCTTTGGAGGAAGGAGGGTGCAGGAAGCACCAGTAGGAGTGATTGCACAGGTGTGCAACTACAGGTGCATGGAGAATGGTTGTGTCGAATACATGGAGTATGGAATATATGGAGTATGGAATGGATGGTCGTGAAGTGAGTATGGTGGAAACTGTGGAGTGGAGTGGATGGTGCGAAGGTGTGGATGGGGGAAAGGAGGATGGACCCCATCACGAATACCCGGGGAGGGTAGTGTAAGTGTTAGGTAGAGGGTACAGGTAAATTGTGGCTGGATATTGGCATCTGTGGTGCGTGTGGAAGAATGGTGTTTGGATGGGTGCATTAGTGACGTGGAAATGGCTGGGCGTGTGGCCTGTTAGTATGTGTAGTTGAATGGGCACTCCACCACTGTGAGGATGTCGGCCAGGTGAGGCTGCAGGTGGGCTCTGGGAGCCGTTAGAGTTGTGGATGGGGCCCGAGGATCCGGAGGACGGACCCGGGTAGCCCAGTGCCAGAGAGGGCACCGAGTGGGGAGAGCGCCAGAGGGCGTTCCCCAGTAGATAGGTAGGGTTAAGGAGCAGGTAAGCTCAGAGGCAACTGCAGTGGTGGAGGTGTGCAGGTGGGTGGACCTGCTGGGAGAGCCACACGACCCAGTCCTGAAATTGTGCAAGGGCACAGGGAGTTGAATCGGGGGAGTGAGACCCCAAATTGATGAAGCACCACAGTTTGGTCAATGGGAATTTGGTTCTTACATAGAGTAAGAGTAAGCATAGTGTGTTAATAGTAAGCATAGTAGTAAGTAAGCATAGTAAGAGCATAGAGTAAGACGGCCAATGGTTTGGCAGGGAAAGACCCCGGGTAGTGTAAAGTGTGTTAATGTCATTTAGAAGGTAGATAGGATGAAGAATCTACTCGCACCATCTACATCCACTCACCTGAGGTAAGGACGGTGCTCCACACCATGCCATGGTTTGTTTTTATTATTTTGGTGCAAATGTTTGGAATGTGACACGCATCATGACGTGGGTGTGACATTGTGCTTTGTGTTCCATCTTTCCCTCCTTATGAGGATTGATGATGAATTGGTGATGGCAAATTTTGGTTAGAGGGATTGTGGGGACGAATTTGGTATAACAGAGATATGTGGAAGACGTGACAGTAGTGACGAATTTGTAGATGTGTAGGTTTATGTACATATGGGGTAAGGGCAAGAGTAGAGTAGGTAACAGGGGGGGTGACGTACGGTAGGGACGAGCTTTCTCACTTCGCTCTCCGTACGCACCTCGTCTTGCATTGCCTTGTTTGATGTGTACCCTTGTGACCTTACCCCTCACTCACCTGTCTTCTATCTCCCTGTCTCCCACCCGAGGACTGTGCTCTCTGGGCACCGAGGGGAGCGTGCGGGAGTCCGCCATTGTGTGCCCGAACTCTCGCAACCACGGCTGCCTGCATCGATGCACCACTAATGGACCACATGTCTGTGGCTGAGCACCACTCATGGACCCCACGGGTTGGGGCATGGCCCCTCTGCTGGAATCGGCCATGATGGCCCGAGATCTTGCTGGCGGACCTTGGTCACAGGGCACCTATGCCACACAGGTGAACCACCCATAGTCGGTACCTGTGGGCCATAAATAAAAACGGACATGTTTTGCGCATTTCATTTTATTATGTCCAAATAGGCCGCCAGTAAGAAGATGAAGAAAGACAACATCAGGAAGAACATTGGCCAGCAGAGGGAGCCGAAGAGCAAGAACACCACCAGGGGTTTGTTTGGTTATTTTTATTATGAACTGTGGTGACTGTGCACTGATTGGTGCTTTATGGTGTTTTGGTGCGTTTTTGGTGCTTTATGGTGCGTCGATGCAGGGCAACTGTCTCCCCCCCAAAAAGAACAATTACAGGTCTTGGGTTAGTTTTGTAAATACAAGTAGCGTCAACTATAAATAATGCTCCCCCATCGTTCATGTTGTAGTTTGAAGACAATTCCGCGATTCGGTTAGCTGTGGGCGGGAATCTGTTAGATAGGGTGCAATGCAGCAGCGGGACATATTTATTTGTGTTTTAAAACTGTCACACTCAGGGTCAGGTTAAATGTAGAGGAAACTACACCTATGTACCACACTAAAGGTAAAAGTTTAATAGGCCCGGGACGTGCCTAAGAGGAGGAGGGTGCAGTGTTGTTGATATGAGAATTGTGTTTTTTTTTGTGTAAGTATCACCCTCCAGTTTGTGCATGAAGGTCAAAGGTCGTCCCCTTAGTTATTCCATATACAATCACGTAGCAAATCATAGATTTCCTTTTTTAGTAGTTATCTCCTTATTCTGTGTATTAGGTTAAGGTTCTGTCTTCCATTAGTTGACACTGCATTGCATCAAATTGGAACAAGGTAGAATCCCTTTTCAAATTCCCCAAAGCCTCCATTTCCAACCGCATTCCCCTTTTTGTCAACCATTGCCAACTGCATTGGGCGATTTTCTGCGTGCGGTTTTCTGCATTCGCCGCTGCTGCTTTGGGACCGTGTTTTTCGCCGCAAGACTCCATTGAGCACGAGATCATCTCGGAGCAGAAGGTGGGAGGAGTCAGCCCAGCGCCAGGAACAAGGCGTGGCCTTGCCAACGCCTCCTCTAGGGGCGGGATCAGTGAGCCCCCGCGACCAATCAAGGCCGAGGCGACTCACCGATGGGCGTGTCCTGGAGGCCGGCGGCTTGATCGCCACAGGCGCAATAAAAGCGCGTGCGCAAGCCTTTTAAGAGGGTCGGCAGATGCGTGAGGGAGGTCGGCAGATGCGTGAGAGAGTTGGCAGTGCACCGGAGCCCAGTCGAGTCCAGTCCAGTTGAGGAGGAGCGGAGAGTCCAGTGGAGCGGCTGACCAAAGAAGCCCCCACAGCAGATGAGTGAGGAGTCCACCGCCGCTGAATCCACTGCAGCTGGGTGGGGTTGAGGTTCTATCGGCAGTTCGACCCGCGGCCGTGAAACAACGCCGCCGGACGAACGAGAGTGTGGAGAGTCGGCGGCTGCTCCCTCCCGGCCCGATCGTCCTCCGGTCCGAGCTGAACATTCCCTCCTTTCCAGCCACTCGTGCCTGCCTTCATTGCCCATTCGTGTGAGTCTGTCTTTGTTTGTTCTGTCCGGGGTTTGTAAGTAAGACTGCCATAGGTAAGCTAGCGTTGCACTGTGTCCTTCTGGTCCATCCCTCTTTCTGTAATTATTTTCTTATCTTTCCATTCTCCTTGGTTCTTTTGGTCTTGTAAATAATAATAATAAATTAGATTTGTTCTTCCTACCTTGCCTTTCTTTCCCTTACATCCGTCGTCGTTGTGATTTCCCTCATTGGACACCTGTGGCACGATTTGGCCAACGTTAAGAATCGGGTCTAGTCTTCTGTTAATAGTTCGTGCCACGGTTGCTAAAACCGCTCGGCAATTAACATCTGTCCGCGGTACGAACGGGGCTGCGCACCTGCCTTTCCGGAGGTAGCTGTGCAGCGTCAGGGACCCCGTCGGTCAGTCAAAGACGAGGGGATTAATCCCCCCTTGGTAAGGGGAACAGAGGCCGACGTTGGGTTCCGTAACAATATTGTTATGTCGGTTGGGTAGGGCATATCTAGACCTAGGTGGATCTGCATTGGTATCATGCTTCGTCTGTCGTGCTAGAGAATCTCACCAGTAATAAGTTCTGTGTAGCGTGAATGTCGGATTAAGCTTGTCTTCATCCCCATTACGAGGAACGAGGCATGATAACTAGTTCTCGGGAATAAGGATAAGATTCCATTGTATGTGAAACCTCTGTGAACATTCCGGTGTCCCTTATGGCAACGCACCCATATACATTAGATAGATCCATTAGTGCACACATTAATTAATTCCCCTCCGCCACAATAAGACTTACAGAAAGAACAGGCAGGAAGCCAGATCGGGGCACCACCAATGGGGCCGCAGCCAGCCACATCACCAGCTGGCATAGCAACACCCATTGTGCAAGGCAGGCTGAGGTCATGCCCACTTTGCACGTGATTGGTCAAAAAGAGTTGATGGGACGATCACACCATGGAGTAAGGAGCTGGCCACTGATTGGTGGAAGGGAGGTGGAAGGGAGCGACAGACTGATTGGCCACCGACGGATGGCATGACACGAAGGGCAAAAAGCGCTTGGCCAATGAGAGGACACCAACGCGATGAGAAGATTTGGGATGTTGAGGGGCACTGCGCTGGTTGGAGGAGAGGAGGGCTGACATCACGTGATGGTGAGTAAAACCTCTCGCTCACCGGCATTTTCTCTCTTCCCTTTGCCCTCTAGCGTTGGACTGTCCCTTTGCGCTTGCCCTTCTCGTTTCGGCTTCCTCCCCGTTTGGAACTCCCTTCTGCCCTTGCTTCTCGTTCCCATTTGGACTTTAGCGTGGTGGACGTTGGAGACATTGGGGCACCGACGGTCATCCTCTCCTGGTGTGAGCAGGCGAGCGAGGCGTGCCTCTGAGCAGATGATACTGGGGCGAGCGGGTGGCTCAGGGCCTAGCAAAGCGCGAACGAGGCGGACGGAGGCCTGCTTCGCGCCAACATCGGAGCCGGACGGAGCCAGACCGACATCACACATCCAGACAGATAAGACGCATCACAGAACACAACACGATGATTCTTTTATTCAATTCCTTCCCCTGTGCTGTTGTTGAAGCGAGTTGTGCGGGATCCCGGTTTAGGAACCATAGTTATTTGTCGGCACGTTTCATTGTTCTAGGGTTCCATAATAAATATTCTTTCCGTTTGTACATTTTACACCGTCTCGGGTTGAGTTAATGTCCACAGGGAGACGACATCGTCGGACTGTGAAGGTAAGCAGCATTCTCCCCTAAACTCCCCTTCTCGTGTGTGATCCGCCATTGAATTGATTGTTGCCTCGTTAAGCTAGATTCCATCCGTGGACGCTCTATCTTAACTGAGAGCCGTCCGCATGACAATTGGTAATCAGGAGTGGGATTTGAACCACCCCCCCCCGCCCCCCCCCCCCCCCATAACATTTGTTGTCTGGGAGTGCGATATTCCAATCCTCTGGACACTGTAACAATTGGTTGTCCGGATTGAAGAAAAACCCTTTCTCTTTTCATCCCCTATTACACATGTGTCTGTACTCAGATAATGACCTGAGAGGAGTGTACACCCAGTGCTGTTACAATTGGCTTTTGTAATTGGGTTTGATGGGGGATCAATACTGCCATAGGAGAGGAAGGAGGAGTAGAAGAAGGGGAAGGAGAGATCGTTTTTGGGTGTGGCAGGAGTGCCCTGAAAATCTCACTTATGGTGAGTAAGGAGTATAATAGAGCAGAGCAGCACTCATGTCATGACGACAGAGCCGATAGAGAAAGAAAGACTCGTATGACGGAGCCTATGGGACTGAGAAAGACTCGTGGTATGACGGAGCCTATAGGACTGAGAAAGACTCGTGGTATGACGGAGCCTATAAGACTGAGCAAGACTCGTGGTATGACGGAGCTTATAGGACTGAGCAAGACTCGTGGTATGACGGAGCCTATAGGACTGAGCAAGACTCGTCGTATGATGGAGCCTATAGGACTGAGCAAGACTCCTGGTCTGACAGAGCCTATGGAGCAGAACAGGAATAGCAGGATGATGCCACTAAGCACAAGGACAGGGCACAGATTGAATTTTCTGCTGTATTTCACATGCTGCCCCGACCGCAACAGCAGATAATTTTCAACACTCTGGCTACATCGGCTGAGAAACAAATGGGGAAATATTGCTTGGAAGACACAAAGATTGAAGAACTACAAAAGGATATAGATGAGGTACTGCAGCAGGTAAGACAAATGGAGAAATGTTGCATGGAAGACAAAAAGGAGATTGAAGAACTACAAAAGGAAAGAGACAATGCACTGCGGCAGGTAAAGCAGATGGAGAAGAATTGTATGGAAGTCAAAAAGGAGACAAAGGAACAAAAGGAAAGTCTTAGGAGGGTCGAGGAAGAACGAAAAGTGATCGTGCAAGCCTTTGAAGAGATTCAGAGATGGAAAGAAACAGCCGAGATGGAGTGGAAAGACAAGGAAGTGAAAATCAAACAACTAGAGGAGGAAAAGATGAAGATTGAGGAGATCTGCAAGGTGATAAGGAGAAATGTAGAAAAGGAGAATAAGAAAAGGGATGAAGAAGAAAAAGAAAGGGAGCATTGGTTGAAGGAAAATATAGAGGAAAGAATCAAGCATGAAAATAAGCTGCAGGAAGAGCTGAATAAGTGGCACACTAACATTTGCATCCTGCAGAGTTGGCTACAGTGGGCTGAGGAAGAAACTCGATGCTCTGGGCAGCAGATAAAGAACGAACTATAATAAGCGAGCAACTGGTGAAGGATGCGGACAACTTGCAACGCCAGTTTAGTGAGCTAAAGCAGGAATATGATGAGCAAAACGTGACAGGAAGAAGGCTGGCCCAGGAAAACCTTCAGAAGAGTGCTGAACTAACGGCTTGTGTGGAAGAGATTGGCTGGCTGAAGCAAGAGATGTGTCAGCTAAAAGAAAAGATGAAATTAGAGAAAAAAGGAAGAACAAGGATAGAGAAGGAAACACAGAGGGAGCATAACTGGGAGATTGGTAAATTGAAAGAAAAGATGAGGTTGGAGACCGAGGAGAAGGAGAGGTTAGTGAAGGAAACACAGAAGGAACGTGACCGAGCGATGGACAAATTGAAAGAATAGATGAGATTGGTGAATGAAGGAAGAACAAGGAAAGAGAAAGGAAACACGGAGGGAGCATGACCAGGAGATTGGACAGTTGAAAGAAAAGATGAGGTTGGAGAGTGAGGAGAAGGAGAGGTTAGTGAAGGAAACACAAAAGGACCATTACCGAGTGATGGACAAACTGAAAGAAAAGATGAGGTTGGAGAGTGATGCAATAAAAAAAAGCGAGCTGAGCTGGAGCATGAGAAGGAAACAAAATGTGAATTGCCTAACAAATTGGGGGTTGTGGTACCAGCTCAAGGGGGAACAGCATCTCTGCAGGAGTTGGTAGCCCTGGTCCAGGGGATAAAAAGGAAAATTGAACAGACTGTCTGTTGGGGAAGCAACTACCATCTTATAAATTGGTCAGGAATTGTCACTAAAGGAAAACGGGTATGGTGAGAAAGGAACTAATTATGGTGAGAGTGATGTAGAGAGGATTGATAAAGAGGAGAATGAAAAAGAATTGTCTTCATATCAAATGACAAAGGAAATACAGCCCAGCACAGACATTGTAAAATGCCTGCAAGGAAACCTTAGGCAGTCATTGGAAGAAGAGATGAATAGGAGTGGCTCAGATGGTCATGTTGGTGAGGTTGAAATTGGTGCTCATGCGAAGAGCGAAGCTGTTACTGATTGCGACAATAGATCAGATGGTGAATCAAGGCCAAGATTGAAAGTCAATAAAAACAGAGCCTTATGCAGGAAGAAAAACAAGATGAGCGAGGTTCATGGTTCATCAGACAAACGGCAGCATTATAAAGTCAAAAAGAAAAAGAAGAGGTGCAAGGTTCATGGTTCTTCAGACAAACGGCAGAATTATAAAGTCAAAAAGAAGAGGAGCAAGGTTCATGGTTCTTCAGCCAAGAACCACCCAAATTATAAAGTCAGGAAGAAAACAAAAATGAGCGAGGTTCATGGTTGTGTAGTTAGGAAATCACGGAATTACAAAGTAAGGAAGAAGAGGAAGAAGCAGAAGAAGAAGAACATCAATGTTCATTATGGTTACCAGTGAGGTACCCGTGCTATGCACCGGTGGGAGGCCATAAGCAAACAGACGATGCAGAAACGGCGAATGCTGAAGCATGAAACTAATAAATTCCACATTCCTGTTGCACCTTCAGTCGCATGTCAGACATGGACAGCAAGTTTGTGAAGGGCTTCCATGAAAAACGTACCCGTTGGCAAACAAACGGGTACGTTTGTTCCATACCCAGTCAATAGCTAATCTGCATATGGCGATCCGCGATTTCACGTTTAGAAAGTAGAAACCGTCATTCACTTGAACTCGATATCTCTTTTTTCATTCCAAAGAGCATAATTCCAATCACAAATGAAATAACATTATTATTAAAAAAAAGAAACTTTTAACAACATTCGTGACAAAAACAAATATTTAAATCCTGATGTGACGTTCCATACGGTTGGGTGAATACAATTACGAATTCAAAATCGTAATTGTATTCACTCAATTCCAATCATCAATTGATACTGTTATGTCGGGAAGGTAGAGCAATATCTAGAGTGAGGTAGATCCGAATAGGTAACATGCTTCATCTGTCGCGATAAGGAATCTGCCCTGTAATAAGTTCTGTGTGTAGTCCGGTTTGTCAGTTAAGGAGTATACCTGTGAACATACCAGGATGTTCGTGTGCTAGGTAGTTGTAGGGATTAAAGATAACAGCCCTTGTGTGTCAAACCTGGTAATCAAACCTTTGTCCCTGATGGCAATGCACACCAACATAAACACTTAGATAGGCCCTTTGTGCAACATTAAATAATCCCTTTCCCTTACCACAACGACTTTGGAAGACGGACAGGAAGCCAGATCAAGACACGGCCGATGATGGCTGCCGCCGGCCGCACCACCAGCTCGCCTGGCAACATCGCGTGGTACTGGCTGTGATTGGTTGGAGCGGGAGGCACTCGACCAATGGAAGAAAGCCAGCGAGTGCGAACCTGCAGCCAACCAAGGGGAGGAGAACGAAGACGCAGCTGGGAGGGAGGTGACTCATTTGAAGGAAGGGTCTGGAAAGTTCGACGGGGAGGAAGAGGGTTATAAAAAGGGGGCGCTGCACGACATTCGCTCTCTTGGAGTTGGCCCGGGGGTCTCAGAGCGTGCAGTCACATTCCTTTCTCTTGGCTTCTTCTCGTCTAGACGCTGTTCTCTCTTCCTGCACTCTCCCCGTTCCTGTCTCTGTGTGCCTCGTGCTTGGAGATCGGCCCCCTTCAGGTTGGAGAGTGGTCTCATGTGGGGATCGCTGGTGGTACTTTGGTGCTACGTGGTGCTTCTGAATGTGTGGTGCATTGGCATGGTGCTTGGAGCCGGACGAGGCCATGTTGGACGATGGACGTACCACAGATAAGGCTGCACTCACGCCCCACATTTACGAGTACACGACGTTTCTTCTTATTAATCCATTCCTGTGTGCTGTTTCTGAAGTGAGTTGTGGGGACGTCTCAATTTAGGACTTTTATTTAATATCGCGTTTACTTGTCCCTACCCTTTTATTACAATAAACCCTTTTATTATTTCTCATTCCCTTCAAATATTGTGTTCGTTTGAGTTCGTTCCCCTTCCAGAGTTACGCGCTTTTACCTCATTTTCCTCTTCCCTTCTTCTCCCATGCGGTTGATAGCAAAAGCAAAATCCGTGTTTGATCGTCGCCTCCAGTAAAGCCGTTTGGGTCATCCGCGAGCTTTGGTATTAACCGAAGGGTCCGCGCGACAACACTTTAACAAAGCAATTAACACGATTAACGTTTAATGATGAAACATTACGATTGAATGACGGTTATATTTGGATATTATCAAACCTGCGCATTGCCGTCATCTGTCCACTTCCACATTCGGGGCAGGTTCATAATTGTCATCAAAATCTAAAGAGTATTTGTAGAATTTCAATAAAAGCCACATCACTGTTCATATCGCTAAATATTATTCCATCGTGTTTGGAAAAACTGGAAAATTGGAAAACTTGGAAAAACAACATAGCCTATTTTACTCCCAGGGGTCCCAGGAATACCCACCCAAAATATCGTTGCCATCGGTTGAGCTGTTTTTGTGGTACCTTCGAACGAACAGATGGACATTTGGTGAATTATAGTAAGATAAACCCCCAGGATCAATGCAGCAGGCGATGATGGAGGGGAAAGATTAGCGAGAACATTCCGCCTACAGAAATTGAGATTGAGGGACCATGAGAGGGATGGCAACAAGGATGGATCGAAACAGGAGATATGTTCAACTAGGAACATGAGAGCGGAGTGTGAGGTGATTGATGTTCTGAGGTCTGTTATGATGAACAGGGGTGTACTGCAGACTGGAGTCATGGTTATAGTTGGAAGGGATAGTAATTGGAGTTAACAGAACCCCACACCAATGGAACCTTGGACTGGACACTGAACCTGATTAGTAGCGTGGATCTTAAAGGTGAAGTTATGCCACCCAGATGATGACAGTAATGGAGTGAGGCGCACCCTGCCTAGGGATGCAGATGCCTGTGGGTCGTGGCAAATTAGGTTGAGGAAGGGGTTATGGGCCAGTGGCGTATGGAGGTGGGAGAGCCCATGCGACTGCACCCCCCCCCCCCCTTGGAGATTAAGTGCCAGGAGAGCACAGTGTTGAGGTGCAGGAAAGGGCACAGTTTGTCTATGCAATTGGAGTCCAGGGGATGCAATTCCACAAGGCTTGGGTCACCTGTGTGTACAGCGCAGTCTGTGTGAGGCCTGGTTAATTGGGAGTCACAAACTTTGCGTGCGCTACAATGCAATGGAGGAGTTGAGTCATTGAGATTGCTACTGAGCGGAGGCAGCTTTGGATCCATTGGGGGTGTTTGAACAGGTCCAGAGTTGGGGTAGTTGCGACAATTGGAATAGGGCTGATGATTGACCATGTACAAAGATATTGAGGAGGAACTCCTGCTTTAGACTAAAATAAAAAAACAAAAATGGCCCATGTAAATTGCTTTGCTATTTAGGGGTGGTGTGCCTTACCTCTCTTCTGATGCATTGGGGAGGGGATTTTGTGCCTTACCCCCCCACCCCCCCACCCCCCCCCCATTCAGATACGTTGAGCACCTCATGCTATTGCTGTAAATCCTCAACATCACCTTGAACAATCGGATGCTGAAGCCACTACCAGGAAGCTTCTTGAAAGCTGAGAAGAAAGCAGCACACAGACTGCCAACTTGCCTGTCGTCACCTGCATCATGCCTCCCATTAAGGCACACGAGACCTTTTGGCATTGTGCCATGTCATTGAGACGAAGGGCCATTTGCCCTGTTTTTTGTTGTTGAATATTTGGAACTTGCAATTTGTGCCTAATTACCTCTGTGTAATGCATATCAAATGGAAATGTGTTTTTGGTTAAGTAGAGGAAGAGCAGGTGACCTGGCACTCGTTCAGGATCGGTGATATGGCAGATTTGTGTCCTGTGTTGGTACCTCCCCGTAATGAATTTTGTTGTTGTTGTTGTTGTTGTGGTTGTGAGCCGAGACGGCTCTGGAGGAGGAAAGGGGGTCGTGTTGCGTTTGTGGGAATGTCGATCATTTGGGAATCGTGTTGTTTGGGGTGTGTTGCATAGGAATGCCAATTCAGTTGTGGTTCCCCCTGTTGGTGTGTTGCGGCATCCACACCAGCCCGATAACCTTCCAGGCCTCCATTTGCTTTATCAATTCGGGTATTCGTGGCACTAATCCTATCCTCCAACTTTTCCCCCATTCGGAAAGCTTGGGTCATGCCCTCCTCTATTTTATATTGGGGGAAGGGGGAGGGCATGGGTGACTTTTGAGGACTTGTCATGCGGACGGCTCAAAGTTAAGACAGAGCGTCCACAGATGGAATTGAGCTTAACGAGGCGACAATCAATTCAATGGCGGATCATACACGAGAAGGGGAGTTTGGGGAAGAATGCCACTTATTTTCACGGTCCGATGATGTCTTCTTCCTGTGGAAATTAACCCAACCCGAGACGGTGTAAAATGTACAAACAGAAAGAATATTTAATACAGAACCCGAGAACAATGAAACACGCCGAAAAATAACTATGGTTCCTAAACCGGGATCCCGCACACCTCACTTCAACAACATCACAGGGGAAATAATTAAATAAAAGAATCGTCGTGTTGTGTTCTGTGGTGGTGCGTCTTATCTGTCTGGATGTGTGATGTCATTCAGGCTCTGTCCGGCGCCGATGTTGGCGCGAAGCAGGCCTCCGTCCGCCTCGTTCGCACTTCGCTAGCCCCTGAGCCACCCGCTCGCCCCGGTCTCGTCTGCTCAGAGGCATGCCTCGCTCGCCCGCTCGCACCAGGAGAGGATTATCGTCAGTGCCCCCAACATCTCTCCAACGTCCACCACGCGAAAGTCCAAATGGGAACGCGAATCAAGGGCAGAAGGGAGGTTCAAATGGGGAGGAAGCCGAAATGAGAAGGGCAAGCGCAAAGGGACAGTCCAATGCAAGAGGGCAAAGGGAAGAGAGAAAATGCCGGCGAGCAAAAGGTTTTACTCGCCATCACATGTAGTCAGCCCTCCTCTCCTCCAACCAGCGCAGTGCCCCTTGACTTCTCAAATCTTCTCATTGCGTTGGTGTCCTCTCATTGGCCGAGCGCATTTTGCCCTTCGTGTCATGCCATCCGTCGGTGGCCAATCAGTCTGCCGCTCCCTCCCACCTTCCTTCCACCAATCAGTAGCCAGTTCCTTACCCCATGGTGTGATCTTCCCATCAACCCTTTTTGACCAATCACGCACGAGGTGGGCGTGGCCTCAGCCTGCCTTGCACAATGGGTGTTGCTGTGCCAGCTGGTGATGTGGTTGGCTGCGGCCCCATCGGCGGTGCCCCGATCTGGCTTCCTGCCTGTTCTTCCTGTAAGTCTTATTGTGGCGGAGGGGAATTAATTAATGTGTGCACTGATGGATCTATCTAATGTATACGAATGCATTGCCATAAGGGACACCGGAATGTTCACAGAGGTTTCACATACAATGGAGTCTTATCCTCATTCCCGAGAACTATTTATCATGCCCCATTCTTCGCAATGGGGATGAAGACACAAGCTTATTCCGACATTCGGGCTACACAGAACTTATTACAGGTGAGATTCTCTAGCATGACAGACGAAGCATGATACCGATGCAGATCTACCTGGATCTAGCTATGCCCTATCCAACCGACATAACACAGCCCCCTCCTGGAACCGCAGCCCCTGCGAGGTTCACTGCAGGCGCAACCATTCCAGTCTTAACACTTACTGTCTCACACTTAATTAGCCTATAGTGGGGCGGCTTAGCCCAAATATTCAAAAGAATTGTGCATTTTGTGATACAAGCACCAAATTTGGCACAAATGTACATTAATATGTTGCGAACATTTTCTGATATTGGGCCACTTGAAATTCCGTAATTTTTTTTTTCAAATCTTTTCAAATTTCGTAATTTCAAATTTTTCGGGTGACACCGTCACAATTTCGGTCTTCGAGGCCGGCCGATAGGCAAAGTGTGACCGGAAGGGACGAGGTTCTCCTGACCACGTGGCCCTCGATCTGGGAAGCGAGAGGCGTTCCATTAGTGGACGCGCCCCTCACGCCCGACTTTTGGGCGGCCCCGGCAGGCCGTTTTTTTTGACGTTCCGTGACAGGCCCCGCACCCCCACCTCCGGGCCGCCCGGAAGCTTGTGCTGAGTACATCATACCTGAACAACTCAGTGAGGCAGAACACAGCAGTGCACACCAGGGTGACCCCTTCAGTGCATAAACCAATTAACCTGTCCACTGCAAGGCATATAGAAATGAAGTTGTTTTCTGCATATAATAATAATATAAGTTCAGTTCTATATAACAATTTCTGTTATCACCACTACCACTACAACTACCACTACTACAAGCTTTGTCTGGAATTTTGTGGACTAACAGACAAACAGACATACAGACAAGCTGGGATCAAAACATTACCTCCTTCCACCATTGAGTGTAGAGGTAAACATCATGGAAATTATATCATGCCCTAGATTTAATTCATGCTTACCCATGTA
The DNA here is from genome assembly GCF_964187855.1 of Myxine glutinosa. Classification (NCBI taxonomy): domain Eukaryota; kingdom Metazoa; phylum Chordata; class Myxini; order Myxiniformes; family Myxinidae; genus Myxine; species Myxine glutinosa. Next base: position 120,226,361 of record NC_136263.1, on the reverse strand, counting down.
TTTGCTTCACTGGTTCACAAGGTCTTTTGCATACATGTAATTCAGACTCTCGTCTTCATTGCTGACCACACAATGTTCGCAACATATTAATGTACATTTGTGCCAAATTTGGTGCTTGTATCACAAAATGCACAATTCTTTTGAATATTTGGGCTAAGCCGCCCCACTATATCGGCCGGCCTCGAAGACCGAAATTGTGACGGTGTCACCCGAAAAATTTGAAATTACGAAATTTGAAAAAATTTGAAAAAAAAAATTACGGAATTTCAAGTGGCCCAATATCTGAAAATGTTCGCAACATATTAATGTACATTTGTGCCAAATTTGGTGCTTGTATCACAAAATGCACAACAGGTTTGCTATGCTGCTACACTACTATGAAACAAGCATTCTGAGTATTGCGCTGCAATACATGTCCCCTACCGGCAGTCTGTCGTCCGGAAAACTGTTTGGGAAATTACCAAGGGTTATTTACCCACCGGTTCTGAATCGTTCCCAATCGCGAATCACCTCAGGACGGGCTCAGCTGGGATTCGCACTCGGGACTTCGATTTATACACCTTGCAGACAGGTCAGCAGAAGCACGACAAAATAAGTTGTTGATAAAGAACCTTTCGAGTCGCTAAATATCAGTAATTTATTATATTTTCCGGTTCACGATCAATGATCGATGTGTATATATATGTTGCTCGGCTTGGCTCCGCCCCTCCCGAAAGCGCGTGCTGTGTCGCGCTTTGGACGTTCGCAAGACGAGGCTGAGGGCGCGCGGTGCGGCTTGAGGAGAACTCTAGAATAAACAAGAGATATCCATTTTAAAAATATTTTCGTTTAATTCACGATATCTGCCAAACCACGTGCCCTATCGCAAATTCCAAAAGGGCATTTCAGTAGACTGACATGCTGAACAGATCTGTGAAGTTTCCCCTCGATTGGATCAAAAATGAGGGAGGGGCTTTTGCTCAAGGTCATCTGCCATCTGCTTGGAAATCAGCCAACATCACCGCTTTGCACAAAAAAGGTGCAAAAACAGATCCTAGCAACTACAGACCAATCAGCCTTCTCCCAATTATCAGCAAAGTCATGGAATCCATCATTGCTTCAGATATGAAATCTTTCCTCTTCTCCAATGGCTTGATCTCTGATCATCAATTTGGTTTCAGACCTGGTCACTCTACTCTGGACATGCTGCTTCTGCTTTCTCAACAATGGATGGAGGTCCTCAATGCCAAACAGGAAATTAGAGCTGTCTCCCTTGACATATCACATGCCTTCGATATGGTCTGGCACCCCGCTCTGCTCACCAAACTCTCCTCCACGCATGGCTGGCAGACTTCCTCTCTAGTCGTAGTCAACGTGTGGCCCTGAATGGGTTTCTCTCATCTCCTCTTCCTGTTTAGGCTGGAGTTCCCCAAGGCAGTGTTCTGGGCCCTGTGCTTTTTCTGGTCTTCATCAATGATCTCCCTGACTCTCTTGAAAATCCTCTCTATCTCTTTGCTGATGACTCTACTCTCTGTCGCTCCATTCCTCATTCCTCAGATCGGCAGTCTGCAGCCTCCTCACTCTCTGCAGACCTGGACAAAATCATTGACTGGGCAAACAAGTGGAACATGTCTTTCAATCCTGACAAATCTCACACTCTTACGATGTCTCTCCAAAAAGATCGACTGGACAACCCTCCCATCCACTTTCTCTCCAATAAGTTCTGTCACTCAAGCTTTTGGGTGTCACTATCTGCCATGATCTTTCCTGGGAAAACCACATTTCAAATCTGGCCTCCAAAGCCAGTCGCCGACTGAGCATCGTCGTTCGTGCGAAGTCCTTCCTTGGCACACCTGAGCTCCTCACCACATACAAGGCTTTCATCCGCAGCTCAATGGAATACTGCTCTCCCCTCTGGGCTGGTGCTCCTGCCTCACACCTAGCTCGTCTTCACGCTGTTGAAACCAAAGCGTTCAGAATCATTGGAATCTCCCGCGATGAAGCTAACTCCAAGGGCCTTTCACTCACTCACCGCAGGCAGGTTGGTGGTCTTTCCGTCTTCTACCGACTCCTCTCTGGCCTTGCCCCCTCAGCCCTCTCTGGGCTCTGTCCCCCAAATATTCCTACAGGTCGCACAAGATCTGCCTGCAACCCTCTTATGGTTAAACTGCCAAAATCAAGACTCTCTGCTCACCTTCGCTCCTTCATTCCTCTTTTCTCCCGCCTCTGGAACAAACTCCCTCACTCTCTTCAATCCCACTCCACCCTCCAGGTCTTTAAAACAGCTGTTCACCACCATCTCTTATCTGCCCCCATCCAAAACCTTGATCTTTTCTACCCCCGCTAATTTAACCCCAAATCCCCTTTTTTGAAATTTTTTGAAATACCAACTTCTGTCCTGGAAGTCCTTGGTGTCCTTGGGTTTTATACTTCTCCCACCACCCCCCCCCCTTCCCACGTCTCCTCCCCCCAAGCCCTCTCCCTCCCACACATCTCCCCGCTCTCAAATGTTGTGTTTGTGTGCTTCGCCTTCTCTCCCCATCTTGTCTTCCACTCCCTCTTTTGATATATTTTGTTTGTCTTGTTGATTTGTTTGTGAAATAAATGTTAGCTCTTTCACGAGCCTCGATTCAGTATACAAAGAAAAAAAAAATGCTCACTGACTTTTTTGTTCGTCTTGGGTATGCGATTCTGCCTTCAAAGTTTGGCCTCGATCTGTTCAGCCGTTGCAGAGAGAAAGGGGTTTTCGTGTTTTCACGAAAAACAATATGGCGGCCGAACCACGTGACCTGTGACGTCATAATTACCATTAAAATATTCTACAGACCGAGTCCCCACTACGGTGAAAATTTGATCTCAATCGGTCCTATTATTGCAGCGAAAATCTTTTTTAAAGGGAATTAAAATTTTAAATGGCACTGAGTTAAGGATCATCAGAATTATCAGAATTCCCAAAGTTCAAAGTGCCATAACTTTGTCAAAAATGATCGAAACGTCGTGAAGTTCGAACTCGATCTCTAACTTATCATGAGGAAACCATGTGCCAAGTTTGAAAACATTAGCATTAAGAGTTTAGAAAAAAAGTCTGGAAAACTGTTCTTTGCGTGACGGACTGACGGACGGACAGACTGACAGACGGACAGACGGACGGACGGCGTGCAAACCTATAGTCCCCTCCGGTGTACACCGGTAGGGGACTAATAAAGCAGAAGGGCTGTGGGACGTGAGGCGAAACTACCTGCCTATGCTCCTTAACATGCTAACCCCCTTAACCAACCATGCACACATGTACAATCATTTTAATTTGTTGTTCCTGCGGAGAGAGGAAACAAACAACAACACGCAAAAACCTAACTTCACCACAAACTTAACCTTAACCAAAACTCGCAAAAATTCGTAAGCTCTATAAACATTTATACAACCCCTTCCTAAAGACCGCGTCCCCCGGTGGATGCCACAAGACTCAACGTTACCTGCGGGGCCATCCCAATGCACCCCTAAATTTATGCGGGCCCTGTCCTGGTGTTACAGGTGAGTGAAATGGCTCGGTGGATTTCGTCCTCATTCATTCAACACAAAACCCATAACCATTCATTCTCATTCCAAACATCATTAAGGCACAAAAATCATTGCAAGCACTTACTCCACCCCCTGCAGGACCCTGGCATAGATGTCATATCATATGTGTGCATTTCTCTCAACTAGGCAGCGGGGAGTTACCGCACAATCAAGATGGTGGGAGTGCTTCAGGCTGTGGTGCACGCCATTACCCTGCTGGCTGAAGCACTTCCCGCTCGCGTATTTTACTTCAGAAAATAACAAGCTTTAAGTTCTCGAACTGCGATGTCGCGTTTCGTGCACTCAATTGACGAAGAAAATTTATCGCCTCTGACTAAAAAAATTTGATTTCCGAATGCAGAGCGCAATGTATGCCCAACTGTGTCAATCTCCCCGCGGACAAAAAATATTTGTCCATCAGGTCCGTATCCCACTCCTGACACCAATAGTTATGGGCGTCGGGGATGAGGACCTGAGTCCCAAACATCACTCCCGACTAAGTGTGTTATAGGGTGACTAATGTCAGCGACCCGAAGTCCTGTTCCCAACCCGCCGGGCTGAGGCCTGCAAGCTGGCCGAGCGGTTTTTGGAAGCTTGAACTTTTGGTTTAGTGCAAGGAGTTTAAACTGCCACACTGGCAGCTCAGGGGAGCTTGCAACCCGATTCGAAAAAGGTCAATCAAACAAAATGAAAACAAATTTACTTCACAGAATGCAAAACGATACAATAATCAAATCATATAAGTATAAATAGGACAGACAGACTTAATTAATTAATAATGACAGACTGAAACAATTAAGGCCCCATAAAAAAAGTATTATCTTATCACCCTATCCAGGCTGGAGAAGTGATGAGGGAGGGCGGGGTTTTTTTGTGGGGTTTTTTGCACGCAAAGGATCGAACAGTCATTGTGGTAACTGCGCATGCGCATAAAGTAAAAACTATCGATCCGATGACTTCCGGAGCACGAAAGGAATCGTTCGTTGTTATTCGGAAGGAATAGTCTGCTTTTCGAGCAAAAAAGTCCGCTTTTCGAGCAAAAAAAGACCGAAAAGACGATCGAAAATAAATAAATAGGAATTCTACCAAAAGGGATGCAGGCGAGGGTGATAAGATAATACTTTTTTTATGGGGCCTAACACAGGCCACATACAACTGATACGAAAGGCCGACACAACATCCACACACAACACTCTATCTAACACAGGGAAGGGAAGGGAAGCAAAGTAATAAAATAATATTCGCAGGGAATTTAAATAAAATGGGATTTGAGGATGGGGATGGAATGGGGTTCAGGCCTGTTTGAGAGCAGCTTCATCAACGTTCATCAGCACGGGCTTGGCGGGACCCAAGGTTCATCAACGTTCTGCAATCCCTTTCTCCTTTCATCAACCTCCTTCATACAACACAGCAAATCCCTCATCTCAGAAAGATCGTAGAGGTCAAGTCTCTCACACCAACAAGCTCTCTGAAGCCGTTCACACCACGAGCAAGGATCGCGTTTTCACCACCCAAAAGAAGTGCCTTTTCCCACACAATACGCTCTTTTCCTTTTTGTCCACCTCCTTCATGCACAATGAATCCTTCAGAAAGTTCGTAGAGGTCGAGGCCCTCACACCAACAAGCTCACCGAAGCCGTTCACACCACGAGAAAGGATCACGTTTTCACCAACCCACAAAAGGCTGCTCTTCTTCTTCTTCTCAATCCTTTTCCTGTACTTTCTTGCTTGAAAGAAAAAGGGTTGAATACTTCCCAAAGCTGTTTTTGTGCAACACCACCAACAGTCAAAATTGCGTGGCATAAAGGGAGTGGATATGTAATGGGGTAAACTTTAAGTAAAAGGAAAAATAAATACGAAAAGGTGCTATTTGGGGAACCACAGCTGAACTGGCATCCCTATGCCACACACCCCAAACAACACGATTCCCAAATGACCGACATTCCCACAAACGCAACAATTTGTGTGTGTCAAAATATGTGCTTTGTATGCATCTTCTACACAAATACATTTTGTATGCCTCTTCTACACATATCACTTATCTTACACACATATCACTATACATACTTGTCTGATATACATGCCTGTTGTTTCTGTAGACTAAGAAGACCTTTGTTGGTTGAAAGCTTGTCGAGAATTAAAGATCGACCGTCCTGAAGCTACGTCCACGTCTGATTTAATCTCCCGATTATTTATTTAATGCAAATGAGACGCCCTGCCCGTACTGTGGAGTTTCTACTATTTCTCACAGTTATATTTAATTATATATGTATATATATATATATATATATATATATATATTTAGTGTTACAGTTGTAGGGGGTACACAGTGATTACTTTAGACCAGGTAGATTTGTATAGTTGGTGCTCCGAATGTCGTGTAGGAACCACCATGTAATAAGTACATGTTTTGCCCGGATGTCAGACTAAGGTGTATGTTCGTCCCCATTATGAGGAATGGGGCATGTTAACTAGTTATAGGGATTATGTTAACTACTAGCTACCTTGTTCGTCAAGCCTCAGTAATTTACATCCCTTGTCCCTTATGGCACCGCAATAGACACCAGTGAGAATGGCCATTAAACCACACTAAATAATAGATAACAACCAACTGGAAGCCAGTACGGAACACTGCCGATAGCACCGCGGCAGCTGCATTGCCACAAAGACAAGCAGGCCGAGAGCCACGCCCAGAAGGGCTGTGATTGGGCTTGAGGTTTTGATTGAGGTGGACTGCGTCAAAAAGGGGACTTCGCGATGATTGGAGGAGAAGCAAGGAGGACGTCGGAGGTTGACCATTAAAAGAACGTGCTGGCCGGCATTTTACCTTCTTTTTCTCATGTACTCTTGCCTCTTGCTTTCTTGTGCTCTTGATTGCTCTTGTGCCTGCTCGTGTGCTGGGTGACGGTGGACGTCTGTGTGCTGCTGGTCTTTGAGATCCGATTTGCAAATGGTCGAGCCCCGACATTTTTCCTGCTGCTCTCGCTCGCCTCGCTCTTTGTTCGGAGTACATTGCGGGAATGGAATTCCTTGGATTCTTTCCCGAGCACGTGAACCTTTTTTATTGCACTCTTTATGAGGGACGTTGAGTTTACACCATTCGTGCGGAGTTCGGAAGGACAGGCGCGACTGGAGGCGCGAGCAGCACACCCACCGTTCGTGTCGCACGAAAGGCCTACTTTGTGGCAACGAGTCCGAACGAGGTGGACTGAGGTCTACTTCCCGCCAAAGCAGGGACCGCGTCCAGATTCCTGCACAGGAACGGGGGCCTGAGACTGGTCTTGACAAGGTACCAGGACAGCCGATTGAGCTAAGTGCAATAACACCACACCTTTTATTTTTATACCATTATATTTCTCCCTCGTCTGTGTGCAAGACTGTTGTGGGGAATTCCCAATTTAGGAATTTAGTTCAACCGTGTTTTATTTTGTACCGGCATTTTCTTTAAAAAAAGCCGGTGTTTGGATATTTGAAATCGGGTTTCATTTTGAGATTATTTACCACAGATTTGAGGACTGTGGTGGGATCCGTGAAGGTCGGCTCTTCATCATCCCCTTTCCCTTTCTTACCCCGCGTGTATCAGGTCCACAATTGAACTGAACACTTCGGAGTAAAAGCTCGTTTGGCCTTCCGTGCTACCCTACAGTATTCACCAAGGGTAGTTTCACGACAATATATATATATATATATATATATATATATATATATATATATATATATATATATATATATATATATATCTATATTGTTGCGGAAATGAGGATTGTATTTTTTTTATTGTGTGTATTATTATTATTGCTCGAGTCTGGCCCCTCCTGCCTCCAGTGTTGTGTAAAGGTCAAAGGGCGTCCCGGTAGTTAATTCCATAAAGCACCCATTGAAGGACACTATAATACCCTTGTTCAGTAGTTTATATCCTTATTATGTGTTTTAGGGTAAGGCCTTGTCTTGCATTAGAATGACACTCCATTGCACCAAGTGAAAAAGATAGATTCCCTTCATTCTTCATTCCCATTCCCAAAAACCTCCATTTCCCCTTTCGTCAATTGCCATTCACATTGCCAACTACAATTGCCGCCATTGAACATGTGCTTGGGTTGGGGAAGAAAGGCGTGCCCGCCTGTCGTCATCAAGGGCGGAGCCAGAGGGTCGCGTGACCAACCATGGCCGAGGTGAGCACACCGATGGGCGTGTCCTAAAGGCCGGCAGCTTAATCGCCGGAGGCGCTATAAAGGCGCGCGCGCAAGAAGTTGCAAAAAAAGGGTCCAAGAGAGAGCTGAGTTGTGAGGACCAGGGCGGAGCTGCGTGGTGAGGTGCAAAGAAAAGAGCTGGGTCGTCAGAGGAGAGCTGAGTAAAAGGGTCCAAGAGAGAGCTGGGTTGTGAGGTCCAAGAGAGAGAATGGAGATCATCCAGCAGCGATTCTTGTCCAAAGAGAAAAGATCATCCAGCAGCGATTCTTGTTCAAAGGAGATCATCCAGGGAAGCACAAAGCCTGCTATTCGTCGCCTTGCTCGCCAGCAGCAGCGTCCACAGCAGCAACAACACTCGACAGCTGCTTGGGGCCTGGACGGCAGTTTGGAGCAGGGCCGCGAAGGAACGGCGGCTGCCCAACGAGCTGATCGTGCTGCAGGACCAGTTGGACCTCCCTATCCCGCCAGCCATCCACCTGCCATCCCTATCATCATTCCCCGTGTAAGTGTGTTCGTAGTCTGTCATTTGTCTTGTCCCTGGGAATAAGTTAAGCCTGTTAGGTAAGCAAGTAATTTTCACTGTGTCACCTGCTTTTTCATGTCCCCTGTAAATAACCGTGACTGCTCCTTTTGCTTGTGTGTGTAAAGAATAAATCCCGTTACTCTTCTGTACGTCTTCTTCTTCCTCTTACATTCGGTCGCTTTAGAGTTTTCCCTCATTGAATATCTGTGGTGCGATACGGCCAACGTTCGAGTGAATTGGGTGAATCGGGGAAACTGTTAGGTCGCGGTGCCTCCGCTCGGCAAACATACCATCCTTAACCGCGGACCGTAACAATTGGTGTCAGGAGTGTCGGATTCGGACCTGGGACTAAATTTATTTAGCCCAAATGTTGGACACAATTGTACAATTGGCATAACAATTGGTGTCGGGAGCGGGGTCGGACCCGAAGCGCGCGTAACGCGCTCAAAATTACAAGCTGCTGAAATTGTTTTAAAGAAAAGAAAAAAAACCCCGAATTTTGAAATCGCGCCATGGCTGGTCAAGGCGATCGGATGCCGGTGGGTGAACTAGGAGAGGGGTTAGGAGTAACCCAGGATCAAATGGAGGGGAACATTGGCAATGTGGTTGAGGAGGTTTCAGGCGCGCAAAATGGCGCTCTCGCGCACGAGGTTACGGGCGCGCAAAATGGCGCCTCGCACATGGCCACGGCGACCGCGCCCGCGACCGTAGCAGTGCCGCCGGTGGATTCGAACCTTTTTTTCCTACAAATGGGGGCCCTTATGGACAGGCTATAAGCCAAAATGGGACAAATGGGGAACCGGATGGATGCTCAGGGTGAGCAATTGGGGGTAATGAGGGAAGGAGCGAGGGCTGATAGTGAGCGATTGGGGGGCGAAATGGGGGGCAAAATGGGAGAAATGGGGGAACGGCTAGAAGCTAAATTTGAGGGTTTAGACAATAAATTTGAGGGGTTAGACAAGAAATTTGAGGGATTAGACAATGGGATAGAGGGGGTGAAACATGGGTTAACGGGGGTGGAAAATAGAATGGCTGCCCAGGAGAATCAGATAGAGGGGGTGAAAAATGGGTTAGAGGGGCTAGAAAATAGGATGGAAGGCAAATTGCGGGAAATAGGGGAGCAATCCGCCCGAGAAATTAAACAAATGGGAGAGCAGATAGAGGAGGTGAAAATCGGGGTAGAAACCAAACTGGATGCTCAGAGGGATGAATTGGGACAGATGAGGGTGGCATCTACAAAAGAGAGGGAGGAGATGAAAGAGGAGATACGACGAGGTGTAAGTGAGGAGGTCTCGGGGGTACGCGAGGAGGTAAAGCGAGGTGAAAAGCGTATGGAGAAAGAAGTGAGGAATAATACGGCTAGGTTACAAGGGGGCATAGAGGACCTGACGGAGGAGGTGGAACAGCTGACGGGGGGACAGACGGAGTTAGTGGAGCAGGTTCAAAGGAATACTGCGGTACTAGGAGGGTTAAAAGCGACACAAAGAGACATCAAGAATGACTTGATAGCGACACAGAGGCAATGTCAGATGGTACGTGAGGGACTGACAACGAGGTTGGAAGAGGTGACAGAAGTAATGGAAACGAAGGACCGAGAGGTGAGGACGCACATAGAGATGGTCAAAATAGCCTTAGAGGACGAACTTGAGGAGACGCACCGGGAAATAAAAGAGGTGAAGCAAAAATTAGAGGAAGTGGAAGACGAGGTGAGTGAAATTAAGAAGAGACGGACAGAAACTAAGAGAGAAATACAGGAGGAGGTGATGGAATATGTTCAAGGTCAGTGCTCAAATCGTAATGATGTGTTCGCTAACCAAATAAAGAGTTTGCAGGTGGCGAAGGAGGTGCGGAGACGAGGTGCCAAGGTGAGTGGCGATATACGAGGAAATGTACATGATGTGAGGGGAGCTTCAGTCAGCTTGGGGGTTGATTTGGATCCGGGTGTTCGTGAGAGGCTGTTGGTGAAGTGTGCGACAGGTACAGTGTGCGAAGGAGGGGGTGTGCGAGAATGTCCGACTCTGGGGTGTGTGAGGAAAAAGTGTGCGCCGAGGAGTCAGTGTGCTGTCGAGAGTGAGTCGGTCGTAGCGCGTGTGCGAGGGAGCACATGGAAGCGCGTAGTGAGGAGTGTTACAGAGGATGTAACAAGAAAGTGCACGCCTGTGGTGAGTGTTACGGAGGAAGTAACGGAAGAGTGTGCGTGAGGAAAGAGTGCGCTGTCGAGAGTAAGGGTGAGTGCGCTGTCAAGAGTGGTGGTGAAAGTAGTGAGAGTGACACGGAGCGTGAGTTGGTTGTGACAGGTGAGAGAGGATGTACACCTGGAATGTGAGGATGCACACCTGGAATGGTAGAGCGTGTGTGGGAATGCACACTTGAGTTGGTAGTGAGGCACGTGGTTGGGTGTGCGAGTGAGAGCACACCTGTGATTGTCACAGAGGAGGTGACCGAGAAGGGGGCGCGAAGAGGTGTGTTGGTGAGGTGTGCGAACAACGAGTGTGTGCAAAGGTGTGAGGTGGTCAGGTGTGTGACCAAGTCTGTGAGCGGAATTAGTGTACCTGGGTGTGTAAGTGAAGGTGCAATGACCAAGAGCAGGGAGACGGCTGGATGTGTGAGCAAGGAACGGGCTGCGGGGTGTAAGCATGCAGGTGAGGCATTGACGGTAACCGGGTTAGCGGTTAGAGCGACTTATAGCCGAATCGGGCCCTCGGTGCGTGCTGGGTTTCGCGTGCCGCGAGGACCAGCGGGGATCCGAACCACGGCGGGTTCAAAGGACCGCCGTACGTGATCCACGCTGGGCCGCGCTTGGAACGGCCACGTCCGTGCTCCACTCGGCGGAGCGGGCAGCCCGATAGGAAGGGTCGCCATGGCGACCCCTTTTTGTTGAGGCGCTCCGGCAGGTTGAGATCGGGCCATTGGACGGCTCTGTGCCGAGATGGTGCGTGGGATCTCGGCCCGGGTAAGCGTCCTTCCCTGCACCGAATGCGGGATGTATCCAGCCGCCGGCACCAAGCAACCCGCATTCATTGCTCGGCTGTACGAAGCCGAGCTTTGGAAGTGAATTGGCACACCGAGAGGCACTAGTAAGTAGACTGTGATGACGAGGATAGTGTTTTGGCCCCGAAATTGAAAAAAAGCAAAAATTGATGATTGGCGGTGTCAGGGAATATGTAATGGGGGACTCAGGACTCCAATGACCGGACACAGGTTTAACAAAAGGTCATGACTTTATTAACTAGTTGTTCACTTCATTCAAATACTAATAACTACCATTAACTCAATGGACCAGATAACTCTATCCGCATAGTCCCTCTTTCTCAGCCGATGTTCCTCCGCAGCGCCGTACTCGTTCATTCCATCGTTCCGTCGGGCAGGGCTTCTCGTGATAAGTCCTCCTTACCCAACGTTTGCTGCTCGTTTATATCGCCAAACTGGACTTAATCCTCTGTCCGCTAATGCCCCGAGGTCATGCATTGCACCGAGTCCTGGCATCAGCTCGCTCCCCTCCTGCTGTGATTTCCATTTACACAGTAGGGGGGTGCTTTAGCCTGGGGCCTTGACCAGGTGTTTCAAGAGATTACCATGTTCAAGCACATTCTGACACTCATTTACAAACTCATCTTTAACAGAGTTTGCATTAAAATGTATCTGCTTTGTTACCAGGTTAATTAATAAGTTACCAGGGCCAATCAATATGTTACACTGAGTTACCCTTCCACAATTCCCTCATCTTTTTGTTTTTGTTTATATTAACCATTAATCTAAACATCAATATAAGTAAACAATCAATCACTACTAGTAAACATCATTACAAGTATAAGTAAATAATCAATCACTACTAGTAAACATCATTACAAGTATAAGTAAATAATCAATCACTACTAGTAAACATCATTACAAGTATAAGTAAATAATCAATCACTTTGGCAATCAAATTCCCTTAGGCATACACCGTCATCCTGCAAGAATCACAAAACATTTCGTTGGTCATTGACTTCTTCCATATTGTTCAATCTATTGCATTTGCATCACAAATATATTTTCAAAACAACACTTCACCATCACCAAGATACAACAATTTCACTTCATTTTCAAGTTTTGTAAAGCATCTGCACCATCTGGAAAAACGTTTGCCTCCACACACATGTTGACTTTGTTTGAAAGGAAGGGCTGATCACTTGTGTTTGAATCCAGGTATGAAACATTTTCTCCTAATGTCTTCATAGCTCCTGCACTACTTCGTGTAGGATTTCGCTGTTGTGGTAACACTGCGGAGTCATAGACTGACCCTTCTCTCCATGTAGCATTCTTGCCACTTTTTGCTGTGAACCATAATGATTCCTTGAACAAGGCCTTCGCCCAGTTGTAGTCGACTTGCCTCCTCCCTCATTATGAGTGGGCAGCCAGTATTGGTGTGACGTTGATTGGCCAGCAAGATGTGGAACAGGGATGCCGGATGCATCCACAATGATGTTGGGACCATGGTGTTCAGGTCATTCATGGTCCTTACCAGGAGCAACCAGCAGAATCGTGCACAGCTGTTGTGACAAGGGCACAGCCGTTTTTTTTGCAGCTCCATGCTGGTTCCCCGGGCGTTGGTGAAGTAATAACATATGTCCCCGCATTTCACAGAGGTTGCAGGTAAAATGTCGTTGTCCTGCAACTTCTGATGTGATGAATGTTCGAAGCCTTCGAACAAGAGTAAGTGATCGCCTTTCTTTCATATGTTGCAGTGTGATCCAGGCAAATGGTCACATAAATTTCCTTGGTGAAGGTAAGCATTCATCTCCAAGTTACACGGGAGAATGTCTTCATCATTCTTTGAGAAAGAGGGTGTATGCCATGATTAACTTCATTTTTAGCCACAAATTTTCTTTCTCGAACTTCTTCCCAATTCCGTTAGCACTCCCTTCAAAATGTGATCTCGTCTTATCCTTATGCTCAGTCACATTTGAATCTGCTTTCCGCACACAATGAATCAGATAGGGTACATCTTACCATGAAATCAACATAATCATGTATATCTTCCGATAGTTTCACATTCAACAATTTGCTGTTTTTCCTTAACACAAAAGTTATATTCATTTATATGCGTCACACAAATAATATTCAATCAGGTATGTATTTTATTACTAAACTAAGAATAGCATCCACAATTGCTTTCAGGTTAATATAGTTCAAAAATTAACTCATGCAGGTATTTTAGCACTACTCTAAGAAAATAAATTGTATATGATTACAATCACAAACGGGAATACCTAATTCCCAACAATAATTTTCCCAAACCAACAAATTAAGCATAATGTATTATTACCATAATTCCTCTCCACTTTTTCTTTTCCCTCTTTTTCCCTTAACAGTGTGGCACTTGTGGTGATATGAGTTCACTGATATTGTAATTGACACAACTCATAACATTGTCGTTATGCCATTATCTTAATTCTACTGTATTCATTTGCAACATCACTTGATTTAATCTTTTAATCTCAGTATTTATGTCGCCATAAAAGTCTTCCTTTTCTGGTTCCACATTTCTTTCCTCATTTGTCACTTCATGCGTTATCATCGTGTTGTTGGTTACCTTATTCAAACACACCGTCACTAAGGCTTTCAAGCAAGCCACCACTAAAACAATTGCCAATATAACTACTAAACCAACAAACAAGTCTGCTACTCCTTGTATATATTCATACCTATGACATAGTTATATGTCGATGACATTTAACATTATATACCAAACTAACAAGCTTCCTAAAAGGTAAATAAAGAAAATCCCTTCATATGTAACATAATCAGATTATTTGTCTTACCCTTTATTCCCCTATCTCCCGGGGTTGAACTCAATCCCCTGATCATGAGTGTAGTTGTGATACATTTTTCACTCATGTTGTATTATTATATTATCAGCCGGTAATTGTATGTCATGTAGGCAAATAAATGTCACTATCCCAAGTAGGAATATCACATGTTGAAAATGTAATGTTTATCAATGCAAGGGGTGTTAAAATGTAATTCAAATGACTGTAAATCACTACTATCATTTATCTACCACTGAATGCTCTGCTGGGCTGCTAGGTGCAGCCTCATTTTCTGTGGGATCGTCCACCTTAGCCCCATGTGCTTGTTTGCAATGAGGGGCATGAATCCAACTTTCTATTTTGGGTCCATTTTTTCTATTCTTATCAATCTCCTATGGTTTTTCCTTTCGTTCCAAGATACCGCAACCAAAGGTTTTAACCAAAGCTCTACCAAACTATTTCCAATTTGAACAAAAATGCCAGTGAAACAATGATTCGAAGAATTAACTTCAAGGGGTCAATAAATTTATTCTATAGCCAGATATAATTTTCCCATCCAATAGTTTGCCTTGCCCCATGTCATATTATAACACCTTAATAAACCTTCGAAAAAATGTTTCCCATCTCAACAAATTTCCTTTTTTTTTTTTTTTCAAATAGCTATGTGTAACTTACGTATTTAACTACAATTTCCTCTCAATTTGTTTGGCCTAACTGGCCGCAAAAGTGGCTGCTAGCATGCAGTACCGTTTTTTATCTACCAAGGAAGTGTTCCACACAAGACCTCTACCAAAATGTTGTTTGTAAAAACAAATCTGGGATTTCTGATTACATGGATGCACACTCTCAGGACATTTTCAGGCTGCTGTTAACAATCCACTACGATAACTTAATTCCTTTACCCACAATCAAATAATTAGTACAAATTGAGGATATTATCCCTATCACATTCTTTTATAGATTCATTATGTTGGATCTAATTTTTTCCAATAATTTTCCACTGCTGTAAGGCGGAACAATAGCTCTCATAAGTCTTAGTAATATCGTACTTAATTTGCCCAGCAGCGAATAATTTATTTACTATCCTTTCTCATCTGTTAACCAGTGACTTTGTTTAAACTCCAGAACTGAAAACCCACAATAGTTCAAACCAGCAAAATTTTCTTTACTATTTTCCCATATCATCTATGCCTAAAACACATCCATACATACAGCACAATTTATATGCTGATAAAATTCAAGTTTATATATATAAAAATCCGTGAGCAGAGTACTCTGGGAAGTCAGTGTAAGACCTCTCCCAAACTTGGATGATTTTGTACTTCCTCATTTCCTTTTATGAAGCTCATATCCATAAATAGATGTTATTCTCATATACATTCTATCAAAAAATGGAATCCCAAAATTACTCACAATTTTACTATTAATTAATGGCTGCTCATAACCCAGCACATCAAATTTTTATATTCCATTTCCCTTGACAAAAGAGATAATGTTCATAATCAAATTATATTTCTATTTTATTTTACGGATTCTCTGGATATTCAATCCCATCCACATATCCCAATCCCATCCACATATAACTATCCATTTCCAGACAGGCACACTGTCGGTGTCAACAATCTTGTAAGATTGATACACAAAAACACACACACACATGCATTATGCATATTTGTTTGCGTTGGAACCATTATTTACAGATCAGATGGGTGTCAATTTTATTTCAATTTCATAAAATTTGTCAATCAAATTCAAAATGCTTATAGACAAATAAACCAAAAGTCCATTCTTAGAAAACCCTTATGATGTCACATTGAAATTACCCTTTCAGCCTTCACAATAATCTATCCAAATTTTGACTACACACCCATTTGCATGTCAGTCGACCATTGACCTATCAATCGTGCGGAACAATAGTCCGAAATTCCCACCTGATCATCATGTGACTCTTGTCACTTGGTTTGCCAAAAAAATTGCAACGCAATTGTTCCAAACTTTGTAAATTTAAAATTGCTGTGCCCAAAATAGAAGATCCAATTTTGGCATTTGATCAATTAATTATTAATTTGTTAACAAGCAAAAAAGAAAAAATGAATCATTCTTGCTCTGAAAACTTTTCAGACACAAGAATCATCGACAGTTATTCATGTTTGTCCAGTAATCGAATCTGTTGAGGCCAATCATCATTTGGGATTTGCAGCAATGAAGGCCTAATCATTGTCTGAGGTACCGGTAAGCACTGGTACCCTTGATCTTGGTTTGCCCCATGACCTTGTCTTCCTGTTGACATACGGACATCTTCTTCTCCAATGTCCCATCTTTCCACACTCGAAACACCGGTTTCTGTCGTTGTCTGATCTGTGCACCTGTGCACTTGTATTGCTGGGCTGCATCTCTACATCCCTGAGTTGCCACTGCAATCTCTCGTTATCTCCTGAAACACGAAAAAATTCTCTGTACCGTCCTTTTTGGGGAGACAACTGGAAATCAGATGGGACAACTGTCACTTTCATTCCTAATTTCGAGGGTAGTTGTGCATTTGTCTCCTCCACTGTATCCTGTATCCTTTTTATTTTAAGTTCTAGTTCCGTTATCCGTTCTTGCTGTTCCCGTTGTCTGGATTCACCATCCCAAAGATGGAATGCAAGCCAGTCTACCGTTAGATTCTGTCTCTTCCTGGCTTTCAATCTTTGTTCCAATCTTTCCAATCGACTTCGCTCAAATGTACCATCTCTTGGAAACTCCTCATCATGTCCCTTTGTCCACAAATACCAATTCTCGACCTGCCTTATAGCTTCTGCACCATAACGGTCGTACATATGATGTGTACAAGTACCTTTTTGTGGAATCTCTGGTTGTCCTTGTGTATTCTTGCAGGCTCCATTTCCCATTCTGCCTTTTATCAAAGTAGCGTTGGATGTGTTGTAGTTTGTTCCTCTAAAGCTTCACTCGTACCTCCAGGAAGGATCGCTCCACCTGTTCACACGGTGATTTCCAGAGAATCTCCCTCAGCTGTGGCTTTTGCACAATCCAATCTCACAGATCAGTATTTGCAGATGAGCCGGAGGGTCAGTATGAAATGGGTGAATCCTCAGGTGTCCGCTCTGTTTGACGGGGAAATCACACAATGGTAACCGCACATATATATCTGTATATAAACTCACCACCTTGCTCAATTTTCCCAGGTTGTCTCCACATTGATAATATCTCGCAAAGATATCAAAGCTTCTTTCTTGAGACCGCATTTTCATCAATCAAACAATCAATATATTCAATTCAATTTATTCAGTTCAATTTATTCAGTTAAATTTATTCAATTAAATTCAATCAATTAGATTCAATCAATCAGATTCAATCAATCAACAATTCAATCAATTATTCAATTTCAATTAATTCATCAATATTCATCAATAAATCAAATTAATCATTTTGGATGTCTCCTTGCATAAGCCCTTTCCCCAATGATGTCAGGACAGGTCCATCCATTGACTGAGATCGAATTTCATCGGTCGTCACCTCGGATTCGTACCTCATGTCAATTGATGAATCGCCGTCCTGTCCTAGGGTCATATCTGACATATTTTCCCATTTTGCCTGGTCTCCACAAATTTTCTTTGCAACCACTAAAGGCAACTCATCCTTCATTCGTGAGACAGCCAAAATGGATGGCAGATATTAAAGTTCTTTGGGAAAAATATCTCATCATTTTCCTTTTAATAGTACCCAAAATCTCTTGGCAATATAAATTTCGTAAAACTCCTGAAATGGGACTGTCAAATTCCTTCAATCATGCTAAATTTTGAAACTCCATCGCTTGTAATACCCAATTTATCCCATAGGGCTTGAAAGTTCTTTCCCAAGTTCATGCAGCATTCTGCATTTGAACCCTATGATATCATTCATAATAATCATCATGATTTTATAGTCATGGTCCTATCATAATCATCTATTTAAACGAACATTTCCTTTATCACCACAGCTATGTGGTATAATCAACAATAGAATAAAACTGTACATAGCAACAGGCTACCTCATGGCCACTTAGTATACCTATTGACTATAAGTCATAACAATATCGAATAATCATTGAACAATTCAAAAATCGCTTCCACTGCTCCAGCCGCAGCATTCGTCATTTTGTTTGCTCATCCGCATGACCAAAACGAAATAAAGGGAGCTCAACCATTACACAGCGCTTTTAATGGCGCATGCCATAGAAACTCAACGCAATTTCGACTCAGCCAGAAAACGAGCAAATTTTGCAGGATGTTAACTGGAATTAGTCGTGAAAATATATCCAAAATACACAAAAAATACACACCCACAAAATAAACAACAAACCCAAACAAACCCAAGGTCGACCCTCTTACACAGTAAATTACATCATTTCAGCATCGTATTGATTGCTGAAATATTCCAGGGTTTATACATACCTTAAAAGAGGTATGCGTGGTGTTGCCCCCTCCCACGTTTATTCCAGGGTTTATACACACCTTAAAAGAGGTATGCGTGGTGTTGCCCCCTCCCACTTTTAATTCCTCATTAAATTCCTCATTAAATTACTTATTAAATTACTTATTAAATTACTCATTAAATTACTCATTAAATTACTCATTAAATTACTCATTAAATTACTCATTAACTTAACTTACATAGTTTCAGCATTGTATTGATTGCTGAAATATTCCAGGGTTTATACACACCTTAAAAGAGGTATGCGTGGTGTTGCCCCCTCCCACGTTTATTCCAGGGTTTATACACACCTTAAAAGAGGTATGCGTGGTGTTGCCCCCTCCCACTTTTAATTACTCATTACATCGTTTCCATTCAAAAAACATCGCTTCTACTGCTCCAGCCGCAGCATTTGTCACTTTGTTTGCTCATCCGCATGACCAAAACGAAATAAAAGGAGCTCAACCATTACACAGCGCTTTTAATGGCGCATGCCATAGAAACTCAACGCAATTTCGACTCGGCCAGCAAACGAGCAAATTTTGCAGGATGTTAACTGGAATTAGTCGTGAAAATATATCCAAATTATTGATCCAAACTTATTATATCCAAACAGATATATCCAAATATATCCAAATTATCCAAAAAAAAAAGGGAAAAGAAAAATTAATTATAACTGCGAGCAGTGATAATCCGGGGACCATACCGCTCCATCCTGATTGGACGAGTGCGTGCTAGAGTCGTTAACAACGACAGTCCAGATCCGATTGTTCAAAATTTCAACTCAATCGATCGAAAAATGAACGCAGGGATGCATTTTAAAGGTGCAGTGGCACTAACTGAGTTGCCACGAATATGGCCACGAAATTGCCAATATGGCCATCACAAAATATTTTCCTTAATCAATTGGCTCATAGCATAACCAATCTGCAAGTATTTCATCCGAAGATGTATCTCTGAGGAATTTTAATTAAATAAGTCATTTATAAATCAACGAGTTAATTTATTAAATGATTAATCAATAAATCAATATTTTCCTTGACAGCCACATCACTTGGTCAGTGTCATGTCCAAATATCAGCTTCCTTACTTAAAAGGTGCCTGAGTTAATGTAATGTAATTACTGTAATAAGATTACTGCAATTACTGTAATGATTACTGTAATTACTGTAATTACCGGAACTGTAATTACTGTAATTACCTCAGGTAATTACTGTAATGTAATTACTGTAATTTAATAAGAAATGTAATTAATTAAATGAGTACTTCATTAATCGCTCATAATGAAATAATTCCTTAATTTTCATTCGATTCACTTTACATTCGACTGGGATTTATATATCCGTCAACTATTTTATTCAATCACTACATTTTATTCGACATAGGCCAAAGTCCACAACAATTTGAAAAATCCTTAATTTTCATTCGATTCACTTTACATTCGAATGGGATTTATATCCGTCAACTATTTTATTCAATCACTACATTTTATTCAACATAGGCCAAAGTCCACAACAATTTGAAAAATCCTTAATTTTCATTCGATTCACTTTACATTCGACTGGGATTTATATATCCGTCAACTATTTTATTTAATCACTACATTTTATTCAACATAGGCCAAAGTCCACAACAATTTGAAAAATCCTTCATTTTCATTCGATTCACTTTACATTCGACTGGGATTTATATATCCGTCAACTATTTTATTCAATCACTACATTTTATTCAACATAGGCCAAAGTCCACAACAATTTGAAAAATCCTTCATTTTCATTCGATTCACTTTACATTCGACTGGGATTTATATATCCGTCAACTATTTTATTCAATCACTACATTTTATTCAACATAGGCCAAAGTCCACAACAATTTGAAAAATCCTTCATTTTCATTCGATTCACTTTACATTCGACTGGGATTTATATATCCGTCAACTATTTTATTCAATCACTACATTTTATTCAACATAGGCCAAAGTCCACAACAATTTGAAAAATCCTTAATTTTCATTCGATTCACTTTACATTCGACTGGGATTTATATATCCGTCAACTATTTTATTCAATCACTACATTTTATTCAACATAGGCCAAAGTCCACAACAATTTGAAAAATCCTTCATTTTCATTCGATTCACTTTACATTCGACTGGGATTTATATATCCGTCAACTATTTTATTTAATCACTACATTTTATTCAACATAGGCCAAAGTCCACAACAATTTGAAAAATCCTTCATTTTCATTCGATTCACTTTACATTCGACTGGGATTTATATATCCGTCAACTATTTTATTCAATCACTACATTTTATTCAACATAGGCCAAAGTCCACAACAATTTGAAAAATCCTTCATTTTCATTCGATTCACTTTACATTCGACTGGGATTTATATATCCGTCAACTATTTTATTCAATCACTACATTTTATTCAACATAGGCCAAAGTCCACAACAATTTGAAAAATCCTTCATTTTCATTCGATTCACTTTACATTCGACTGGGATTTATATATCCGTCAACTATTTTATTTAATCACTACATTTTATTCAACATAGGCCAAAGTCCACAACAATTTGAAAAATCCTTCATTTTCATTCGATTCACTTTACATTCGACTGGGATTTATATATCCGTCAACTATTTTATTCAATCACTACATTTTATTCAACATAGGCCAAAGTCCACAACAATTTGAAAAATCCTTCATTTTCATTCGATTCACTTTACATTCGACTGGGATTTATATATCCGTCAACTATTTTATTCAATCACTACATTTTATTCAACATAGGCCAAAGTCCACAACAATTTGAAAAATCCTTCATTTTCATTCGATTCACTTTACATTCGACTGGGATTTATATATCCGTCAACTATTTTATTCAATCACTACATTTTATTCAACATAGGCCAAAGTCCACAACAATTTGAAAAATCCTTAATTTTCATTCGATTCACTTTACATTCGACTGGGATTTATATATCCGTCAACTATTTTATTTAATCACTACATTTTATTCAACATAGGCCAAAGTCCACAACAATTTGAAAAATCCTTCATTTTCATTCGATTCACTTTACATTCGACTGGGATTTATATATTAATTCTGGACCGGCATTAGGTGGGATTGTCTGTCATGAATTTATTTGTTGATCGAACGAGTTTTAATTTGTCTAAATCCGACCAGTCGTTCCCAAGATATAAGCCTTTTTGTCGCAATACCATAATCAGGATAAATTTGGAACAGCCCTTAAACTAACATCAAGCAGATCAATTTTTATATTTAGGTTGAGGTTTCACACAAACTGGTTAACTAAAAAATACAGAATTAGAGCGCCGAGCAAGTTGCTCGCTCGACGAGCAAGTCGAGTGCTTCGAACAAGTGCAAAAAAAAGAAGTACTTTACCACGTGTGCGGGTGGGTAAACGAGTGTACCGGCCTTACACGTCCTGGAAGCAAATGGTCGCAAGGTGCACGCTTGCTCCGTTTGCTCCCAGGTCACAGCAAGACCGTTAGTGACCAGTGCAAAAATACGTATTTACAGAAATCATTTTAGAAAAAAAAAACACGAATAAATTGCTACAGTCGTTTCATCCTTGTATTACCTATGCACAATCGCAAGTCCCACACAAATCCTCCATGTATATACAACATGACTATTCCCAAGTTCGTAATCATATTGTACAAAACAAGACACACTCACCTTTTTTTTTTTAAAGACTCGTTCGTACAATTGATGTCAGCGGTGCCTCCATATTGTCAGGGAATATGTAATGGGGGACTCAGGACTCCAATGACCGGACACAGGTTTAACAAAAGGTCATGACTTTATTAACTAGTTGTTCACTTCATTCAAATACTAATAACTACCGTTAACTCAATGGACCAGATAACTCTATCCGCATAGTCCCTCTTTCTCAGCCGATGTTCCTCCGCAGCGCCGTACTCGTTCATTCCATCGTTCCGTCGGGCAGGGCTTCTCGTGATAAGTCCTCCTTACCCAACGTTTGCTGCTCGTTTATATCGCCAAACTGGACTTAATCCTCTGTCCGCTAATGCCCCGAGGTCATGCATTGCACCGAGTCCTGGCATCAGCTCGCTCCCCTCCTGCTGTGATTTCCATTTACACAGTAGGGGGGTGCTTTAGCCTGGGGCCTTGACCAGGTGTTTCAAGAGATTACCATGTTCAAGCACATTCTGACACTCATTTACAAACTCATCTTTAACAGAGTTTGCATTAAAATGTATCTGCTTTGTTACCAGGTTAATTAATAAGTTACCAGGGCCAATCAATATGTTACACTGAGTTACCCTTCCACAGCGGTAATGATTGGCAGATGATGGGTAGTGATTAGCAAATTTTTGATTGGCTGAAATTTGGTGAGCAAAATTGGTAGTGAAAGATACCCGATGTGGAGGGATGGCAACTCGGTCATCCCTCACAACGGGGGCAAAGGAGCACTAGTTATGGGGTTTATGGCAGTGTAAGCTCGCCGAGGGAGGGTTTGGATAATGTGTAGGGCCCTAGAGATTGACATTAGGTAACGTTAAGGTTAGGTAGTGACAAGGATACCTGTTGTGGGGACGTAGGTAGATTAGTGTGGATGATAATGACGTGGGAGCGCAATAGTTTAAAGGGGCGATTGGGAAGCGCAAGTTTCAGAGGGGAGTAGTTAGATGAGATGATGCCGTGTGTTTGAGGATTGGAAGTGTATGGTGAACAGGTGTGATTGAACAGGTGTGATTGCACAGGTGTGCAACTGAACAGGTGTGTGGAGCAGTGTTTGAGTGAGTGATGGTGATGAGTATTGTGCTGACCAAATGGTCCAGGAAGGAAGGAGGGTGCAGGTGGCACCAGGTGTGATTGCACAAGTGTGCAACAACAGGTGTATGGAGAACAGGTGTATGGAATAAATGGTAGTGTGGAGTATATGGAGTATTGGAATGGATGGTCGTGGAGTGAGTATGGTGGAAACTATGGAGTGGAGTGGATGGTGCGAAGGTGTGAATGGGGGAAGGATGGACCCCATCACGAATACCCGGGGAGGGTAGTGTAAGTGTTAGGTAGAGGGTATAGGTAAATTGTGGTTGGATATTGGCATCTGTGGTGCGTGGTGAAAGAATGGTATTTGGATGGGTGCATTAGTGTTGTGGAAATGGCTGGGCGTGTAGCCTGTTAGTGTGTGTAGTTGGTTTGGGCACTCCACCACTGTGAGGATGTTGGCCAGGTGAGGCCGCAGGTGGGCTCTGGGAGCCGGTAGAGTTGTTGTGGATGGGGCCCGAGGATCCGGAGGATGGACCCGGGTAGCCCAGTGCCAGAGGGCACCGAGGGGTGACAGAGCCAGGAGGGGCCTTCCCCAGTTAGTTAGGTTAGGGTGAGGAGCTAGGTAAGCTCGGGTGGCAACTGCAGTGGTGGAGGTGTGCAGGTGGGTAGACCTGCTGGGAGAGCTACACGACCCAGCCTGGAAATTGTGCAAGGGCACAGGGAGTTGCATCGGGGGAGTGAGACCCCAAATTGAGAAGCACCACAGATTGGTCAATGGGAATTGGTTTTTTAGAACCCATAGTGTAAGTTCGCCAATGGATTGGCAGGGAAAGACCCCGGGTAGTGTAAAGTGTGTTAATGTCATTTAGAGGATAGTTAGGATTGAAGTCTCCTTGCACCATCTACATCCACTCACCTGAGGTGACGTAACTCCACACCATGCCATGTTTTATTATTTTGATTGATGCAAATGTTTGGATTGTGAGACGCATCATGACGTGGGTGTGACATTGTGCTTTGATGTTCCATCTCTTCCTCCTAATGAGGATTGATGATGAATTGGGTGATGGCAAATTTTGAATAGAGGGATTGTGAAGACGAATTTGGTGTAGGGGAAATATGGGGAAGACGTGACAGTAGTGACGAATTTGTAAATGTGTAGATTTTGTACATATGGGGTAAGGGCAAGGGTAGTGTAGTTGACAGGGGGGGTGACATACGGTAGGGACGAACTTTCTCACTTCGCTCTCCGTACGCACTTCGCCTTGCATTGCCTTTGTTGATGTGTACCCTTGAGACCTTACCCCTCGCTCATCTGTCTCTCCCCCCTTTGTCTCCCACATGAGGACCTGAGCGCCACTGGGCGCCGAGGGGAGCGTGCGTGAGTCCGCCATTGTGCGCCCGGAACTCCCAGAACCAGCTGTCTGCATCGATGCACCACATTATGGACCACATGTCTGTGGCTGAGCACCACTGATGGGCCCTCTGCTGGAACCGGCCATGAGGGCCCGAAATCTTGCTGGTGGACCTTGATCACAGGGCACCGATGCCCCACAGGTGAACCACACTAGTCGGCCCTGTGGGCCATAAATAAAATAAATAAACATGGACACGTTGGGCAAGTTTTATTGCAAATAGGCCACCAGTAAGAAAATGAAGGAAAAAGACAACAACTAGAAGAAATAATAATAGCCAGCAGAGGGAGCCGAAGAGCAAGAGACCACCTGCAGGGTTAGAGGTTGTCGATTTATTTTATCCATTGAACTGTGGTGACTGCACCGATTGGTGCTTGAGGGTGTTTTGGTGCGTTTTGGGTGCTTTCATGGTGCATTGATGCAGAGCAGACTGTCTCCCCCCCAGAAAGAACAATCACAGGTCCTGGGTTAGTTTTGTAAATAAAAGCAGAGTCATTGTAAATAATGCTCCCCACCGTAAATGTATAGTTTGAAGACCATTCCGCAATTCGGTTAGCTGTGGGCGTGAGTCTGTTAGGTAGGGTGCAATGGAGCAGCGGGACATATTTATCTATGTTTTAAAACTGTCGCACTCAGGGCCAGGTTAAAAGTAGAGGGAACTACACCTACGTGTCACACTAAATTAAAGTTGTAGGCCCGGGCCATGCCTAAGAGGAGGAGGGTGCAGTGTTGCGGAAATTGAGGATTGTATTTTTTTCATTGTGTGTATTATTATTATTGCTCGAGTCTGGCCCCCCCTGCCTCCAGTGTTGTGTAAAGGTCAAAGGGCGTCCCGGTAGTTAATTCCATAAAGCACCCATTGAAGGACACTATAATACCCTTGTTCAGTAGTTTATATCCTTATTATGTGTTTTAGGGTAAGGCCTTGTCTTCCATTAGAATGACACTCCATTGCACCAAATGAAAAAGATAGATTCCCTTCATTCTTCATTCCCATTCCCAAAAACCTCCATTTCCCCTTTCGTCAATTGCCATTCGCATTGCCAACTACGATTGCCGCCATTGAACATGTGCTTGGGTTGGGGAAGAAAGGCGTGCCCGCCCGTCGTCATCAAGGGCGGAGCCAGAGGGTCGCGCGACCAACCATGGCCGAGGTGAGCACACCGATGGGCGTGTCCTAAAGGCCGGCGGCTTAATCGCCGGAGGTGCTATAAAGGCGTGTGCGCAAGAAGTTGCAAAAAAAGGGTCCAAGAGAGAGCTGAGTTGTGAGGACCAGGGTGGAGCTGCATGGTGAGGTGCAAAGAAAAGAGCTGGGTCGTCAGAGGAGAGCTGAGTAAAAGGGTCCAAGAGAGAGCTGGGTTATGAGGTCCAAGAGAGAGAAGGGAGATCATCCAGCAGCGATTCTTTTCCAAAGAGAAAAGATCATCCAGCAGCGATTCTTGTTCAAAGGAGATCATCCAGGGAAGCACAAAGCCTGCTATTCGTCGCCTTGCTCGCCAGCAGCAGCGTCCACAGCAGCAACAACACTCGACAGCCGCTTGGGGCCTGGACGGCAGTTTGGAGCAGGGCCGCGAAGAAACGGCGGCTGCCCAACGTGCCGATCGTGCTGCAGGACCAGTTGGACCTCCCTATCCCGCCAGCCATCCACCTGCCATCCCTATCATCATTCCCCGTGTAAGTGTGTTCGTAGTCTGTCTTTTGTCTTGTCCCTGGGAATAAGTTAAGCCTGTTACGTAAGCTAGTAATTTTCACTGTGTCACCTGCTTTTTCATGTCCCCTGTAAATAACCGTGACTGCTCCTTTTGCTTGCGTGTGTAAAGAATAAATCCCGTTACTCTTCTGTACGTCTTCTTCTTCCTCTTTACATTCGGTCGCTTTAGAGTTTTCCCTCATTGAATATCTGTGGCGCGATACGGCCAACGTTCGAGTGAATTGGGTAAATCGGGGAAACTGTTAGGTCGCGGTGCCTCCGCTCGGCAAACATACCATCCTTAACCGCGGACCGTAACAATATATATATATATATATATATATATATATATAGATATATATATATATATATATATATCTATATATATATATATATATATATATATATATATATATATATATATATATATATATATATATATATATATATATATATATATATATATATGTACTAGCTTGGCTCGGCTCGCTGCGCTTGCCTCACCACCCGTCGTTAGGGGCACGGGCATATTTTAGCTGAGGATAATGAATGTACCTGAGTTGCTGTGTTGTCATGGTTTACACCAATCATAACACAAACAATTAATTACACAAATTTATTTGTAATGTTTGTGATATTACATTTTTATAAGCAATTTAGGTTGAAAAAATTCATATAATTCAAAAAAGTAACCCTCAGCCCATACATACAGGAGGGGTAGGTGCAGACTGGAAGTTTGGGACGATTACTCTTCACCACCAAGTAATTTAAAACACATCACCACCAAGTAATTTAAAATATCTCATCCCCACGTAATTTAAAACACCTCACCCCACCTAATTTAAAACACATCACCACCAAGTAATTTAAATCACCTCACCCCCACATAATTTAAAACACCTCACCCCAACCAAATTTAAAACACCTCACCACCGCATAATCCAAAACACCTCACCCCCATGTAATACAAAACACCTCACCATCACGTAATTCAAAACACCTCACCACCAAGTGATTTAAAAACACCTCACAACCACATAATTCAAAATACCTCACCACCACGTGATTCAAAACGACCACCACGTTATTAGAAACACTTCACAACCACGGAAACAAAAGTTTCAGGGAGTAGTTCAGTGACAACAGACACTGCCCAGATATGGAGATATATACAGTTACGTGAAAAAGTAAGTACACCCCATGTAAAGTTTTGAATTTTTCAACATATTTCAACATACAGCTATTTTATCTTCATTTCAACAATATTGATAAATAAAGGTGATATAATATAACAAATATCATCAAACATTTACATTTTGTAGTCCATTGTATAATTTGAATAAACATAAATGCAAATTTCGCATGTGGAAAAAGTAAGTACACCCTTGGCAATATATATATTGTTACGGACCGCGGATAAGATGTTGGTTTGCCGAGCGGATGGCACCGCGGCCAAACAGTTACCCCGACTAACCCGATTCCTGAACGTTGGCTGGATCGCGCCACAGATATTCAATATGGAAAAGACAAAAGCGACACAGATGTGAAGAAGAAGAAGAAGAAGACGAAAAGGTTGGAAATACTACTAAATTTATTCCTATTATTTACATGCTCAAAGTAACCAAGGAAGAAGGAAAGATAATAAAATAATTTACAGAAGATATTAGAGACACAGTGAAAATCGCTAGCTTACCTACAGTCTTAATTAACCCAGGGACAAGACACACAGAACAAACTCACGTACACAAAAGGATGGAAAGGCAGGAGGTGGATGGCTGGAGGGAGAGGAAGGTCCAACGGGTCCTGCAGCACGATCGGCGCGTTTCGCAGCCGCCGTTCCTTCGCGGCCCTGCTCAAAACTGCCGTCCAGGCCCCAAGCTGCTGTTGTTTCTGCTGTGGCTGTTGCTGCAGCGGCTGTGTGGACGTCGCGTGCTCTTTTCAGGACTCGTCTCTCTCGTCTTGTCAAAGCTCATCTGGTCCAACCACTCAACTCAACAACTTGCACGTCTCCCTGTCCAACTACCTTGCTTCTTGCGCGCGCGCTTTTATAGCGCCTCCGGCGATCAAGCCGCCGGCCTTCAGGACACGCCCATCGGTCAGCTCGCTTTGGCCCTGATTGGTCGGCACGGCCCTCTGGCTCCGCCCTTGATGACGATGGGCGGGCACGCCCTTCTTCCCCGAGCTGAGCACATGTTCAATGGCGGCTTTGGGGCGAAATCAGCAACCCACCGCTGTAACAAACCTGGCAAACTGCCCAGTGCGGTTGGCAATGGAGACTTGGAGGGGATGTAGCTGGAAATGGAGATTTTGGGAATGGGAATGAAGAATGAAGGGAATCTATCTCATTTCACTTGGTGCAATGGAGTGTCATCTTAATGGAAGACAAGGCCTTACCCTAATACACATAATAAAGATATAACTACCAACAAGGGGGAAATCTCTGATTGGCTGACGTGATTGTTTATGACCTAATTATGGGACGCCCTTTGACCTTTATACATAACTGGAGTAAGGAGGGTCCAGAATAAAGCAATAATAATAAAAAACACACAATAAAAAAAAACACAATCCTCATAGCCGCAACACTGCACCCTCCTCCTCTTAGGCATGGCCCGGGCCTATAACTTTAACTTAGTGTGACACGTAGGTGTAGTTACCTCTACTTTTAACCTGACCGTGAGTGCGACAGTTTTAAAACATAAATAAATATGTCCCGCTGCTCCATTGCACCCTACCTAACAGACTCACGCCCACAGCTAACCGAATTGCGGAATGGTCTTCAAACTATACACTGATGGTGGGGAGCATTATTTACAATGACTCTGCTTTTATTTACAAAACTAACCCAGGTTTTCCCCCCTTACTGGGGGGAGACAGTCTGCTCTGCATCGACGCACCATGAAAGCATCCAAAACGCACTAACACATCCTCAAGCACCAATCGGTGCACAGTCATCATTGTTCATGAATAAAAATAAAAACAACAACCCCTAACCCTGCAGGTGGTCTCTTGCTCTTCGGCTCCCTCTGCTGGCTATTATTATTTTCCTGGTGTTGGCCTCTTCCTTTGCTGGCGGCCTATTTGGATTAATAAAATGCACCCAACGTGTCCATTTTTTATTTTATTTATGGCCCACAGGGCCGACTAGTGTGGTTCACCTGTGGGGCATCGGTGCCCTGTGATCAAGGTCCGCCAGCAAGATCTCGGGCCTTCATGGCCGGTTCCAGCAGAGGGGCCTGGCCCCAACCCATGGGGTCCATAAGTGGTGCTCAGCCACAGACATGTGGTCCATAATGTGGTGCATCGATGCAGACAGCTGGTTCTGGGAGTTCCGGGCGCACAATGGCGGACTCACGCACGCTCCCCTCAGCGCCCAGTGGCGTACAGGTCCTCATGTGGGAGACAAAAGGGGGGACAGACAGATGAGCGAGGGGTAAGGTCACATGGGTACACATCAAACAAGGCAATGCAAAGCGAAATGCATACGGAGAGCGAAGTGAGAAAGCTCGTCCCTACCGTACGTCACCCCCCCCCCCCCCCCTGTCACCTACACCACCCTTGCCCTTACCCTTACCCCATATGTACAACAATCTACAGATTTACCAATTCGTCGCTAATGTCACGTCTTCCCCATATTTCCCCTATACCAAATTCGTCTCCACAATCCCTCTAACCAAAATTTGCCATCACCCAATTCATCATCAATCCTCATAAGGAGAGAGAGATGGAACAACAAAGCACAATGTCACACCCACGTCATGATGCGTCTCACATTCCAAACATCTGCACCAATAAAAATAATAAAACAACCATGGCATGGTGTGGAGGTACGTCATCCCAGGTGAGTGGATGCAGATGGTGCGAGGAGACTTCAATCCTAACTATCCTCTAAATGACTTTAACACACTTTACACTACCCGGGGTCTTTCCCTGCCAAACCATTGGCAATCTTACTCTATGTGGTTTTAAAAACCAATTCCCATTGACCAAACTGTGGTGCTTCTCAATTTGGGGTCTCACTCCCCCGATTCATCTCCCGGTGCCCTTGCACAATTTCTGGGCTGAGACGTGTAGCTCTCCCAGCAGGTCTACCCACCTGCACACCTCCACCACTGTAGTTGCCACCCGAGCTTACCTGCTCCTTACCTAACCTATCTAACTGGGGAAGGCCCCTCCTGGCTCTGTCACCCCTTGGTGCCCTCTGGCACTGGGCTACCCGGGTCCATCCTCCGGATCCTCGGGCCCCATCCACAACAACTCTACCGGCTCCCAGAGCCCACCTGCGGCCTCACCTGGCCGACATCCTCACAGTGGTGGAGTGCCCAAACCAACTACACACACTAACAGGCTACACGCCCAGCCATTTCCACAACACTAATGCACCCATCCAAATACCATTCTTTCACCCGCACCACAGATGCCAATATCCAACCACAATTTACCTATACCCTCTACCTAACACTTACACTACCTTCCCCGGGTATTCGTGATGGGGGTCCATTTTTCCCCCATTCACACCTTCGCACCATCCACTCCACTCCACAGTTTCCCCCATACTCACTCCACGACCATCCATTCCAATACTCCATATATTCCACACTCCATGTATTCCACACTCCATGTATTTCACACAACCATTCTCCATACACCTGTTGTTGCACACCTGTGCAATCACACCTGGTGCCACCTGCACCCTCCTTCCTTCCTGGACCATTTGGTCAGCACAACACCCATCACCATCACTCACTCAAACACTGCTCCATACACCTGTTCAGTTGCACACCTGTGCGATCACACCTGTTCACCATACACTTTTCACAATACACTCCTGAATACACCTCCACCACTCACACGGCATCATCTAAACTACCTGTTGCCCTGCTAACTTAGTGCTCCCCGTCTTCCCTTTAAACTAAGCACATACCACGTCATTATCATCCACACTAACCTACCTGCGTCCCCACTACAGGTATCATTGTCACTACCTAATCTTACCGTTACCTAAGGTCATCTTCTAGGTCCCTACACATTATCCAAACCCTCCCGGGCTAGTTTTCACTGCCATAAACCCCATAAATCTAGTGCTCCTTTGCCCCCGCTGTGAGAGATGGCAGAGTTGCCATCCCATCACATCGGGTATCTCTCACTACCAATTTTGCACACCAAATTCCAGCCAATCAAAAATTTGCCAATCACTGCCAATTCTATTCACTTTTCTAAATTTCGGATCAAAACACTATCAGTATCACCATCATCACAGTCCGCTATATCCTAGCCTCGGTGCGTCATGACATCATTAAACTCGGCTTCGCAAAGCCGAGCAATGAATTCGGGTGGTTTGGTCGCCTGCGGGTTGGATCCGTCCGGCATTCACGACTCTGGGGAGGAGGCATGCTCGGGCCGAGGTTCCACGCATCATCGCGGCTCGGTACCTTGCGGTCCCGGGCCCGATGGCTGAGGCTCGCCCGGTCGGAACCCGTTACCGACCGTTCGTTCTTTGACCACGTGTTTCTCCCCCATTTCCTCAGATAGATTGTCAAATTTCAACTCGTTATTTTATCGTCCATGCGTTATTGTTTGATTATAGTTAGTTTTGGTTTGAATTTCCTGTAACTCGTAATTAATTAATCGTGTTCTGCTCCTCGTGTGTGGCCTTGTAGTTGTACCCCCGTCGGTGTTTTGTTAACTTAAGCGTGTTTTGCTTGGCTCTTAGTTTTTTCCCTTCTACCCCGAACATAATACTCTGTCTAACGTTCTAAATCCCCACCCCCCCCCCCCCCAAAAAACAAACAAACAAAAAAACAAAAAAAAACATTTATTTTCCTTTCTCCACGTGTACTGTTGTCTCATCCCGTATTTTCTGTCCAGGTGTGCTGTTCGCCCCGCCCCCATTATCTCCTTGCCATCCACCGTTTGCCCTGTTCACGTGACTCGTGGTGGTCCCGCTCGGCTCTCCCCCCGTTGGTATTTTGTGCATAGAAGATTGTTCACAGTTCTGTTTAAATATTATTTAAATATGTTTAACCTTTCCCCTTCTGTGTTTATTTCAGTGGTATATTACAACACGCTGTTTTTCTTCCTATTTAAAAGGCTTTTCTCAATTTCCTCTCCAACGCATTCCACTTCAAAAAAAAGAAATTCAATATCTTATACGTCTCCCTCACTACATGGTCTAAATTCACATTCATTCCATCCCTCCTCCATCGTTCTGAATCGGATTGCTAACTTGAAAATCACAACAAACCCAATTTGTTATCAATGTTCGTCTTTCATTAATCATCCACTTTCTAAACTCCCCTCTGGCCCCTCCCATCCAAATCCCCCCCCTTGCACCTCCCATCCAAATCCCCCCCCTTGCACCTACACTCCTAAACTCCCCCCTTGCCCCTCCACTCCTGAACTCCCCCCTTGCCCTTCCCCTCCTAAACTCCCCCCTTGCCCCTCCCCTCCAAATCCCCCCCCTTGCCCCTCCACTCCTGAACTCCCCCCTTGCCCTTCCCCACCTAAACTCCCCCTTGCCCCTCCCCTCCAAATCCCCCCCCCCTTGCCCCGACACTCCTAAACTCCCCCCTTGTCCCTCCACTTCTAAACTTCCCCCTTGCCCCTTCCCTCCAAAACTCCCCCCTTGCGCCTCCCCTCCTAAACTCCCCCCTCACTCCTCCCCTTCAAAACTCCCCCCTAACCCCTCCCATTCAATTCTCCCCCCATACCATTCCTCTCCAATTCTCCCTCCTCCCCCCTCCTCCTCCAAGCTGCCTCCTCCCCACTTCGTCTCCCTTCTATCTCATACCTCCACCCCCCCAAACCTTCTACTTTCCTCTGCCCCCCCTCAAACAACCCCTCACTGTGCCTCATCCCTTCACCATCAAACCTTTCATCCTCCTCATCCTTCCCTTTCTTGGAACTCTTCTGCAATATCTGACACACTATCAACTGCTCTCCCTACCTCCCCCTCTCATCCTTCATCTTACCCTACTCCTCCCCTCCCCTGTCCTGTACCTGATGCTCCCCCTCTCTCTTCATTAACGGTATGGACCTCAAACATCCGGGGCCTTCGCTCAAACCTGACTGATCTCTCCATACAGGTTGCTTCTGACAATCCAGACTTGATCTGCTTAACAGAGACTTTCCTCCCTCAAGATGTCTCTGATTCCTTAATATCTCTTCCTGGTTACTCCCTCCTCCGGTATGATAGACCTGAGCCTCGGCCTGGTGGTGGGGTGGCTATCTTTATCAAAAACTCTCTTCCTCACTCTCCTTGCACTGCCCTCTTTCCTCCTCACCCCCAGGAGTACCTCTGGCTACGGCTCCCTCTCCACTCCCACCTTTTGTTCATATGTGTTCTGTACCGTCCCCCAAACAGTGATGACTCCATCTACATTTCACTGTCTGACAACATGGACCAACTTCTATCCACTCATCCCAACTCTCTCTTCCTCATATGTGGTGACTTCAACTGTCATCATGCCACCTGGTTCGGTGTGGGTTCCTCTCTCACCAGTCATGGCACCTCAGCAAAGGACTTCTGTGACTCACTGGGATTGACACAATCTGTCAATTTCCCGACCCGGATCTCAGCCAATGGAGTATCTTCTCTTCTCGACTTGGTTATGACAAACTTCCCTGCTAATGTCTGCTGCTCTTCTTCTGCTCCAATCGGTTCTTCTGATCATGTGCTTGTCAAAGTGGACATCTCTCTGGCCATTCTCAGAGAGCCTCCTCAGCGTCGACGTGTCTGGCATTTCACTCAGGCTGACTGGGACGGTCTTCAAGCAGCCATCAATCGTCTGGATTGGTCTCCCATCTCCACTGCCTCTGACATCAATTCTTCCTGGGAATTCTTCCAAAGCAAACTGATCTCTCTCATGCACAGATTTATCCCATCTCGCCTTCAGTTGTCTTACCCTTCCTCCCGTCCATGGTACACTGAATCTTGTGGGGAGGCAGTTGCCCTGAAACAACTTGCCTTTGCCTCTTGGAAGGCTAATCCAACTGAAGGCAATCTCAGTTCCTTCCACCAAGCTCGGAACAAGTGTGTGTCTACCCTCAGGAGTGCCAGGAAGCACTATCTCTCCTCACTCAAGAATGAACTCTCAAACCTGTCTCCTTCCTCCAAATCCTGGTGGCGTCTGGTCAAATCCGTTTCTGGTGTTTGTTCCCCCTCCATCCCCTCCCTTACCTCAAATGGCCACACAGTTGACATCGCACGTGACAAAGCCGAATGCCTCAACTCTGTGTTTACCTCAAACTCCTTAGTCCCAAACCCATCTCTCTCTGTTCCCACCTTTCCCAGTCGAACCCAACTGCTCCTGAACTCTGTGTCCTTCTCTCCTGACAAGGTGGAGGAGTTTTTGTCAAACCTTGACTCTGATTCTGCAACTGGACCAGACGGCATCAGCCCACGGGTCCTAAAATCCTGCTCTGCCGCTCTATCTCACCCTCTCTCTGTTCTTTTCACCCTATCGTTTGCTCAAGGTCATCTGCCAGCATCCTGGAAATCAGCTAACATTACCGCTTTACACAAAAAAGGTGCAAAAACAGATCCTTGCAACTACAGACCAATCAGCCTGCTCCCAATTATCAGCAAAGTCATGGGATCCATCATTGCTTCGGATATGAAATCTTTCCTCTTCTCCAATGGCTTGATCTCTGATCATCAATTTGGTTTCAGACCAGGTCACTCTACTCTGGACATGCTGCTTCTGCTGTCTCAACAATGGATGGAGGTCCTCAATGCCAAACAGGAAATCAGAGCTGTCTCCCTTGACATATCACGTGCCTTTGATACGGTCTGGCACCCAGCTCTGCTCACCAAACTCTCCTCCTATGGTATCCATGGAAATCTCCATGCATGGCTTGCGGACTTCCTCTCTGGTCGTAGTCAACGTGTGGCCCTAAATGGATTTCTCTCATCTCCCCCTTCCTGTTCAGGCTGGAGTTCCCCAAGGCAGTGTGCTGGGCCCTGTGCTTTTTCTGGTCTTTATCAATGATCTCTCCGACTCTCTGGAAAATCCTCTCTATCTCTTTGCTGATGACTCCACTCTCTGCCGCTCCATTCCTCTTCCCTCAGATCGGCAGTCTGCAGCCTCCTCACTCTCTGTAGACCTGGACAAAATCACAGACTGGTCAAACAAGTGGAACATGTCTTTCAATCCTGACAAATCTCACTTTCTTACTATGTCTCTCCGAAAAGATCGACTGGACAACCCTCCCATCTACTTTCTCAACAATCCTCTCCAAGAAGTTCTGTCGCTCAAGCTTTTGGGTCTCACTATCTGCCATGATCTTTCTTGGGAAAACCACATTTCCAAGCTGGCCTCCAAAGCCAGTCGCCGACTGGGCATCCTCCATCGTGCGAAGTCCTTCCTCGGCACACCTGAGCTCCTCACCACATACAAGGCTTTCATCCGCAGCTCAATGGAATACTGTTCTCCCCTATGGGCTGGTGCTCCTGCCTCACACCTGGCCCAGCTTCACGCTGTTGAATCCAAAGCTTTCAAAATCATTGGAATCTCCCGCGATGAAGCTACCTCTGAGGGCCTTTCACTCACTCACCGCAGGCAGGTAGGTGGTCTTTCTGTCTTCTACCGACTCCTCTCCGGCCTTGCTCCCCCAGCTCTCTCTGTGCTCTGTCCCCCAAATATTCCTACAGGTCGCACAAGATCTTCCAGCAACCCTCTGATGGTTAAACTGCCGAAATCTCGGCTTTCTGCTCACCTTCACTCTTTCATTCCTCTTTTCTCCCACCTCTGGAACAAACTCCCACACTCCCTTCAATCCCACTCCTCCCTCCAGGTCTTTAAAACAGCTGTTCACCACCATCTCTTATCTTCCCCCATCCAAAACCTTGATCTTTTCTACCCCCACTAATTCACCCCAGATCCACCTTGTTTGAAATTCCAACTTCTTTCCTGGAAGTCCTGGCAGTGTCCATATGTTTAAACCTCTCCCACCCCCCCCCCCCCCCTTCACATGCCTCCCCCCCAAAGCCCTCTCCCTCCCACAGATCTCTCGATGTCTCCATGTCTCTCGGTCCCTGCTCTCAAATGTTGTGTTTCTGTCCTGCCCCCTCTCTCCCCATCTTGTCTACCGCTCCCGATGTTATTTGTTTTATGTGTCTGTTTGTCTTTCTGTGTGATTAATGTTCGCTCTTTCACGAGCCTCGATCTTGTATACAAAAAAACAAAAAAAAAAACAAAACAAAAACCCCCGTCCCCGCGAGGGGGCACCAAGCCGCTTCCTCCCACTCGCCCTTGAACCGGACAGGTCGCCTCGCCCGACAAGGCCAGGACTCGACCGTGCGGGGCGGGGCCAAGCCCGAATTGGCAACGACGCTTCGAAGAGAAGCGATGCAGCATCGATCCGCGCCGGGCCTGGCATCCAACAAAGCACACCGCGCCCCGAGTGCTTGCATCGGCTATCCGTCGCTCTAACCGCTAACCCGGTAACCGTCGATGCATCACCTGCATGCTCACACGCATACGCTACCCCTTTCACCCTCACCGAGCTCGGTGCTCCAACGCCGTCCGTACATTCCACCAGCGCTCTCCCTGTTACACACCACACCTCTCGCGCACACTCGCCATTCGCACACTCCCTTAACACACCTCGCGCACCGTCTTGCGCACTCTCCCCCGGTACGTACTCCGTACCACTCACCATGGGCGTGCTCTCTTGCATCCACCCACTACCGCGCTCCGATGTGTTGCCTCGCACTCGCGCTACCACTAACTCAGGTGTGCTTTCTCGCACACCCTCGCCGTTCATCCCATACGTGCATCCTCGCACCCACTCCACCACCAACTCACTCCTCGTGTCACACTCCGTACACCCCGACGTGCATTCTCGCTCGCACTCGGTTTCACTCCCACACTTTATAACACACCCACTCGCCGACGCACACTTTTTTTCCACACGCGTGCCATTTCCACTCACACGGGACCCTTCACCAATGCCCGGGTGCCATATTGACCCCAATCGCGTGACAATTATTTTGTCGTCAAACATCCTTCTACAAAATCTACCCGCACAATATACAGCACGACTCACCTGGGGGATCCTTTTCTCCACACGCACCTGCAAACTTCCATTTGGATAAGCAAGTACATCATCATGATTTGAGCAGGGACTTTGTACATATTCCATCTTTTCCTCCCGCCGCGAGTGGTTTTCTAAGTCCCCGGTCTCTTCAATTTCAATGCCCACTACCACTTTTTCTTTACTCACCTCGACGACCGTTGGCTTTAATAAAATTCCCTCTACATCATCGGTCGCCGGCTTTTCCAAACCCCGTGTCGCGATTTCTACCCCCGTCATTGGACCTGCGCTTTTCTCCGCTTCGCTCAACCAGCGCTTCTCGACCCGCGTTACCTCCTCGTGCACCCCTGGGACCTGCTCGCCCAACCTGCGGTCTCTGTCCCTCTCCGCTACCCTTACTTCATATTCGGCCTGCATTTCGCCCGATATTGCTTCAATTTTATCACTCAATTTTTTAAGACCGTCATTCTCCCGTTTCATTTCCGCCATGATTTGGGCCATGAAGGCTTGCATTTGGACCACGGTTGGTAGTACAAAGGGTGCGGCCGCAGCTGCCCCAACCTCGCGCGCGGCGCAATTTGGTGCTGCTGCAACATCGTGCGCGAGGGCGCCATTTTGTGCGCCTGATACTTCCTCAACCACCTCCTCATTGCCCTCCTCCACATACATTTCCCCCAGGTCCTGGGTCGATTCTACCCCGTCTATCTCTCCCACCGACATCCCGTCGCCTTGACCAGCCATGGCGCGATTAAAAAATTCAGGTTTTCCTAAAACAAAACAAATTTCGGCCGCTCCAAATTTTGACCAAATTTTTTTCTTGATGTTTTAAAAATTTGGTTCGGGCCTCGTATCTCACCCCCAGACACCAATTGTTACTGCCAATTGTACAATTGGTGTTCCAAAATTTGGGCTAAATAAATTTAGTTCCAGGTTCGAATCCGACACTCCTGACACCAATTGTTACGGCCCGCGGATAAGATGTTGTGTTTGCCGAGCGGATGGCCCCGCGGTCATACAGTTACCCCGACTAACCCGATTCCCGAGCGTTGGCAGGATCGCGCCACAGATATTCAATAGGGAAAAGACTAAGGCGACACGGATTTGAAGAAGAAGCAGACAAAAAGGTTGGAAATACGAATATAATTTATTTGCTATTTACAGGCTCAAAAAAACCAAGGAGAAGGAAAGATAATAAAATAATATACAGAAGATATTAGAGACACAGTGCAAATTCCTTATACAAACTTAATTAAATACCCAGGACAGAACAAACAAAACAAACTCACGTACACAAGAGGATGGAAAGGCAGGAGGTGGATGGCTGGAGGGAGAGGAAGGTCCAAGGGGGTCCTGCAGCACGATCGGCGCGTTTAACAGCCGCCGTTCCTTCGCGGCCCTGCTCAAAACCGCCGTCCAGGCCCCAAGCGGCTATTGTTGCTGCTGTGGCCGCCACTGCTGCTGCGGTGGACGTCGCGCGCTTTTCCAGGACTACAACAGGCTTCTTGCTGTTAACTACTGCTCAGTCCAACCTTGGCGAGCAAGGCGACGAATAACAGGCTGGTGTGCTTCCCTGGACGATCTCTCTTAAGGATCTCCTTTGGACAAGAATCGCTGCTGGATGATCTCTTTTGGACAAGAATCGCTGCTGGATGATCTCCCTTGGACAAGAATCGCTGCTGAATGATCTCCCTTCTCTCTTGGTCCAACAACTCTTTCTCTTTCTTGGTCCAACCACTCCTCACCATCGACAACCCAACGCAACCACTTTGCTTCTTGCGCGCGCGCTTTTATAGCGCCTCCCGCGATCAAGCCGCCGGCCTTCAGGACACGCCCCTCGGTGTGCTCACCTCTGCCCTGGTTGGTCGCGCGACCCTCTGGCTCCGCCCTTGATGACGATGGGCGGGCATGCCTTTCTTCCCCGACCCGAGCACATGTTCAATGGTGGTTTTGGAGGGGATGTAATTGGCAATCGAGGCTTGGCAATGACGAAAGGGGAAATGGAGGTTTTGGGAATGGGAATGAAGAATGAAAGGAAGCTATCTTATTTCACTTGGTGCAATGGAGTGTCATCTTAATGGGAGACAAGGCCTTACCCTAATACACATAATAAAGATATAACTATTGAACAGGGGTATTCTATGATTGGCTAACGTATGCTTTATGGACTAATTATGGGACGCCCTTTGACCTTTACACTACGGAGGTATTTACAAGGAATCATTACATTTTACAGAGGGTGATATTTACAACAATTTACTATACAATACAACACAATAAAAAAAAACACAATCCTCATATCCGCAACAATATATATATATATATATATATATATATATATATATATATATATATATATATATATATATATATATATATATATATATATATATATATATATATATATATATATATTGAAGGAGCTGGGGCTCCCACGTCGATCGGAAGAATGGACGCGACAAAAAGCTGGAATTCATCCGAGTTGCTTTAATCAAAACAAACACTCAGGCACTCTGAAAACCCGTTTATCGGGCAGCAATATATATACCTATTATCCCGGAGCGTTTGCCCAGGCCCGGCGAGAGGGGGCGTGGCCCAGCGTCCTGGCTGCGGCCTGGCAAGTTGAGGGCGCCCGGGCATGCCCGGGTGTCCCGACCGAGGCCTGGCAAGTTGAGCGCGGGCCTGCCCGGGCGTCCTGGACGAGCCCGGCATGGTGATCGCTCCGCGTCCTTGATAGGTGCAAGGTGATTGTGAAAACCCAGCGGCAGCCGCTACACACGTCCCCCCAGAATCGACTTGCACCGGCAGGGTCAATTTGAGGGGGGTCCTGATGACCCGGCCGAAGCGACCCCTGGCGGGTCGTGGGAGGGGGTCCGGTGAGGTGGTGGGTGGTCGAGTGGGGGGCACCATGGACGGGGGGCGGCCTCGCCGCGGCGGAAGGGCCACCCGTGGTGGGTGGTCGACGTCCACGTGCGCCGGCTTGAGGCGGTCCACCGCAATCCGGTCCGACCTGCCGCCGATGTCGATGACGAACAACTTGTCGTCCCGTCGCAGCACCCGGAAGGGCCCGTCGTACGGCGGCTGGAGTGGCCACCGATGTGCATCGTGACGCACAAAAACATACTCCGCTGTGCGAAGTGCTGGGGGGACGTAGGACTGGGGGTCACCGTGGTGGGATGTTGGCACGGGGGCAAACCGTCGGGCGGCCTCCTGGAGGTCCGAGCGCTGGTGAGCTGCGGACCAGGGACTGGTAGCGTCGGGCACGAATTCGCCCGGGACGCGTAGCGCCTGGCCATAGACAAGCTCGGCGGTGGATGCCTGGAGGTCCTCCTTGGGGGCCGTGCGGAGGCCCAAAAGGACCCACGGCAGCCGGTCGGCCCAACCGCTGTCTTGAAGGCCGGCCATGAGCGCGGCCTTCATGGAGCGGTGGAATCGCTCGCACAACCCGTTTGCTTGGGGGTGGTAGGCCGTAGTACGGTGGAGCTTGACCCCCAGGTTGCGGGCGACCGCGCCCCACAGCTCGGAGGTGAACTGTGGTCCGCGGTCTGACGAGATGTCCGCCGGTGCGCCGAAGCGGGCGACCCAGGTGGCGATGAAAGCCTGCGCCACGTCGGCGGTGGTGGTGGAGACGAGGGGAACGGCCTCCGGCCACCTGGTGGTCCTGTCCACCATGGTGAGCAGGTGTGTGAACCCCCGTGACGGGGGGAGGGGGCCCACCAGATCCACGTTGACGTGGTCGAAACGTCGT
This sequence comes from Myxine glutinosa, assembly GCF_964187855.1. NCBI lineage: Eukaryota > Metazoa > Chordata > Myxini > Myxiniformes > Myxinidae > Myxine > Myxine glutinosa. Next base: position 120,185,207 of record NC_136263.1, on the reverse strand, counting down.
TCGGGCACGGTGAAAGGTGCCAGCGGGGCCTGGGTGTGTCGGTGGACTTTGGCCCATTGGCAGGCCGTGCAGGTGCTGGTCCAATCGCATACGTCCCGACGAAGGCCGTGCCAGACGAATCGCGCCGACACCAGCTTCTGGGAAGCTTTCCGGCCCGGGTGGGAAAGGCCGTGGAGGGAGGCGAAGATGCGGCGTTGCCAGGTGACGGGCACGATGGGGCGAGGCTGGCCTTGGGAGACGTCGCAGAGCAGGACAGTGTCCGCGCAGGGGATGTCGGCCAGGCGGAGGCCCGTGTCCGCCGCCCGGAGGGCTTGCACCGTGGTGTCGGTGGTTTGGTCCGCCGCCATAAGCGCAAAGTCCACGCCCAGGTGGACCGCGTTCGCGCTGGCCCGGGAAAGACAGTCGGCCACGGTGTTGTTTTTGCCGGCGACGTGCCGGATGTCCGTGGTAAACTCCGACACGGCGGAGAGGTGGCGCTGTTGGCGGGCCGACCACGGCTCCGTGACCTTGGCCATGGCGTAAACCAACGGCTTGTGGTCGACGAACGCCGTGAAAGGTCGGCCCTCCAGGAGGTGGCGGAAATGGCGGACGGCCAGGTGTAGACCGAGGAGCTCCCGGTCAAACGTGCTGTATTTGAGCTCGTTCGGCCGGAGCTGCCGGCTGAAAAAAGCGAGTGGCTGCCAAACCCCGTTCAACCATTGCTCATGTACGGCGCCCACCGCGTAGTCGGAGGCATCCGTGGTGAGGGCGATGGGAGCGTTGAGCACCGGGTGAGCGAGCAGTGTTGCGTCGGCGAGGGCCCGCTTTGAGTGTTGGAAGGCCGCATCCATTGCTGCGGACCAGGCGATGTCGTGCTTGGCCGGCTTGCCCCGGAGGGCTTCGTAGAGGGGCCGCATGAGTTGAGCAGCGCGGGGCACGAAGCGGTGATAAAAATTCACCATTCCCAGGAATTCCTGCAGGGCCTTTATGGTGCGGGGACGCGGGAACGTGGTGATGGCCTCGACCTTGGTTGGCAGCGGCACGGCCCCGTTCTTGGTGATGTGGTGGCCCAAAAAATCAACGGCCGTCGTGCCGAAGTGGCATTTGGCCGGGTTGACGATGAGGCCGTGCTCGCTGAGGCGCCCGAACAGTGTTCGGAGGTGGAGGAGGTGCTCGGCCCGGGACGTGCTGGCGACGAGGATGTCGTCCAGGTAAACAAAAAGGAACGGCATGTCACGCAGCACGCCGTCCATCAAGTGCTGGAACGCCTGAGCCGCGTTCTTGAGACCAAACGGCATCCGCAAGAATTCGAATAAGCCGAACGGCGTGATGACTGCCGTTTTAGGGACGTCGGCCGCCCTGACAGGTACCTGGTGATATCCCCGTATGAGATCAATTTTTGAAAAAATGACCCGTCCCGCCAGACGGGCGGAGAAGTCTTGGATATGCGGGATCGGATACCTGTCGGGGGTGGTAGCGTCATTGAGACGGCGGTAGTCGCCACACGGGCGCCATCCACCCCCCGGCTTTGGCACGATGTGCAGTGGCGAGGCCCACGCGCTATCGGAGCGCCGCACGATGCCGAGGTGCTCCAACGCGTCGAATTCGGCCTTCGCCACGGCGAGCTTGGCTGGGTCGAGGCGGCGGGCCCTGGCGTAGACCGGCGGGCCCGTGGTTGGTATGTGGTGCTCGATCCCATGCCGTACTGCGACGGCCGAAAACGTCGGCCGCGTGAGGGCCGGGAACTCCGTGAGCAGGCGAGCAAACTCGTTCGCCGCCGGGACGGTGCATGCCAGCTCGGTCGGCGCGGAGCTGCTCAATGTGCATACCAGGGTGCTGAAGGTTTCGGCGTTGATTAAACGACACCGTTGGACGTCCACCAGCAGTCCGTGTGCGCAGAGGAATTCGGCGCCTAGCAGAGCCATGGGCACGTTTGCGGTTACAAACGTCCAAGCAAAGCGTTGGCCGCCGAAGCAGAGGGTGACGTTGCGCGGGCCGAAGGTGCGGCTGGTCGATCCGTTGGCCGCAACCAAGGAGGGGCCGCAAACCGCGGATTGCCTGTCCTGGTCAGAGGCAGGTATGACGCTCAGTTGGGCGCCGGTGTCGCACAGGAAGCGCCGTCTGGACGCTTTATCCGTGATGAACAGTAAGTTGCCCGTGTGGCCGGCGCTCATGGCTGGTAATGAACGCCGGCCCGGCCGTTTCCCGGCCTGCCGAAGGCGCACGGGGGTCGGCATGTCCGGGCCTTCTGTCCGAACCTGGCATGATAGTAACACCACGCTTGGTCAGGTGGAGGCCCCGGTCGTCGTGCTGGAGGTGGTCGGCTCGGTGTAGCGGCCGCCAATTGCGTCGGCAGTTCGGTCGTCGACCGTGCCGTGTGCTCGGACGCCATGGGTGTTGCGTCGGACGGCGGTGGTTCCCATGTCGCCGCTGCGATGCGCTGTCCTGCGGCGGAGATCTTGTCGGCTTCTCTGGCAAGGGCCCGGGGATCTGTGATCGTCGTGCTTGCCAGGGCGAGGCGTACCGGGTTAGGCAGCTGACGGAGGAACAGCTCCCGGAACAGGAATGCCGGAGAGTGCTCGCCGAGCAGTGAAAGCATGTAGTCCATTCGCTCGGAAGGGCGCGTGTCGCCGAGCTCAGGCAGGTCGAGCAGGCGCCGTTGCACGTTCCGCCGATGGGAGGGCGAAAGCATCGAGGAGAAGCTTCTTAATCGCGCCGTATTTGTCAGCGGCTGGCGGGCTCTCGAGGAGGTTCAGGGCGCGGGCCGCGGTGGCCGAACCGAGTGCTGCTACCACATGGTGGAAGCGGGTGTCGTCGGCCGTGATGCCTCGCAGGGCGAACAGGGACTCCGCCTGTGCGAACCAAACCGCCGCGTGAGCCTCCCAGAAGGTAGGCAGTTTAAGGGCGACTGCCGTGTCCATGTCGGTAGGTCACCAATGAAGGAGCTGGGGCTCCCACGTCGATCGGAAGAATGGACGCGACAAAAAGCTGGAATTCATCCGAGTTGCTTTAATCAAAACAAACACTCAGGCACTCTGAAAACCCGTTTATCGGGCAGCAATATATATACCTATTATCCCGGAGCGTTTGCCCAGGCCCGGCGAGAGGGGGCGTGGCCCAGCGTCCTGGCTGCGGCCTGGCAAGTTGAGGGCGAGCCTGCCCGGGCATGCCCGGGCGTCCCGACCGAGGCCTGGCAAGTTGAGCGCGGGCCGGCCCGGGCGTCCTGGACGAGCCCGGCATGGTGATCGCTCCGCGTCCTTGATAGGTGCAAGGTGATTGTGAAAACCCAGCGGCAGCCGCTACAATATATATATATATATATATATATATATATATATATATATATATATATATATATATATATATATATATATATATATATATATATATATATATATATATATATATATATATATATATATATATATAGATATATATATATATATTCTGAATTCTAAAACATGTCAGGAGTCCCTTCTTTGTCAAAAAGGATGTCAGATGTTCTTTTAGGGCGCGTCGAGGCCTTTCCGCCAACGGGAAGGATGTCAGATGTTATTTTAGCACTTTTAGCACAATCACTATCACCCCCCTACCCTACACAATCAACCTTTAGAGTGACGTTGTTGTCAATCAATAACCAGTTTTAGGTCACTGTACGTTGGAATTTTATCATGAGCACATAAAAGTAAAAAAGATCTGTCGGGATGAAAACGATATTTTCCACAATGCCATCACTCCACGAATGACATGGCTATCGGTAATTGTGACGTGATCTCAGGAGAACAGCACATCGTGCAATTGTTATCTGGTACAGTCAGTGATTACAAGTGACACAATGTCACATTTCACAACGAAGTAGTTTCATCACACTCGTTCATGTTAATATGAGCTCTCGGTGTAAGACCAATGCCATGCAACCATTGTCTGTTGAAATCCACCTGGATGCAGTCCATTGGATTGTTGGAGAAGTTCATGGTCCCTGTAAGAATGCATTCATTTAATATGTACGCTAAAATGACAGATGTTTTTTTTTTTAACCCCACCTGCATCCCTGCATCATCAAAGTTGCTATCAATCTGGTAATAAAGCAGAAGTGGTCTCTTGGAATGAGTCTGCGGTCACATTAAATCACCTTGAAAGTACGAAAAGTGGTGGTACGAGTTTATCAGATGTCAATATAACTCATGAGCTTTACATTACAGTCATGGAAAGTGCTCAACATCGAATGTTGAAATTGCCTTTTAATTATAATTACCACATGCCAACAGAAATCATACAAGCACATTATGCATTTGTTAATGGTAAAAATTATGTTTATGTATAAACAAGGCCATCAGATTTTACACCATAGTGTTCCTGCAATAAATCATTGGGATTTCCAGTTAGAGCTACAGCAGTTGTATTGTAATTGTAGATTTTTATTTATTTATTTTTGTTTACAAGGTCTAAGGCTTTTATTGGAGCTGAATACACAATTGCACAAACACATGAGGCATTGAGGCGACACCAGACTTAACTTCAGACAAACACACATCAACTGAGCTTTGGGAGAAAGCAGACAAACTGCATTTATTTCTCCAATCAGCATGGCAATTAAGTTGGCATTTCCTTTCCTCAAGGATGCCAACAAATGAGGTGTGTCTGTGCTCCAGCCGATAAATGCCTCGTGTCAAACAAGGAAGCAGCACGAACATGTTTTTAAGTCTATGGTGTGACTCGGACAGGGTCGACTCGAATCGCTTCCCTCCCAGACTCGGAGGGGATTTTCTAACCATTATGCCAGCATGTCTGGTGAATATGTGGTGATTTCAGTTATCATCGTGCCAATCGGATGGGTGTGGCACGAGTCTATTTTTAAATCCTCGGTCTTTAAAATAGACTCGAGTATGCCCTGCTGAAGCCATCGGGTTGGAGGCGAAGCGATACGCATTAGCACGTGGCTTTAATGCCATGTTGCATTTATCTGGTCGAAAGGGATCTGTTTTGGTTTATTAATATGCCCGACCACAACCGCACCTCCTGGTTTATGGGTAGTGAGGCAGACGGCTATTGCTGCTCCCAGGTCATGCAGGTTAGGCTACATGGGACATGATTTGTGCCTCACCGCTCCATCAAGTTAAGAGGTCTAAAATAGTATTAAACTCGTGAGGTTTGCATGGTCACAAGTCAGTCAGACAGGTCTAGTCACAAGTAGTCAGTCAGTCAAACAGTTATTACCTCTGCCACCAAAGGTGGATGGAGGGTTATGTTTTCCCCCCTGTCTGTCCATTTGTCCGTTTGTCTGTTTGTTTGTCACCGGCCTACAGGTCACAATTTTCAACCGATCTTCACGAACCTTCACCAAATGGTAGAGTTGGTCAAAAGCAAGAAGCCTATTGTTTTGGGGTCAAAAGGTCAAAAGCACAACATAGGCGAAAGGTCACCAACTTTGCTAAATTTCTAAAATCCTCAATTTTCATCCGATTGACTTGAAATTTGAAGAGGACTTGCATATCTGGTCACTGAATTCAACCACCAAGTATTTTTGAGGTCAACATAGGCCAAAAGGTCAACATAGGCCAAGTTTCAAAAATCCTCAATTTTCATCCAATTGACTTGAAATTTGAAGAGGACTTGCATATCTGGTCATTGAATTCAACCACCAAGTATTCTTGAGGTCAACATCGGCCAAAAGGTCAACATAGGCCAAATTTCTAAAATCCTCAATTTTAATCCAATTGACTTGAAATTTGAAGAGGACTTGCATATCTGGTCACTGAATTCAAACACCAAGTATTTTTGAGGTCAACAAAGGCCAAAAGGTCAACATAGGCCAAGTTTCAAAAATCCTCAATTTTCATCCGATTGACTTGAAAATTGAACAGCATTTGCACATTGAGTCACTAAATAGGGAATTTTTGAGGTTAAAGGTCAACTCAATGTCAACCTTCGAAAATCATGTTTCACCTGAAAAATCGTCACTTTTCATCCGAATGACTTGAAAATTGAACAGCATTTGCATATTGCCTCAATGAATTTGGAAACATACTATTTTTGAGGTCAAATGGGCAAAGGTCAACTCAAGGTCAAACTTCCAAAATCATCAATTTTCATTTGAAAAACCGTCTGTTTTCATCTGATTGACTTGGAAATTGAACAGCATTTGCACATTGTGTCACGAAATAGGAAAACTAACTATTTTTGAGGTCAAAAGGTCAAAGGTCAACTCCAAGTCAAACTTCCAAAATCATCAATTTTCATCTGAAAAATTGTCAATTTTCTTCCTATTGACCCGAGCTTTGACCAAGATTGTCAATTTAAATCTTGATGAAATGGACAATTTGCTGTATCAATGAAAAAAAAATTCTTGGGGGTGGGGGGTGGATTTTGCAAGTATCGTGCTCCGCGTGACGTCTTCTTGTTTGTCTGTTTGTTTGTCACCGGCCAACAGGTCACAATTCTAAACCGATCGTCACGAAACTTCACCAAGTTGTATAGGTCGTCCCAAATGAGAAGCCCATTGATTGAGGTCAAAGGTCATCTGGAGGTCAAATTTCTAAAATCGCCATTTTAAATTCGATTGACTTGAAAATGAAATAGCAGATGTATATTGAGTCACTAAATTGGGAAAGGAACTATTTTGAGGTCAAAAGGTCAAAGGTTAACTCAAGGTCAAATTTTAAAAATCATCAATTTTCATCTGAAAAACTGTCAATTTTCATCCGATTGGCTTGAAAATTGAACAGCATTTGCACATTGTGTCACTAAATAGGAAAACCAACTTTTTTTGAGGTCAAAAGGTCAAAGGTCACCTCTAGGCCAAACTTCCAAAATACAACAACAACAACAACATGCATTTTAAGGCCATGTTCCCTGCTAGAGCGGGGGTTAGCCTTGCAGTCCCCATGACAATCTTCTCCATTTTGCCCTATTTTCTGAATCTCCCCTTCTTAACCCCCTTGCCTGCATTTCTTCTTCCACCATCTTTAGCCAAGTCTTTCTCGGTCTTCCGCGTCCTCTACTTCCTTCTACATTCATTTCCATCACTCTTCTCAACCAGTCACTTTCATCCTTCCTCAACACATGACCAAACCATCTCAACCTGTTCCTCTTCACAGCATCAATCACAGGCTCTATTACCATCATCTTTCGCAATTCATCATTTGTCTTCCTCTCTCTCAACAATACTCCGCACATCCACCGAACCATTCGCATTTCCACCCTTTCCAGCCTTCGTTGCTACTCTACGTTCATTACCCATGTCTCGCTTCCATTAATCATAACACTTCTCACACATGCAGCATACACCTTTCCCTTCAGCTTCAACAACACTCCCCTCCTCATCAGTACGCCACCCAGTTCCCGAAACTTCTTCCATGCACATCTCACTCTAGCAGCCGTTGCTGAGTCTGATCCACCTTCTCCATTCAGCATGTCTCCGAGGTAGCAAAATGTTTTCACACCTTCCAGCTTCACGCCATCTCCAAGATCCAACTCAACATTTCCTCCATCTGCAGCTCCCTCTGTGCACACCTTACATTTGAATGTAGCTGCCACACAGGTTAATGACCCTCTCAGACCACTACATTTTTGATGAACCGACTCAGCGCACATTGTACATTGAATGGAGTTCACTCCGACACCCTTCCTGCACACAGCACACGGCCACTTCCCAGTTCTTTCCACCTCACCACATGCTTTACCACTTGCCATCACCTTCGTCGCTCCTTTACATTCTGAGCAAGCACCTCCATCACAGCTACAAATAGTAGTGGACTTAGTACCGACCCCTGATGCACTCCCACCTTCACTTCAAACTCACCACTGTTCCCGTCCTTTGTCCTTACAGCTGTGCTCCCTCTTTTGTACATTGCCATCACTACTCTGATCAACCATTCCTCCACTCCTAACTTCCTCAATGCCCATGTCAATATTTCGCGTGGAACCGCATCGAATGCTCTCTCCAGATCGACAAACCCAAGAAACAACTTCTTCCTCTTCTCCATGTACTTCTCCTGCAACTGCCTCACAATAAAGAGCACGTCTGTTGTTCCTCTTCCTGGCATAAATCCAAACTGCATTTTGTCGATCTTCACCTTCTTCCTTATCCTCCCCTCGAACACCCTTTCCAATACCTTCATTCCATGCTCCAATAACTTTATCGCTCGGTGCGAGGAACACTCCAGAGGATCACCTTTCCCCTTGTACAGAGGGACGAGGGTACTCAGTTCCCAATCCACTGGAATGCGGCCTTCTTTCACCACCAGATTACAGATCTCTGTCATTCTCTTCACACCCCAACTTCCTGCTGCCTTCAACATATCTTCCACAACTCCCGTCGGCCCTCCCACTTTTCTACACTTCATTGCTTTTATCGCTTCCTCAACTTCCTTCTCACTTATCTTCTCTGCCGGTCCTAAAACTGGGTTACTCTCTATGTTGCCATCCCATTCATTCTCTGTATTCAACAGTATTTCCATATATCTTTTCCATCTTCCTTTAATTCCATCTGGGTCCACAACGATTTGTCCCACTTCATCCTTCAAGCAACTCACCCCCATCAATCACACCTCTCTTTCGCTATCTGCTTTGCAATCCTGAATACCGCTCTCTGACCCTCTTCTGAATCCAAGCGTTCTTCGAACATTTTCCTACATGACTCCTGCGCCTTTGCTACCTCTTTCTTTGCAGCCTTCTTGGCTGCCTTATAACTTTCATGCTCTGCTTTTTCTGCTCCCGTACCCTTCGCCTCCTGCCACTCCTTGAACTTCTTCCTCTTCTCCTCAATCCTCTTTCCAACTTCACCATCCCACCACCATGTTTCCGAGTGCCTCGGTGGTCCTTTTGTCCATCCACATACCTCACCAACGGCTCCCAAAAGACTATCTTTCATTGACATCCAACCACTTTCAAGCTCAACCACATCAACCTCTACCCTACTCAGCCTCTCTTTTAATGCCTCCCTCACTGTCACCTCTTTCAACCTCCACACCTTCATTCTCAGTTGGTACTTCACCCGCCGAGCTCTCCTCGCACCTTTCACCCTTATGTCGCAGACAACCAAGTGGTGCTGTGAAACAGCCTCCTCCCCCGGGATCACCTTTGTGTCCCGGAGGTGCCTCCTATCTCGCCTACGCACCATCAGGTAGTCAATGGTTGTCGTCGACCCACCTGACGTGTATGCAACAAGCTTATTATCCTCCTTCTGGAACTGAGTATTACAAACAACAAATCAGCTCCATCAGCAAACTCCAAAATCCTTTCACCTTCTCCATTTCTCACACCATATCCGTAACCCCCATGAACTCCCTCAAAACCGTCCATCCTCCTTCCCACATGTCCATTTAGGTCTCCTCCGAACACAACAACTTCCTCATCTTTCACGTTTTCCATCAGCTTCTCTATCGCACACCAGAACTTGTCCTTCTCTTCATCGCTCCGACCAACCTGCGGAGCATATCCCGAGATGACGTTCACCAAGAGCTTTCCAATCATCATTTTCACCATCATCAACCTATCACTCACTCTAGTCACACTCACCACAGTCTACAAACTCCTCAGAAAACAGGACACCAACACCATTCACGCTCTCCGGGCACCCTTGCCACACAAACTTGTATTTCTGTGCCTGCCTACCCTTCACCATTCTCACACCACTTCCCTTCCATCTCGTCTCTTGCACACAACATATGTCCACTCTTCTACTGACCAATACTTCCACCACTTCTCCTGATCTCCCTGTCATTGTCCCTACATTCCATGTCCCAAACCTCAGAAACCGATCTTCACTTCGGGCTGTATCCTGCCCATATGTAGTTGTAATTGTCATGGTTCCCTTTTTGAGGCAATGTTTTTTATGGCCGGATGCCCTTCCTGATGCCAACCCTCTTAGTCGCCTCCTACGACACGCAGGGATACGGTGTACCTATTCTAAACCAGGGTACACACCAGGAAAATCATCTATTTTAATCCAAAATTGCAGAATCAATCCAATTCCAAAATCATCAATTTTAATCTGAAAACCCATCAATTTTCATCCGATTGACTTGAAAATAGAACAGCATTTGCACATTGCCTCACTGAATTGGGAAACCAACTATTTTTGAGGACAATAGGTCAAAGGTCAACGCAAGGTCAAACTTCTAAAATCTTCATTTTTCATCTGAAAAATCGTCACTTTTCATCCTGTTGACCCGAGCTTTGATCAATATCATAAATTTTAATATTCATGAAATAGACAATTTGCTGTATCAATGGAAAACTTTTGGGGGGAGAAGGGGACGGATTTTGCAAGTATTGTGCTCCGCATGACGTCTTCTTGTTTGTTTGTCCGTTTGTCTGCTTGTTTCTAAACAAAATATCTGAAAACGTTGTGGACGGATTCGGACGACATTTGGCAGAGATGTAGTGTATGTGACAAGGACGAAATGATTCTATGTTAGTGAAGATCCGGATTCGGATGCGGCTACTGGAATTTTAAAAGTGATTCTTCACCATTGGGAGAGAGGGCCAAAAACGATACATAGCAGGCTTTCACAAAAAGTTATGGACGGATAATTTTTATTCAATGTGATTCTGCATTGTGATTTTCTGGTCTACTCTAGGATACAAAACGTAAACCGTTCACCTGGTGGAGGTGTGCTCTCTACTGAGTGCCGTTCTAGTTGTATCCTGTAATGTCCTGATCCATTCAGTGTAGTAGCTCTTCCACGAGCCTCGACTATCTTACTATAATTCACCAAATGTCCGTCCGTCTGTCTGTCTGTCTGTCCGTTCGAAGGTACCGCAAAAACGGTTGAACCGATCGCAACGATATTTTGGGTGGGTAATCCTGGGATCCCCCGGAGTAAAATAGGGTATATCGTTTTTCCAATTTCAGCTTTGGCCTACAGCATTTTCAGGTTTGGACTCCCGCATAACGTTATTTTCCCGGGTGCCGCACAAACGGCTGCACCGACCACTGCACAGATTTGCAAATGAATCTCAATCAGCTTTCAATCAATCAATCAGCTTTGGCCTCCAGCATTTTCAGGTTTGGACTCCCGCATAACGTTATTTTCCCGGGTGCCTCTCAATCGGCTGCACCGATCGGCTGCACTGATCAGACTCGGTGACCTCAGACAAAGACCTTTTATATGGACATGGGTTGAATCCCTACTTGAGAGAAAGCCAACCCCCTCCTCGCCATCATGGTCCTCTCTCCAACTCACAATCCGAGATATGTGGAAAGGACGACCCAAAACCAATTATCTTCTTTTTGATTCGTATATAAACATCATTAAAAGTAAATCATGACCTCGGCGAAAGTTCAAACAACGTGAGTTTAATCTCCACATGAGAGAATTCCACATAGCTATTTGGGCGGTGTATATGCTAACAGATCGCTGTCTCCATCGATCTTGCCAAGGCAGTAACACCTATCGGCACAAAATCCTTTTAACTATTGACTTGGTAGTTTTTACAATGAAGGAAACATGTATGGGGAGTACATACGACATAGTGATTGTGAATGTGACAGCTCTGAGGCGTCTTTCGCTTCGCATCGAATTATTCATTACATTCATTCATTCATTTAATGATCATTACGCTCATTCTTACGCTCATTAAACGTTCATTAAACATTAAACGTTCATTAAACGATTACGAAAATAGAAAAGAAAAACATTACGAAATTACGTTCACACCGTCACATCAAACACTACCGTGAACACAAACATCGTCACAACATCGTCACAACATCGTCACAATGAAAACATCGTCACAAACGTTATGTTACGTAATTCAAACTATGAACACATCGAATATTGGAGAGCCCATTGCCCAAATTTGAAACACGATGGAATAATATTTACCGATATGAAGAGTGATGTGGCTTTTATTGAAATTCTACAAATACTGTTTAGATTTTGATGATTTGCGTGTGATATGATTTAACGGATGTTTATATAAATCGTTTAAAATAAAAAAGCCTTCAATTTCTGATATTTTGCCTTTTCATTTGGGCCTCCCAATTGAAGCCCATGAGGGTACCGTTGCGAGTAGGGCGGGTACCATTGCTAGTGTATACAATAATAATAAGAATTTTAAAAAACCACACCTTGCTTCTTCTGATATCTTGCTTCTTCTGATAAGATATAAGCAATGCTTTGAGTATCACTGAAATGTAAATGGTTCTGCTGTTTCATTTCAGGAAAACTTCTGGCCTTTCAAACTTTTATTCACTTTTTAGTATTTCTTGTTCTTCACATTTCATCTCCCTTCATTTATGCAGGGCTACATACATTTATACATTCATCCACCAGCCCATATCCACAATCGTTTTCTTTAAAAATGAACTTTTGAAATCTCGATTTTGTGTCTCTCATTTTATCTTCCATGCACTTTTTTTCCCCGGATGGCCTACAAATTCCTGAATTTACAATGACCTAAGATAGAAACAGTTATAAAAAAAAATTGTACTTAGTCATGTAGAGTTCTGTGCCGGAACTACTCATTCAGCCAAATTATTTAGATATCCAGCAAAACATGCTGAAACTCCTGCTGTGATTCTGATTGAAATCAGGAGTAAGCAGTTGTATGTAATGGAGCACTACAGAAAATCAAAATGATTATGGTGCTTCAAGTCTGGGGAGAAAGAAAATGTTTTGATTTTACCACTAACAGTATATTATGCCTGAAATGGCACTACATGGTGGATTGAAAATCCTGCAAATAGAAGTCTACTGTAGTTTACTCACCTATATATTTAATACACACAGGAAAGAGCATGACACATCTACAATGTGGAAAATGTTACCTTTCAGATTGCCTTCTTTCTCTGATCTCTGGAGCACAATGGTCATGACCACCTTATGTAAAGATGTATTATTTAATTATCGTTGTTTTAAACATTTCACTCCAAGTTAAATCCTGTTTTTCTGCAAATATATTTGTCTGCTACTGCTTCAAACTTATTTCCAAGAGATGGCTAAATTTATTTTTCAAAATAATATTTCATCTTTACAACACCTTGTATTTTTATCTTTATCAACATTTATCCAAAATATATTTGGTTCAGTCAATACAACAACAACAACAACAACAACAACAACAACATGCATTTTAAGGCCATTTTCCCTGCTAGAGCGGGGGTTAGCCTTGCGGTCCCCATGACAATCTTCTCCATTTGGTTCAGTCAAAACAAAAACTTTAATTATAGTGTGTTCTGCTTCTTTGCTTAATACTAAACATTTAGAGAGTAATACATGGAGAAACTCTGTGGGTTTGCATCCAAAGGGAGGGGAGGGAAGAGATTTATTCTTAATTATCCCACTCAAGCCATCAAAGATGACTTCGCAAAATATGGCACCACTAATACCCAACGTGCTCCAGGAAGGTATAGTCACTTTCACCAAGATCAGCAGAGCTGTATTTGTCTGAGGTCAAGCCTGGTGTCTCCATTTGTATGTTTAATTTGTGTTACAGCTCCACCACGAACCTTAGAGACTGTGTGTGTGTGTGTGTGTGTGTGTGTGTGTGTGTGTGTGTGTGTGTGTGTGTGTGTGTGTGTGTGTGTGTGTGTGTGTGTGTGTTGTTTTTGTGGAGTATTACTGGAGCTTTCTGATATGGAGTATGATGCGCCGAAATGATCGTCATGATCTCCTGAGTTGATTAGGCTAATTAACTATAAATAATCCATAAGAATTCCCATGTTTTATACACATGCCATGTTAAGGTGTATAGAGAAGCTTAATAGGTCCTTTCATGGCATGAAATTCTTATTACAAAATAAATAACAAAAATCATTATAACATTGTAATAAAGCAAATATTCATTAAAACTAATGCTATTTATAATAATAAGAGCAGTATCATTTGGTAATAATAATAATAACGAACGTGTAATCCCTGCCCTGGTCCATCCAAGCACATCTGGGCTTGGTGAAAAGCAAGCTAATGCTCAAGCATATGTATGCCACCTGAAGACCAACGAAAATTTGGTCCAATGGAACAACAGGCCCACTAGTGTATTTAAAGTCCGAGAAAGGTATGTGGTATTCAATATTCATTACGCAATGATAATAAAATGCTGTACCATTATGCAGTTTTCTTATACAAGGTGTAGGTTCATGGAAGATATACAAGGGGAATTCCAGTTACAAGGGAAATCAAACCTACGCGATCACCCGATCCATAGGCCTACTAAAGGCTTAGAGCAATCTACCTATAGTATACAATGATCCCTTTACACGTAATTGTAGCGGTTACCGCTGGATGCACACAATCGCCTTGCACCGGCCAGAACACGGCCAGACGCGCCTCTCCCGGGCATGCCCGGACTCACTGTTCCCGGGCACGCCCGAACCTTCCGGGCACGCCCGGTCTCGTCTTTCCCGGGCATGCCCGCTCTCGCCTTTCCAGGGCTCGCCCAGAGCGTCCGGGCATGCCCGCTATCGCCTTTCCAGGGCTCGCCCAGAGCGTCCGGGCATGCCCGCTATCGCCTTTCCAGGGCTCGCCCAGAGCGCCCGGGCACGCCCAGCCTCGACTTGCCAGGCCGCAGCCAAACACGCCCGGGCAGGTCCAGACTCGCCTTTCCAAGGCTCGCCCTTGACACCCGGGCATGCCCGGTATAGCTTTTGCCGGGCAAACTTCCCGACATAAATGTGTATATATATCGCTGCCCGAAAAACGGGCTTGTCAGAATACCTGAGCTGTTTTGTTTCAATAAAGCAACTCAGACGAATTCCGTCTTTGGTCGCGTCAATTCTTTCGACTCGCGTTGGAGCGCAGTTCCTTCATTGGTGACCTACCGACATGGATACGGCAGTGACGCTTAAACTGCCTACCTTCTGGGAGGCTCACGCGGCTGTTTGGTTCGCTCAGGCGGACTCTCAGTTCGCCCTGCGAGGCATCACCGCGGACGACACCCGCTTCCACCATGTTGTGGCGGCGCTCGGTTCCGCCACCGCGGCCCGCGCCTTGAGCCTCCTCGAGCACCCGCCGGCTGCTGACAAATACGACGCGCTGAAGACACTCCTCCTCGACGCTTTCGCCCTCTCACCGGCAGCACGCGCACGGCGCCTGCTCGCTCTGCCCGAGCTCGGCGACACGCGCCCGTCAGAGCGCATGGACTATATGCTCTCGTTGCTCGGTGAGCACTCTCCGGATTTTCTGTTCCGCGAGCTGTTCCTTCGCCAGCTGCCTCACCCGGTACGCCTCGCCCTGGCTGGCACGTTGATCACGGATTCCCGCGCCCTCGCCAGGGAAGCCGATAAGATCTCCTCGGCGTGCCAGCACATCGGCGCGGTTACCTGGAGCCCGCCGCCGTCCGAGGCGACGCCCACGACGCCGAGCGCCCTGCGCGGTTGGAGGCCGAACTGCCGGTGCAACTGGCGGCCGTCACGCCGCACCGCCCACTTCCGACACGACGGCCGGGGCCTCCACCTGACCGGGCGTGGTGTTATTACCATGCCAGGTTCGGACACAAGGCTCGGACGTGCCGGCCCCCGTGCACTTTCGGCAGGTCGGGAAACGGCCGGGCTGGCGTTCATTCCCAGCCATGAGCGCCGGCCACTCGGGCAACTTGCTGTTTATTCGGGACAAAGCGTCTGGGCGGCGTTTCCTGTGTGACACCGGCGCCCAACTGAGCGTCATACCCGCCTCCGAGCAGGACAGGCCGGACGCCGTTTGCGGCCCCTCTTTGGTCGCTGCTAATGGCTCGGCCATACGCACTTTCGGCCCACGCGTCGTCACCCTCTGCTTCGGCAGCCAGCGTTTTCAATGGACTTTTGTGACCGCCTGCGTCCCCATGGCTTTGCTGGGCGCCAACTTCCTCTGCGCGCACGGGCTGCTGGTCGACGTCAAACGTCGTCGCCTTGTCAACGCTGAGACCTTCAGCTCCCTGGCGTGCACGATGAGCAGCTCCGCGCCGACCGAACTGGCGTGCGCCCTCCCGGCAGCGAACGAGTTCGCTCGCCTGCTCGCGGAATTCCCGGCCCTCACGCGGCCGACGTTTTCGGCCGTCGCGGTGCGGCACGGGATCGAGCACCACATACCCACTACGGGCCCACCGGTCTACGCCAGGGCCCGCCGCCTCGACCCGGCCAAGCTCGCCGTGGCGAAGGCCGAGTTCGACGCGTTGGAGCACCTCGGCATTGTGCGGCGCTCCGATAGCGCGTGGGCCTCGCCACTGCACATCATGCCAAAGCCGGGGGGTGGATGGCACCCGTGTGGCGACTACCGCCGTCTCAACGACGCTACCACCCCCGACAGGTACCCGATCCCGCATATTCAGGACTTTTCCGCCCGTTTGGCGGGACGGGTCATCTTTTCGAAAATTGACCTGATACGGGGCTACCACCAGGTACCTGTCCGGGCGGCCGACGTCCCGAAGACGGCCGTCATCACGCCGTTCCGCCTGTTCGAATTTTTGCGGATGCCGTTTGGCCTCAAGAACGCGGCCCAGGCGTTCCAGCGCTTGATGGACGGCGTGCTGCGCGACCTGCCGTTTCTTTTCGTCTATCTGGACGATATCCTCGTCGCCAGCACGTCCCGCGCCGAGCACCTCCTCCACCTCCGAACACTGTTCGGTCGCCTCAGCGAGCACGGCTTAGTTGTCAACCCGGTCAAATGCCACTTCGGCGCGACGACCTTTGACTTTTTGGGCCACCGCATCACCAAGACCGGGGCCGTGCCGCTGCCGACCAAGGTCGAGGCCATCACCACGTTCCCGCATCCCCGTTCCATCAAGGCCCTCCAAGAGTTCCTCGGCATGGTGAATTTTTATCACCGATTCGTGCCCCGCGCTGCTCAGCTCATGCGGCCCCTTTACGAGGCCCTCCGGGGCAAGCCGGCCAAGCATGACATTGTTTGGTCCGCGGCCATGGACGCGGCCTTCGCCAGCGCCAAACGGGCCCTCGCCGACGCAACGCTGCTGGCTCACCCGGTGCTCAACGCGCCCATCGCCCTCACTACGGACGCCTCCAACTACGCGGTGGGCACCGTCCATGAGCAATGGGTGGACGGGGTTTGGCAGCCACTCGCTTTTTTCAGCCGGCAACTCCGGCCGAACGAGTTAAACTACAGCACGTTCGACCGCGAGCTGCTCGGGCTATTCCTGGCCGTTCGCCATTTCCGACACCTCCTGGAGGGCCGCCCGTTCACGGCTTTCGTCGACCACAAGCCGTTGGTCTACGCAATGGCTAAGGTCACGGAGCCGTGGTCGGCCCGCCAGCAGCGCCACCTCTCCGCCGTGTCGGAGTTCACCACGGACATCCGGCACGTCGCCGACTAAGACAACGCCGTGGCCGACTGTCTTTCTCAGGCCAGCGCGAACGCGGTCCACCTCGGCGTGGACTTCGCGCTCATGGCGGCCGACCAGACCACCGACGCCTCGGTGCAGGCACTCCGTGCGGCGGACACGGGCCTCCGCCTGGCCGACATTCCCTTCGCGGGCACCGTCCTGCTCTGCGACGTCTCCCAGGGCCAGCCTCGCCCCATCGTGCCCGTTTCCTGGCAGCGCCGCATCTTCGCCTCCATCCACGGCCTTTCTCACCCGGGCCGGAAAGCTTCTCAGAAGCTGGTGTCGGCGCGTTTCGTCTGGCACGGCCTTCGACGAAACATCCGCGACTGGGCCAATGCCTGCACGGCCTGCCAGCGGGTCAAGGTCCACCGCCACACCCAGGCCCCGCTGGCACCTTTCGCCGTGCCTGAACGGCGTTTCGACCACGTCCACGTGGACCTGGTGGGTCCCCTGCCCCCCTCGCGGGGGTTCACCCACCTGCTCACCATGGTGGACAGGACCACCAAGTGGCCGGAGGCTGTGCCCCTCGCCTCCACCACCACCGCCGACGTGACGCAGGCGTTCATCGCCACCTGGGTCACGCGCTTCGGCGCACCAGCGGACATCTCGTCCGACCGCGGCCCACAGTTCACGTCTGAGCTTTGGGGCGTGGTCGCCCGTTCGTTGGGGGTCACGCTGCACCGCACAACGGCCTACCACCCCCAAGCCAACGGGTTGTGCGAGCGGTTTCACCGCTCCATGAAGGCCGCACTCATGGCCGGCCTTCAGGACGACGGTTGGGCCGACCGGCTGCCGTGGGTCCTTTTGGGCCTTCGCACGGCCCCCAAGGAAGACCTCCAGGCGTCCGCCGCCGAGCTCGTCTACGGCCAGCCGCTCCGCGTCCTGGGCGAATTCGTGCCCGACGCTACCAGTCCCTGGTCCGCCACTCGCCAGCGCTCGGACCTCCAGGAGGCCGCCCGACGATTTGCCCCCGTGCCGACGTCCCGCCACGGTGGCCCCCAGTCCTACGTCCCCCCGGCGCTTCGCACAGCGGAGTACGTCTTTGTGCGTCATGACGCGCACCGGGGGCCACTCCGGCCGCCGTACGACGGGCCCTTCCGGGTCCTGAGACGGGGCGACAAGTCTTTCATCGTCGACTTCGGCGGCCGGCCGGACCGGATTTCTGTGGACCGCCTCAAACCGGCGCACATGGACGTCGACCGACCACCACGGTTGGCCCTTCCTCCGCGGCGAGGCCGCCCCCCGTCCACAGTTCCCCCCGCTCGACCACCCACCACCACGTCGGACCCCTCCCCACGACCCTCCAGGGGTCGCTTTGGCCGGGTCATCCGGACCCCCCTTAAATTGACCCTGCCGGTGCAGGTCGATTCTGGAGCGGCGTGTGTAGCGGTTACCGCTGGATGCACACAATCGCCTTGCACTGGCCAGAACACGGCCAGACACGCCTCTCCTGGGCATGCCCGGACTCGTCTTTCCCGGGCCTGCCCGCTCTCGCCTTTCCAGGGCTCGCCCAGAGCGTCCAGGCATGCCCGCTATCGCCTTTCCAGTGCTTGTCCAGAGCGCCCGGGCACGCCCAGCCTCGACTTGCCAGGCCGCAGCCAAACATGCCCGGGCAGGTCCAGACTCGCCTTTCCAAGGCTCGCCCTTGACACCCGGGCATGCCCGGTATAGCTTTTGCCGGGCAAACTTCCCGACATAAATGTGTATATATATCGCTGCCCGAAAAACGGGCTTGTCAGAATACCTGTGCTGTTTTGTTTCAATAAAGCAACTCGGACGAATTCCGTCTTTGGTCGCGTCAATTCTTTCGACTCGCGTTGGAGCGCAGTTCCTTCATAATATAGATATACAGTATATTTCACATAATTAAAAGCATTCTGGGGTTAGGGTTAGATCGGAGAATTTCAATAATACCATACATATATGTATATATACATAATATGAGCCTGACCCTACTGCAAAGCCGCAATGAGCCGGCGAAGCCAAAGCCTCTATTGAACTTTTTCGCAATTGTTTATGCATACTTCCGCATCCGCAAGATGGCGGCCTCCATGGAGCGATTTGGTGCGTCAAAGCTTCGAAATTCTCAAAGGATCCAGGAAAATCTGGCTTTTCAACATAATACGCGTTCATTCACAACACCGGCTTCGCCGGCTATTAGTTTTATGATCTTTATAGAGTTCTCGGTGCAGTGTTGGAACCGACTAAACACCAAGCTAAAACCGTATATCTAATGAAGACAGAGTCGTAGTAAGTTTCACCATTTACAGTCACTCTTCTCCATCAAGATGTTGTGGCAAAAACTGTAAATAAAACAATGCAAAAAATACATTCAGTGTCGTTCTTCCATTGTACATAGATGTAAATAAGAATATTGCACTACAGGAACCAGCCTCCAAGGGCAATGGCAGTGCTGTGAGCCCCTACACAATTGTAAATAAACTGTTCCTAAAACATCTTATAAATCGTAATTTTCAATGAAATAACCACCCACACATGAACCCTAACATGTCCAATGTCAAATAAACCAACTTACAGCATTGCTTTACGATGATTGCCAATGGATGCAAATGGATTGCACTGGGAGCATGCAGCACATGTCAGCACAGCACAGCACATGCCTCAGAAGAATCAGGATTCAGGAAGAGCCAAACAGGAAATGACCAAACAGGAAGAGCCAAACAGGAAGTGGCCAAACAGGAAGTGGCCAAACAGGAAGTGGCCAAACAGGAAGTGACATCGTTGCATCACATGAGTGAAACTAATATAAATCCTACAAAAGACTTCGTTAAGCATTTACGTAAGCTATTCACTTCTCATTTTCCACTAGAAATAATTTTAATTATTTACATATGACATTTAGAAAGTTAACTAAATGCCTTAAAGGCAACACAATCTTTTTTCATCTTTTTTAACAAACGAAAAATTGTCTACATTCTCTTATTCATTCTCATTGTTTTAGATTAGGCATGGGGAACTTTTGACCCGTGGCCCACATCCGGCCTGCAACACGTTTTCATCTGGCCAGCATGGTGTTATTTTTAAAGCATTTTTTGTAGCGATTATCACTTCACTTGAAAACAACTTAAGAATAGAAACGTGTATTCCCACCAATATGGAAACTTTCATCAAAAGGAAGCAATCTCTGAAGTCACATGAGGTAAGTTACTTTAAAATGTTTGTACACCGCTCCTTTCCTTGTCCATCTTCAGGCGCTGCATGACATCATCGCCGGGCACCGAAGGGGACCCAGTCGATGACGTGCGCTGAAAGGGAGTACTCAGTTTTCATTCAGTTTGTTTGTTTTCTTTCTTTATTTATTGTTTGTTTGTCCGGGCGATATCTCAGCCATCGTTTGATCAGGAAACTGAAATTTGGGCACAATAGTGAGCATGTGCTTTGGCAAAAACTGTATTTTTTTTATTTTTTTTGATTAATCAATTAATTGTTGAATTACTTAATTATTGTCGATTTATTAAGTACTTCTTTAATTTATTTCTCATCTGGGCAATATCTCAGGCACCTTTTGAGTAAGGATCTGATATTTTGACATGACAATGACCAAGTGATTTGGCTGTAAAGGGTATTTCGGATCTATTGATTAATTATTCAATTATTCGATTAATTACCTGATTAATTAATTTTCAAAAAATATACAGATTCGGATGAAACAGTGGTGGTTTAGGTATGCTATTAGCCAATTGATTAAGAAATCAATTATTTTACGATTATCATTTATTTATTTATTTAAATTACGCAATTCATCAATTATTGTACCCTCCCATATAATAACAGGCGCAAAGGCACTCCGGCAATGCTGCGTGCTAGAGAATATGTTATTTATTTATTTCGCATGGGGCCCGTGTACTTTGAATGTATCTGTACTGACTATTATTCGAATATGTATGGTTTTCTATATTACTTTTGTTTCGTTTGTATCAAGAATCAGGGCGTTTAGTTACGTCATAATCATTTTTATGTGTGTGGTAACAACAGTCAGAGTGATTAGTTGCATTGCTTTTCTGCATATATTATTTAAATAATTACTAACACATTACTATGCATCTGTCCAGCCCGCTGCAAGTTTGGTTATATGTGCTGGGCCCTCCGACTAGGAAAAGTTCACCTCGCCTGGTTTAGATATTCCATAAGCCTCTAATTTTAGGTACAAGTACGACAACAGGGCTCACAGAAGATCTAGGCAACTGAGAGTCTTCTTTAATTTGCAACACTTGGCTGTGGGTTTGCATCATTACTGAGAGCGTGGTTGTGCACCCGGTGCAGTGCCCCTATAAATTAGATATAAAAGTTTCTAATTTGTTCAGGATGCCAGTGATGGCTCGATTGCTCTTCATGAAGGATACCGTGGGATCTTCAACATCCTACAACGAATGGTGGCAGATGGGATACCCAGTCTAGCGTCGATGCAATCAATGTCACACACACTGATTAATGACCTTGCCTGTGAAACACCAAATTGACAATGTATAGCTGGGCCTAGATTCAAACCCAGGCTAAACAGCTGGACTATCCTGCCAACCTAACTGAAGAAAGAGGATAACGAACACACAGTGCAATATCCTGCACAATGATACAGACAATAAGCGATAGATCACACATAATCAGCAAGAATAGATTTGACGAGCAATGAAGATGATTCCTCAGATGGGAGAAAAGTAAAGAAAAGTAATAAACGTGAATAAAAAGCTTGCGGGACAGAAAAAGAGGAGTTTATATGAGGAATGTGTGAGCTGTTCAGCCTTGAGAGTGATGCCTGGAAGAGAAACAGCACGAGGCTCATTGAGGTCTGACAGAAGACTGAGAGGCAACCAAGTTGTTTGCCATCTGAAAGTAGCAAACTCTTACTTTGAGCTGTCCGATGGGAAATGCGAAACATTTTCAGCCCTCAGTAGCACGAAGGAGCATCAGTAAGGCCAAAGGAGCCAAAGTCCACGGTAGGGAAACATACTCAATCACACTGTAAACTTGCTCTGAGGACTGGAGCAGTGTCAATAAGAGAGCTGTCAAACCTGTCCTGGTTTATAAATCCTCTCAATGAACACATATTTCCACAGAGGAGACTACTTTTTTTAGATTTAGAAAAAAGGAAGTTCAATAGGGCCTGTTTGCCATTTCTAATATGAATCCATGGCTCATGATGATGGGATCACAGCTTCAAATCCAACGACATTGTATGTATACTTCTCCATTGTCTACCACTACCAGCATTCATGGAGTTTATTTTAAAACATACTAATCTTGCCTAACTAATATATTTGGCCTCATGTGCTTTTGTACAACCTCCATCATGAGTCTTAGGTTAATGTAAAAACAAAAAGACAATTTTTTTGTGTTTTCAACCTCCACCGAAGATGGATGGAGGTTGTGTTTTCACCCCTGTCTGTCTGCTTCTTTGCTTGTTTGTGAACAAGATATTTCACAAAGTTGTGGACGGATTTCAACGACATTTGGTGGAGAGCTTGGGTATATGACATGGACGCAATGATTAGATTTTAGTGAAGATCCAGATCTGGATCCATTCATTTGTTCAGTGATTCTTCACCATTGAGAGATAGGGCTAAAACCGATATGTAGCATGATATCTCAAAAAGTTGTGGACGGATTCGGATGACACTTGGTGGAAGAGTTGGATAGGTGACAACAACAAGCCAATTCAATTTTGGTTCGGGTCAGAATCCATATCTGGCCTATCAGTGGAATACAAAACGTAAACTGTTGAGCCTGGCAGAGGTATGCTATCTACCGAGTGCCGTTCTACTTATTTCCAGTTATTAACCCGTGTAAAACAATCTCCCGAAAATGACGTCATTTTCTTTATGCAGAAATATGTTTAGTGCAATACCCCAACAGAGGACTGGCAATATAGCTTACAGGTGTGTACACTCACCTCTGAACTTTGACCCAGCTAGATATGGTTTAACCAGTCACACTGGTACTTTGCATGCAGAGCGAGACATAAATGTGTGCACCATCCATTGGAAGGAGGGTTAGGTGGAGGGCAAGTCACATAATACACCTGATCCAACGGTGGATTATGTGAAGAGTTGGAGAGTTACCGCTGGCACACATAACTTCGTCACAAATCAGCGTTGTACAGCCAGTTCCAGAAAAGCTTAGCCCAGAATGTTACCCCCCCCCCTCCCGACTGACCCCACAGGTAAGAATAATTTGGACAGTTAAAGAAGAAGAGTGTTCTAATGAAATCCATCAAACCCAGGTTTTCTGAGCAGGATGCCTTGTATTCATTTGCATCAATATATGTATCTTCAAAGCAATGAAAGTGAACCTGGCACATTGTGTACTTTACTGAATTTTAGAAACTCAACATAGAGACAAACATCGTCACACTGAAAATAAATTAGTCCCAAAAGAAATAATACAAACAACAAATACGTCATGCATAGCATGATACTTGCGAAATCCTTAAAATAAGTTGTTGAAATTTGACCTACGTTGACCTTTCGAAATCCTTAAAATAAGTTGTTGAAATTTGACCTACGTTGACCTTTCGACATCAAAAATATTTATGTGGTTGAATTAAATGACCGGATATGCAAATCCTCTTCAAACTGCAAGTCAATCAGATGAAAATTGATGATTCTAAAAATTCGGCCTATGTTGACCTTTTGGCCTACGTGGACCTCAAAAATAATTGGTGGTTGAATTCAGTGACCTGATATACAAATCCTCTTCAAATTTCAAGTCAATCACATGAAAATTGAGGATTTTTGTAATATAACAAAGTTGAGGACCTTTGGCCTATGTTGACCTTTTGACCTCAAAATCAATAGGCTTCTTCCTTATGATGAACCTCGCCATTTGAGGTTCATCATAAGAAAGATCGGTTTAAAATTGTGACCTGTAGGCGATTTGCATACAATCAGACAGAATAACGCACAAGACCAACCAATTTACTTGACAATTGTTCGATTTTTGCAAATAATAATACAAATTGGATTTGAAGCATTGAAATGTACGTACCTTGAGATGCCTCATGATTTGATTCCTCTCTCTCTCTGTACCACACACACCCACGATTGGTGAAATAATGGGGAGTCAATACTGTCGACCATTCCAAGCTATGGATGACAATGGACATCTGACAATGGAAGTCTGAGGATGACAATGAGGATGACAATGAGGATGAGGATGACAATGGAAGTCTTTTTGCCTTCTTGCAGCAACTGTTTATCAACCAGATTTGTATGGTTCACACATTGAAACGTTTTCAAATTCTGGGGAATATTCGTTCTTGGAGTTGTTTCTTATAAGAAAAACTGAAAATCATGGGACAACACAGCCTCGCACATAATAGGATGTATAATGTCTAAGTAAAAGATGTAGTGATGTGCCTTGCCATGCTTTGTAAGAGTGGAGACAAAACTCACACCAATATTGGCTTTGACCCTGTAATCATTAGAATTTTATTCGTAAAATTTTATTTGCAAGCATTCTGAGATACTCACATTTGTTCCAATTCATCACCTGCATCAGAGGTTTTAAAATCGCATTTCTCAACAAATACATGAAATCACCAAGAAAAGTCATTCGAGGGATATTGATTGGCAAGACTGGAGTATGGCTGGGTGAATGAGTACATCTGTGCTGATTGTGACGTCTGCGAGAGCGTCTCAACAAAAGATAGTGTGGTCGGTGTTTATTCTCTCCTCACCCTAAAACCGCCTTTGTCGACCCCTCTCGCTCAAATTTTTTTAACACCCTATTGATATCCCTGATCCATGATGGGTTCAACGGCTTCCTACTGCATCAATCCTTGTAGTTTTTGTTTTTGTTATTAAAGTCATATGGGTTCATCAGGCAAAGTCTAAAAGGACAGGCTCATGGCTCATGAGTGTTGATAGGCCTGCACTTGAGAAAAAAAGTCTGAAAATTATCATCAAGCAGCTTTTCAGCTATTCCTGTCTGCGAACATGTTCCTGCCTGTCTAACCCATCCCTCCTGCCTAGTTCCCTTGTCTTGTCTTTACTCTCTACCTCCCGATTTATTTATGCTGCCTGTGTTTATTCTTTTTGTTATTTTATTCCCTCATTTTTCCTTGCTCCATTTTTATCCCAACCCCCTCCACTTCATCGCAGTGTCAGTGTCACCCCTCTGTCACACAGCTCTTCCGTGAGCCTTTATCTTTGTACAAATACAAGAAAAGGCACAGCAAGCATTTTACATCACTAGGGCATGCCCGTACGTGGGTGCAATGCCCGTACGTGGGTACGTGGGTACGTGGGTGCGAGTACGGTGACAATCCCCCCCCCCCCCTCTATTTACATGAAATGGTTTGGTTCATGAAATGTTTTGGTCCATTCGCAACGCCAAAGCGAACGGCGAACGGCTTGCGAGTACAGTGACAATCCCCCCCCCCTCTATTTACATGAAATGGTTTGGTCCATT
Source organism: Myxine glutinosa (assembly GCF_964187855.1). NCBI lineage: Eukaryota > Metazoa > Chordata > Myxini > Myxiniformes > Myxinidae > Myxine > Myxine glutinosa. The sequence goes on along the minus strand of NC_136263.1, from coordinate 120,159,542 downwards.
CGCAACGACCACAGAACCCCCCCCTCTATTTACATGAAATGGTTTGGTCCATTCGCAACGCCAAAGCGAACGGCGAACGGCTAAATCGCCATAGCTCGGTAACTACTTGTCCGATTAATATGAAACCTTGAAAAGGCACATCCTCGGGTCCCCAGCAATATACCTGGCAAGTTTAAAGTATATCGGACCCGTGGTTGTCGAGAAACAGCGGTCACAAACAAACATACAAACATACAAACACACACACAGAGATTAGTGGAATTATAGATAGATTATGTATAGTTTAAGTGACCTTGCATGGCTACACCAGACACAAATACATTGAGTGTACTTACCTTACAAATAGTCCCATGAAACACTAAAATTCTCTCCACGAGATTTGTGTTGAAACAAATTTTCATTCCAAATGATGATAAAGGTTATCAAAACACTTAAAAGGCAAAACACTGCAGGTTATCAAAGGCAGATCATAGAATATGGAGCCCTCAGTGCTGTGTACTTTGAAAATGAACAAAAAGGGCAATATATTAATTATGTAATCAATTTGATGAATTAATGACTCTCTCCTACTTGCATGTATAATAGATTTCCCTTCCCTTCCTCTGATCTTCCAACCTTCTTTACCATCTTTCTCATCCTTCAGACAGGCAGGTACCAGCCAATTCCCTCCCTGCAGACCTTGATAAAACCAGGAGCTGGTCAAACACATGGAATATGTCTTTCAAACCCGACAAATCCCATACACTTACACTGTCTCTCCGAAAGGACCATCTAGCAAGCCCTCCCACATCTACTTCCAAAACAAAAAAACACTTGAAGATGTTAAGTCACTCTTTGGGCCTTACCATCAGCCATGATCTTTCTTGTGCAGACCATATTTCCAAGATGGCCTCCATACTGGGAATCCTTCATCATGCAAGGTCTTTCTTTGACCATTCTAAACCTTTGGCAACCTACGAGGCTTTCATTCGCAGCTTTATGGAGTACTGATCTCCCCTTCCTCACACTTTGCTCTTCTTGATGACATGAGGCCCTCAAATTCATTGGGGTCTGCCATAACGAAGCTGAGGGTATAGGCCAGTTGCAGACAGATTTGTAGCTTCTCTGTTATTCTTCCGCCTCATTTTTGGTCTTACACCTCTTGCCCTCTCTTGGTTCTGCTCCTCCCAGGTTTCTGCAGGGCCTTCTTCTTGTTGAATGAAATGAATGAATGATCGTTTTAAGGCCATTTTTCCCCGCTAGAGCGGGGGTTAGTCTTGCGGGCCCCATGACAATCATAGTTCCCTGTTTGAGGCAATGTTTATTATGGCCGGATGCCCTTCCTGACGCGAACTCTTGGTCACGCTCTTACGATACACAGGGATATGGTGTACCTATTCTGAATCCGGGTACACACCGTGATCATTCATCCCAGCAAGCTGGTACTCAATTTGCCGACCTCGGAAGGATGACAGGCTGAGTCAACCCCCTGGCGTTAATTCAGCGATCGACCAGGATTTGAACCCAGGATCCTAGGATCCCAAGCCAGCACCCTAACCGCTAAGCCAACGCCAGGTTTAACTTCTTGTTAAACTCCAATAATCCATGTTCACTGCTCACCTCCACTGATTGTTTCCTTTTTTTCTCACCTGTGGAACCAACTTCTCCAGTCTGTTCAGTCCCATTCTTCCCTGCAGGGCTTCAGGACAGCTGTTGAGCATTACATCATGTCATGTGATCAGATTACCACTACCTTCATTCACAGCTGTTCACCACTACCTCATATCAGTGCTAGGCCCATATACCATCCATGCTCATGATCTCTTTTTATTTTTATTTTTTTTGTTGTATACAGGATCGAGGCTCGTGTAAGAGCTAACATTAATCACAAAAAACAAACCGACACATAAAAAAAACATACAATAAAGGGAGCGGGAGACAAGATGGGGAGAGAGAGAGAGCACACAAGCACAACAACAGTAGAGAACAGGGACATCGGGAGATCTGTGGGAGGGAGAGGGCTTGGGGGGGATGAGGCATGGGAAGGGGAGGGGTGGGAGAGGTATAAAACACATGGGCACTGCTAGGACTTCCAGGAAAGAAGTCGGTATTTCAAAAAAGTGGATCTGGGGTGAATTAACGGTGGTAGAAAAGAACAAGGTTTTGGATGGGGGAAGATAAGAGATGATGGTGAACAGCTGTTTTAAAGACCTGGAGGGAGGAGTGTGATTGAAGAGAGTGAGGGAATTTGTTCCAGAGGCAGGAGAAAAGAGGAATGAAAGAGTGAAGGTGAGCAGAGAGTCTTGATTTTGGCAATTTCACGAGAAGAGGGTTGCAGGCAGATCTTGTGTGACCTGTAGGAATATTTGGGGGACAGAGCACAGACAGAGCTGGGGGAGCTAGACCGGAGAGGAGTCGGTAGAAGACAGAAAGACCACCTACTACTATATAATTTACCCCCAAATTACCCCATTCCCAAGCACTCCATTTTTCAGCTTATTGAGATCCCCCCCCCCCCGCCCCCCTCTGCCTCACCTCTTTTCATTTATTAGGTGTCAGTTGGTTTGTTCCATTTCTGCTTCATCACCGAAATCCGCTTCCTCTTCTTGCTTTGCAGCTTGTTCACCCCCTTGTGTCCTTCTCCCCTCTCCTTGATCTCACTCTCACGTCTGCTCTGCTGTTGTTGTTTCCACATTTCCATTTTGTTGCCTCCCATTCTACTTTAGCTCTTCCATGAGCTTCGATCATGAACACAAAAAATAAATCTGTCACCATTCCTTCCATACTCCGTAACAGTTTCGCTTTGTCATGTCATCCCCGCTTTTAATATCCTCACTTTAATATTCTCAACTCAAACCAGGCCCATCCCAAATTCAGATCACATACATAATAAATTCTAGGTCCCAAAATGGATGGGTCCCAAAATGAGAGCCCTGATCGTTCTGCTGATTTTCTGCAATCCCAGACAACAGAGTATTTAAGCATTTCAATGAGGTCTAAATCCCTGCAGCATACTGTGCCTGTCCCCTTCCTTACATGATTGCATGTTGCCACCCATGAAGTGAAAATTGGTTCTGGGGCTTGGAGCATGGCTCAATAATAAATAAATAATAAAAAAAAACATTCCTGGAAAGTAATTATTAAAAACATTCACATTTGTATTCACACATTGCTGTGCAACCCTAATATGAATTGAACCCAAGATGGCGTCGCTAACCCTTCAAGGTGGTACCTGACTCCATAATAGGGCTCCATTTGTTTTTATTTTTCCACTGTTGCCCAATTCTATCAAAATATTGATTATGTCGAAAAAATAAATTACCACCCTTGATGAAAAGAAAGAAAAAATAAGTTGAATGTGTTTCCATCCGAGGTTTATCAGAGTGTTCGTAGAAGTGTGGACAACGATATTGAAGAGACGATGTTTTCTGGTTTATCACCATGATGAAAAAGTTGAAAGAAATGAAGAGTATTAATAATATTTAAAGTTATAATTTAATTTATATTTTATTTAATTTAACAATTTAATTTAAATTTAATTTCTAGCATTTAAATTTAGGCCTCGTTCCACACATTTCATTTCACGCCAATCTATATAATCTTACACATGAAGCAAAGTCAAACAATAACATTTTTTCCTGCATATGAAATAATTTAATCTGGAAAATTATTAAAACTCTGATTGAAAACGAGTACACTTTGTCGCCATCAAATAATGCATTAATTTTCCTGGTCTATATGGTCCATCATCTGATCATTACACCATTTGTATTTCAATGTTTTAATTGCACTCCATATGAAAATAAATCTATTAGATAATACATAGAAGACTATGAAGGTGATTTGTTTTATTTTGACATTTGCGGATTAGCATCAAGGATGAGTAACTTTTATGTTGTTCAATATTACTTCATTTTCATGTTTGCTTTACTTTGATGGACGAGTCATTATGTGTAATGAGGCCTTGAAACAACATCTGTCAATTATTCAGCACTTCACCCTATCTGTACATGATCTGCGTTTCTCGGAGAGCTTTCATCACCTGCTCATTAAAGTATCTTTGAGATACCTGGTAAAATATTTGATCACGAGTCAAAATATGATTTGTAAGATTTATCTTGCTAGTTTAATCAATGACAATGTGCATGTAATGTGCTATGTAATAACTGGATATTATTACTATTATTACCATTATTAAAAATAGTTACAGTTCTATTTTTCATAATAATTTCAGCAAATGAAAAGCTTCCTGACCAACGTAAAGGTCAGTTTTTGAGAGGGTCAGGAACAATGAACCATCTCAACCATCAATCTCTTGCTTCGTTCCATTCATTTATACGTTCATAAATCAATCCTTCGGTTCAACCGCCTGTCTATGTATCCATCATGCCAGACTATCCCATCAATGATAGGAATAAAAATGAAAGTTGAAATGTACCAAGAGCCAGTCTGCTTCTGTGTGTGAACCTCTCGTTCAACATGGTGCTTTTTAATGGGACAGACAGCATAGGCACTGGTGCCAGCTAAGAAATTCCATGTGTCAGAATAATATCAGAATAAGGCAATATGTCAGAATGAGATTTCTTTTCTTTATGAGGATCGTGAAATATGATCGTGGATGACAGAGAGTAAAAAGGCAATGACTGGCAGTGACTGGAAAATGACTGGCAGGCAATGACTGGCAGCAGTTTGGACACATCAAACAATAAAATAACAAACAGGAAGGGAGGAAACATAGTAACCCCCTATGTAAGATTGTGAACTAGGGGTAGGGATCGGAAACAACATTAAACGGAGGGGCACTGTTTGCTTGAAACCCTAGAGGGAAGAGTGGGATAGAACAGCCTCTGGAAGGCAGTTCCACAAATAGGATAAAAGAGTAACAATAGAGTTGAACCACCTTCAGAGGCCATTTTTCCCCACAGAGAAAGGGCTGGCCTTTTGCGGGCACCGTGTCCCCTTTTTTGAGGCAATGTTTTATGGCCGGATGCCCTTCCTGCCGCCAGCCCTGTTAGTCGCCTTTTGCAGCACACAGAGAATTACCAATGAACTGGTACTCAATTTGCCAAACTCGGAAGGATGACAGGCTGAATCAACCCTCGCCCCCTTACCCCCGCACCCCTGCCCCCTACCCCCGCACCCCTGCCCCCGCACCCCTGCCCCCCTGCCCCCACACCCCTGCCCCCCTGCCCCCGCACCCCTGCCCCCCTTACAACCCAAACAAACTTTTGGGTTAAAAACCCAAACTTTTCCTCTTTCCTGGAAACATGCCTTCGTAAGGGGTGTTGCAAAAGAAATGATACTTTTTCCCCAAAGATGAAATGAAGTTTCAATTGGATGACAATCCAACCAAAGGCTTTATTTCATTCAAAAATTAAAAGCTTGTAGCGGCTGCCGCTGAGTTTTCACAATCGCCTTGCACCTATCAAGGACGCGGAGCGATCACCATGCCGGGCTCGTCCAGGACGCCCAGGCTCGCCCTCAACTTGCCAGGCCGCAGCCAGGACGCTGGGCCACGCCCCCTGGCGCCGGGCCTGGGCAAACCCCCTGGCGGAATAGATATATATTGCTGACTGATAAACGGTTTTTCAGAGTGCCTGAGTGTTTGATTTCATTAAAGCAACTCAGATGAATTCTAGCTTTTTGTCGCGTCCATTCTTCCGATCGACGTGGGAGCCCCGGCTCCTTCATTGGTGACCTATCGACATGGACACGGCAGTCGCCCTTAAACTGCCTACCTTCTGGGAGGCTCACGCGGCGGTTTGGTTCGCACAGGCGGAGTCCCTGTTCGCCCTGCGAGGCATCACGGCCGACGACACCCGCTTCCACCATGTGGTAGCTGCGCTCGGGTCGGTTACCGCGGCCCGCGCCCTGAGCCTCCTCGAAAGCCCGCCAGCCGCTGACAAATACGGCGCGATTAAGAAGCTGCTCCTCGATGCTTTCGCCCTCCCATCGGCGGAACGCGCACGGCGCCTGCTCGATCTGCCTGAGCTCGGCGACACGCGCCCTTCCGAGCGCATGGACTACATGCTTTCACTGCTCGGCGAGCACTCTCCGGCATTCCTGTTCCGGGAGCTGTTCTTCCGTCAGCTGCCTAACCCGGTACGCCTCGCCCTGGCAAGCACGACGATCACAGATCCCCGGGCCCTTGCCAGAGAAGCCGACAAGATCTCCGCCGCAGGACAGCGCATCGTAGCGGCGACATGGGACCCACCGCCGTCCGACGCAACACCCAGGGCGCCCGAGCACCTGGCACGGTCGACGGCCGAACTGCCGACGCCATTGGCGGCCGCTCTACCGAGCCGACCACCTCCGGCACGACGACCGAGGCCTCCACCTGACCAAGCGTGGTGTTACTATCATGCCAGGTTCGGACAGAAGGCCCGGACATGCCGACCCCCGTGCACCTTCGGCAGGCCGGGAAACGGCCGGGCCGGCGTTCATTACCAGCCATGAGCGCCGGCCACACGGGCAACTTACTGTTCATCACGGATAAAGCGTCCGGACGGCGCTTCCTGTGCGACACCGGCGCCCAACTGAGCGTCATACCCGCCTCTGACCAGGACAGGCAATCCGCGGTTTGCGGCCCCTCCTTAGTTGCGGCCAACGGATCGACTATCCGCACCTTCGGCCCGCGCAACGTCACCCTCTGCTTCGGCGGCCAACGCTTTGCTTGGACGTTTGTAACCGCCAACGTGCCCGTGGCTCTGCTAGGCGCCGACTTCCTCTGCGCACACGGACTGCTGGTGGACGTCCAACGGCGTCGTTTAATCAACGCTGAAACCTTCAGCTCCCTGGTATGCACATTGAGCAGCTCCGCGCCGACCGAGCTGGCATGCGCCGTCCCGGCGGCGAACGAGTTTGCTCGCCTGCTCACGGAGTTCCCGGCCCTCACGCGGCCGACGTTTTCGGCCGTCGCAGTACGGCATGGGATCGAGCACCACATACCAACCACAGGCCCGCCGGTCTACGCCAGGGCCCGCCGCCTCGACCCAGCCAAGCTCGCCGTAGCGAAGGCCGAATTCGACGCGTTGGAGCACCTCGGCATCGTGCGGCGCTCCGATAGCGCGTGGGCCTCGCCACTGCACATCGTGCCAAAGCCGGGGGGTGGATGGCGCCCGTGTGGCGACTACCGCCGTCTCAATGACGCTACCACCCCCGACAGGTACCCGATCCCGCATATCCAAGACTTCTCCGCCCGTCTGGCGGGACGGGTCATTTTTTCGAAAATTGACCTCATACGGGGATATCACCAGGTACCTGTCAGGGCGGCTGACGTCCCTAAAACGGCAGTCATCACGCCGTTCGGCTTATTCGAATTCTTGCGGATGCCGTTTGGTCTCAAGAACGCGGCTCAGGCGTTCCAGCGCTTGATGGACGGCGTGCTGCGTGACCTGCCGTTCCTTTTCGTTTACCTGGACGACATCCTCGTCGCCAGCACGTCCCGGGCCGAGCACCTCCTCCACCTCCGGACACTGTTCGAGCGCCTCAGCGAGCACGGCCTCATCGTCAACCCGGCCAAATGCCACTTCGGCACGACGGCCGTTGATTTTTTGGGCCATCACATCACCAAGAACGGGGCCGTGCCGCTGCCAACCAAGGTCGAGGCCATCACCACGTTCCCGCGTCCCCGCACCATAAAGGCCCTGCAGGAATTCCTGGGAATGGTGAATTTTTATCACCGCTTCGTGCCCCGCGCTGCTCAGCTCATGCGGCCCCTCTACGAAGCCCTCCGGGGCATGCCGGCCAAGCACGACATCGCCTGGTCCGCAGCAATGGATGCGGCCTTCCAAGGCTCAAAGCGGGCCCTCGCCGACGCAACACTGCTCGCTCACCCGGTGCTCAACGCTCCCATCGCCCTCACCACGGATGCCTCCGACTACGCGGTGGGCGCCGTACATGAGCAATGGGTGAACGGGGTTTGGCAGCCACTCGCTTTTTTCAGCCGGCAGCTCCGGCCGAACGAGCTCAAATACAGCACGTTTGACCGGGAGCTCCTCGGTCTACACCTGGCCGTCCGCCATTTCCGCCACCTCCTGGAGGGCCGACCTTTCACGGCGTTCGTCGACCACAAGCCGTTGGTTTACGCCATGGCCAAGGTCACGGAGCCATGGTCGGCCCGCCAACAGCGCCACCTCTCCGCCGTGTCGGAGTTTACCACGGACATCCGGCACGTCGCCGGCAAAAACAACGCCGTGGCCGACTGTCTTTCCCGGGCCAGCGCGAACGCGGTCCACCTGGGCGTGGATTTTGCGCTTATGGCGGCGGACCAAACCACCGACACCACGGTGCAAGCCCTCCGGGCGGCGGACACGGGCCTCCGCCTGGCCGACATCCCCTGCGCGGACACTGTCCTGCTCTGCGACGTCTCCCAAGGCCAGCCTCGCCCCATCGTGCCCGTCGCCTGGCAACGCCGCATCTTCGCCTCCCTCCACGGCCTTTCCCACCCGGGCCGGAAAGCTTCCCAGAAGCTGGTGTCGGCGCGTTTCGTCTGGCACGGCCTTCGTCGGGACGTCCGCGATTGGACCAGCGCCTGCACGGCCTGCCAACGGGCCAAGGTCCACCGACACACCCAGGCCCCGCTGGCACCTTTCACCGTGCCCGAACGACGTTTCGACCACGTCAACGTGGATCTGGTGGGCCCCCTCCCCCCGTTACGGGGGTTCACACACCTGCTCACCATGGTGGACAGGACCACCAGGTGGCCGGAGGCCGTTCCCCTCGTCTCCACCACCACCGCCGACGTGGCGCAGGCTTTCATCGCCACCTGGGTCGCCCGCTTCGGCGCACCGGCGGACATCTCGTCAGACCGCGGTCCACAGTTCACCTCCGAGCTGTGGGGCGCGGTCGCCCGCAACCTGGGGATCAAGCTCCACCGTACTACGGCCTACCACCCCCAAGCAAACGGGTTGTGCGAGCGATTCCACCGCTCCATGAAGGCCGCGCTCATGGCCGGCCTTCAAGACGTCGGGTGGGCCGACCGGCTGCCGTGGGTCCTTTTGGGCCTTCGCACGGCCCCCAAGGAGGACCTCCAGGCATCCACCGCCGAGCTTGTCTATGGCCAGGTGCTACGCGTCCCGGGCGAATTTGTGCCCGACGCTACCAGTCCCTGGTCCGCAGCTCACCAGCGCTCGGACCTCCAGGAGGCCGCCCGACGGTTTGCCCCCGTGCCAACATCCCACCACGGTGACCCCCAGTCCTACGTCCCCCCAGCACTCCGCACAGCGGAGTATGTTTTTGTGCGTCACGACGCACATCGGTGGCCACTCCAGCCGCCGTACGACGGGCCCTTCCGGGTGCTGCGACGGGACGACAAGTCGTTCGTCATCGACATCGGCGGCAGGTCGGACCGGATTGCTGTGGACCGCCTCAAGCCGGCGCACGTGGACGTCGACCACCCACCACGGGTGGCCCTTCCGCCGCGGCGAGGCCGTCCCCCGTCCACGGTGCCCCCCACTCGACCGCCCACCACCTCACCGGACCCCCTCCCACGACCCGCCAGGGGTCGCTTCGGCCGGGTCACCAGGACCCCCCTCAAATTGACCCTGCCGGTGCAAGTCGATTCTGGGGGGACGTGTGTAGCGGCTGCCGCTGAGTTTTCACAATCGCCTTGCACCTATCAAGGACGCGGAGCGATCACCATGCCGGGCTCGTCCAGGACGCCCAGGCTCGCCCTCAACTTGCCAGGCCGCAGCCAGGACGCTGGGCCACGCCCCCTGGCGCCGGGCCTGGGCAAACCCCCTGGCGGAATAGATATATATTGCTGACTGATAAACGGTTTTTCAGAGTGCCTGAGTGTTTGATTTCATTAAAGCAACTCAGATGAATTCTAGCTTTTTGTCGCGTCCATTCTTCCGATCGACGTGGGAGCCCCGGCTCCTTCAAGCTCACGTTTAATACGCGTCAATATGTCCACCATTAGCTTCAGAAACCATTTGAAGTCGACTTTTAAAAGATTTCACCAAAGACACGAACATTAGTCGCAAATATGACGGAGACAACACGCAGGCAACGTGCGCAACACGTCATGATGACGCACTCGAAATTTGAATTCAAAAATAGCGGACATGTGGTCAATACAATTTGGGGAGAAATAGTATCATTTATTTTGCAACATGTGGTCAATACAATCTGGGGTGAAAAGGTATCATTACTCCCGCCAGGGAGTAATGCATTCACTCGTGTCAGTGTGTGTGTGTGTGTGTGTGTGTGTGTGTGTGTGTTCGTGTGTTTGTGAACAAGATATCTGGAAAAGTTCTGTACGGATTTGGATGAAAGTTGGTGGGATGATTGCCCTTGGGATAAGGAAGAATTGATTCGTTTTTGGTGAAGCTCAGGATATTATTCCCGATCCAGGAATTTTTTGAATGATTGTTTACCCATGGAAGATAGGGCTCATTTTTTTTTTTACATTATCTTCTATATATTCTATATTTAACATTGTGATATGAAAATAGTTTTCATATTTGTTGTAAATGTAGTTTAAACTCGTGGTTATGCGTTAGAGCGGTGTATTTATTTAGCAGCGTCGTCTTCAATGTTCTTTTTTTTTCTTCTAATAAAGACATATTCTGTCATTTTAAAACCACCAAAGTGTGTATTAGGTTTCCCCATTTCATAAAATGTATCGTTTGATACATATAATGCTTTAAAACTGTTTTTTGTTTTTGTTTGTTTTTTACCTCAGAAGAGATATCAACATTTAGCTCAGCGAATGTCATTCGCGGTGTCAGTATTTGATGAACTTATAAAGACTTAGTTCCAGATTTGTCAATGGCTGAGGTATATTAACAGAAGAATAAAACAGATTTGGCAAAATTCCAACTTTTTAAAAAAAGATCGCATATTCACCCAGGGTTGTGAGTGACTGAAGAAGAAGAAACCTCGCATGGGCTTCCCAGACAAAATAAATAATTCTGGTTCTGGCTCTGCGATTTTCAGGTTTATTACTCCCGCCAGGGAGTAACGCATTCGATCGTGTCCGTCCGTGTGTGTGTTTTCGTATGTTTGTGAACAAGATATCTGGAAAAGTTCTGAACGGATTTGGATGAAACTTGGTGGGATGATTGCCCTTGGGATATGGAAGAATTGATTAGTTTTTGGTGAAGCTCAGGATATTATTCCGGATCCAGGATTTTTTTTTGGAAATTTTTTTGGGAAAGATTTTTTCTGTTTTACTGCATTAAAGCTTTTATTCTTATTCTTAAATGATGTTTTTCTCCTCTAATTCCGAGATATATCAAAATTAATTCTCTGACAGTTCGGGCCTACTTTCTTTTTCATTTATTGTTTTGGGGAGAGGGGATGTTAAACAAAACGTATTATTCCAACTAAACCCACGGCGGGAGTATGCGCTCTACTGAGTGGCGGTCTAGTTTATTTTGCAACATGTGGTCAATACAATCTGGGGTGAAAAAGTATCATTTATTTTGCAACACCCTATACATCCTATTTTAAAGAACGGTGAAGGTTCAAACCCTTCCAGCTACCCGTCATATTCCTCTAACTTCTAATATTTCCAAAGTCTTTGAACGTCTTCTCGATTCCCATTTCCTCAAGCATCTTTAATCCGACAGTCTTCTATCTGACCATCAATAAGGCTTTCGCAAGGCAAGATCTACCGGTGATATCCTTTCTTGCATTATGAATGTCTGGGCCTCTTCTCTGAGAGACTTTGGGGAATCCTTTTGTAGGCCTTGCTATCTCAAAAGCCTTTGACAGAATTTGTCATCGGTGTCTGATATCCAAGGTTCATCTTTCGGCTTTCCTCCTTCACTCTGCTCTCTCATATCGAGCTTTCTCTCTGACCGCTCTTCCCCGTAAGTGTTGGTGGTCTCTATCCTTCCCTATCAAAAGCGGTGCCCCTCAGGGTTCCGTCCTGTCTCCAACACTCTTCCAGTCTTCTTTCTTCTCTTCCTTCTTTTTTAAAGAAGGGTGTTCGTGCAAAGTTGTCCCTTTGTTTTCCCTTTGCCCATTTTGTTTGTTAATTAATTCCCCCCCTGGTGTTCTGCTCTTCGATGATCCTGGATACGTGTACAAGTGCACATAAAATTTAAAATAGGAATTTCCCATGTTTTTTATTATTACTAAAAATGGAATTAACACGAAGAGCTTTGGAATATTTGGAGGTCATATAAAAACACAATGTGTAGAAAATGCCCTCGTAAACATTTTCAAAGGCACTTGATGCAAATTGAGCATCAGAGGTTTCTCGATTTGAGCAAGTCCTCTTTCACTGCATAGCTATAGCTTACTCGGGGAACTTTAATTTCCATATTTCATTTGGGTGATGATGATGGATAATGATGATGATTAAAGGAGAGCTGCGAATGACAAAGGTAATGGAATAAATTATATTTAGGGGATTATTCTCACCGATTAAATGTTTGCTTTATGCTTGGAATTTTTCCCATCCAAACCAGCAATGCTTGTAAAGCCTGATGTGTCCAACATGGAAAGCTCAGCATCACATGATGGGTGCAATATATTGGCACAATGAGAGACAGCAGGGCACAGCTGTGGGGCAGAGAAAACACTATAGAAGCTTCTTCTCTTGGAGCTGTCAACATCCAGTTCTCGGTGGGAGACCGCAGTGGTTCTTCTACAATTCACTTTCCAATCCGCACGAAGATGCACTCAGAACATCCCCTTACGAAATTTGCAAAGATATATTATGCACGTCTGCAACCGCTCATTGTGCAAAGATGCAGAGATTCGGTGCTTTAATTGCCAAGTGACTGCTACATCGGAAAAAAAACATTTGACAGCTGCACGGCTTGTCCTCCTAAGACTTGTCTGGGAGGGATGGCTTTGAACTCAAAGTGTGGAAAAGGCCAGGGCTCGCTCAGCACAGACAATAAAAAATGCGTGTCTAAAAAAAGATTCACTATGAAATAAAAAATACTGAAATTTTTTTTCAAGAAGGGATACTAAAGCCCAAAGGTTAAAAGGAGAATCTAAAAAATAAAAAACATAAAATCAAAGAGAAAGACCTCCAGTCAATGGGTGCTGAAAACAAACTCAAAATAGAAATGATAGGTGGGAAAAAACTATGAACAAACAACAACAAAATAAACCTAGATATCTGCGATCACAAAGCGATCACCAAGGGTAAGCCTCCCACAACTTATCCTTGGCCAACAATCCAATGATTTTTGGATCACCATATGACCTTGACCTTCTACATTTAGGGAGAGTGTGTGAATTAAGAAAATGTGTCCCCATAGAAAATGTATCCTTTAAACTCAACATCATGAAAATTGGAGCAAAATTGTTAAAGTTATGATCAAAAAGGTGTTTTTTTGTTAATTGGGTCACAACCGAAGAAGTAGATCAAAGACACTAATCAAATATCAAGTGCACGACTTCAGTGCAGGTACACTGTTATGATGCAAAGACATCTTGGAAGGCCAAGTGGTCTTTGAGATTCTGTCCATTATTAAATTCCGAAAGCTCTAGGTGGGTTCGAAATACAGCTCGGAAATTGGGAGTGCAGGAAGGAAAAAAATAAAATCATAATTATAACGATTTTCTAAATGATGGTTTCATACTTTTTGGGGTCAGAGAAACTCTGGTACCATTAGACATTGAGGGAGGAGAGGGGGCACTAATTGTAGAAACAAACCCTACAACAGCTATACGCCTTCTATCTTTTTTAATACATGGTCAAGGCTCATGGAAGAGCTGGAACACAGAACAGATCTAGTATGCAGTGGAAGGTGGTTCTTTATTCTTGTCACCTACCCAACTCATCCACCTAGTCCATAACTTTTTACTCCCGCAAGGGAGTAATGCATTCGATCGTGTCCGTCCGTGTGTGTGTGTGCGTGTGTGTGTTCGTGTGTTTGTGAACAAAATATCTGGAAAAGTTCTGAACGGATTTGGATGAAAGTTGGTGGGATGATTGCCCTTGGGATAAGGTAGAATTGATTAGTTTTTGGTGAAGCTCAGGATATTATTCCGGATCCAGGAATTTTTTGAAGGATTGTTTACCATTGGAAGATAGGGCTCATTTTTTTTAACATTATCTTCTATATATTCTATATTTAACATTGTGATATGAAAATAGTTTTCATATTTGTTGTAAATGTAGTTTAAACTCGTGGTTATGCGTTAGAGCAGTGTATTTTGTTAGCAGCGTCGTCTTCAAGATTTTTTTTTTCTTTCTAATAAAGACATATTATGTCATTTTAAAACCACCTCCCCCCTCCCCCTCCATTCAACACCAGGCGAATGTTCAATTAAAAATAATTGTATCCGGATCCGGATTCAGATCTTCACCAAAATCGAATAAGTTTGGCCTTGTCGCATGCCCAATCTGTCCACCAAGATTTGTCATAATCATTCCATAACTTTTTGAGATATCATGCCATATATCGTTTTGGCCCGAACTCAATGGTGAGGAATCGTTTTAAAATCATTGTATCGGAATCTTCATCAAAATTTATTCAATTCATGATTGTCAAACACCCAACCTGTCCACCATCCGAATGTCCAAACAGACAAAAAGTCAGGGATGAAAACATAACCTCTGTGCACTTTACATGATGAAGGTAATAACAACAGTTGTCTGAAAATAACCTGAAAATATTATACAGAGAACTAGGGAAACAGAAGCAGAATGTCAATTCCTGCTGAAAAGATGAACTTGAAAAATTCTGGAAAGGAATTTACAAAGGCCAAAAAGAACACAAGGAGGCAGGATATATTGGAACTTGGAAAAGAAAAGGCAATCTTCTCGAAGACATGCCTTGAGTGATAATTAACAAAGAAAACAACTCGTTAAAATGCCAAACTTCAGAAGACCTGGCACAGATTGAATTCCAAATTTCTGGCTAAAGCAACAAGATGCCCTACAGTCTACACAATCACTACACTCGAGCATTTAATGAACTTATCCAAGGCTAAAAGGTAATGGATGAGTTGCTCACAGAAGGTAATACCCTCCCTATCCCAAAATCTCAAGAAACCCAACTGCCTCAAATATATAGGCCAATAACATGTCTACCAACATAACATGCAAACGTTTCACAGGAATCATCACAGAAAATATTTATGACCTCCTAACTCCTTACAGAACAGGGAGGTCCAGAGGCAGAGCAGAAGTGATGGAACGAATGTTATGGAACAATAGACCACCTATTACTGAACAGGGCCATACCCAACAACTGCAAGTTGTAAAAAACCAAATTGTCCACAGTGTGGATAGATGAGAACAAAAAAGCTTGTGATAGTGTCTGACATTCGTGTGTGGGAAAATGCATACATATGTACAGGATCTATCCCCATATAATCAAACAAATTGAAAAATCAATGGAGCTCTGGAATGCTATGTAAATATTACAGCACTCAAAAGGAAAGATAAAAATTGTCAGAGTGAAGATACATGGGATCTTCCAAGGCGACAATTGTTTCCACTGCAGTTTTGCCTGGACGAGGACCCACTGAGCAAAATTAACAAACAAGGGCATGGATACACCCTAACATTAAACAAAAGAATGTCCAAAGGACCAGGAATTGGTGACACATCTACTCCATTTGGATGATTTGAAGCTCTTCGCACAGAATGACGAAATACTGGCAGAGCAAATAATAGGAGTTAAACAGTACTCTGAGGACATTCAAATATATTTTGGCCTAGATACTGTAAATGTGCCACGTGCATATTCATAGCAGGTAAAGCAACAAACACAGACAACATAACCTAGAATGGCACTCGTAGAGCGCATAGTCTTGCCTCGCGATTTCATTCTGAACAAAAATACCATCATTAACTGAACATGTTAACTCATGTCAACATGCTAACTGAACATTTAACTCTCCTCCACTGCTATTATGGCCCATCTTCCCACATCATCCATGTACCCTATTATGTCACAGTTTCTTGGCATGGGTTATGAACATCATAAATTTAATTATTCACTCACATCGGGTCATATGTCAGATATGCTTTTTCTGGTCTTCATCAACGATCTCTCCGACTTTTTTGAACATCCTCTCTATCTTTTCGATGATGACTCCACCATCTGCCGCTCCATATCTCAACCCTGAGATCGACAGGCAGCAGCCTCTATACTCTCTGCAGACCTGGACAAAATCACAAACTGGGCAAACAAGTGGAACATGTCTTTCAATCCTGACAAATCTCACACTCTCACTTTGTCTCTCCGAAAATATCGTCTGGACAATTCTCCCATCTACGTTCTGAACAATCCTCTTAAAGAAGTTATATTACTCATGCTTTTGGGTCTCACTATCTGCCATGATCTTTCCTGGGAAAGCTACATTTCCGAGCTGGCCTCCAAAGCCAGTCACCGTCTGGGCATCGTCCGTCATGCAAAGTCCTTTCTGGGCACACCTGAGCTCCTCGCCACATACAAAGCTTTCATCCGCAGCTCAATAGAATACTGCTCTCCCCTCTGGGCTGGTGCTCCTGTCTCACACCTAGCTCGTCTTCACGATGTAGAAACCAAAGCATTCAGAATCATTGGAATCTCCCATGATGAAGCTGATGCTGAGGGCCTTTCTTTCTCTCACCGCAGCAGGTTGGTGGTCTTTCTGTCTTTTACTGACTTCTCTCTGGCCTAGCTCCCCCAGCTCTGTCTGTGCTCTTTCCCCCAAATATTCCTGCAGGACACACAAAATCTATCAGCAACCCTCGTCTGGTGAAACTACCAAAATCAAGACTCTCAGCTCATCTTCAGTCTTTGATTCCTCTTTTTCCCACCTCTGGAACAAACTCCCACACTCTCTTCAACCCCACTCCTCCCTCCAGGTCTTTAAAACACCTGTTCACTACTATCTCTTATCTTCCCCCATCCAAAACCTTGATCTTTTCTACCCCCGTTAATACACCCCAAATCCACCTTTTTTCAAATTCCATTTTCTTTCCTGAAAGTCCTTGTAGTGTCCATTTGTTTTATACCATGTACTCGACCCCCTCCCTCCCCCGGCCCTCCCCCTTCCACAGATCTACCAACGTCCCTGTTCTCCATTGTTGTTGTGCTTGTGTGTGGATTCCTTCAGACCTGGTAGGTCTCCATTCCATGTCATTAAATACACCCAGCAGCCAACAACAGCAACGTGTATGCACACATATACACACACATATACACAGACATATATACACACACATATACACACACACACACACACAGTCACGTGAAAAAGTAAGTACACCCCATGTAAAGTTTTGACTTTTTCAACATATTTCAACATACAGCTATTTGGTCTTCATTTCAACAATATTGATAGATAAAGGTGATATAATATAACAAATATCATGAAACATTTACATTTTGTAGTCCATTGTATAATTTAAATAAACATAAATGCAAATTTCGCATGTGGAAAAAGTAAGTACACCCCTACATTTATCACTACTTCAAATACCTAAATTTAGAATCAGGTGCACCAGCTCAGGTGCAAATGATTAGAACATCGTTAGAGAGGATCTTGGAGGAACCTGTCTTATTTAAACCTCAGACATTTCGTTTGGTTTGCTCTTTGTTGTTGAAGTGTACGGCGTCACCATGCCTAGATCAAAAGAGCTCTTTGAGGCCTTCAGAAAGAAGGTTATAGATGCCTACGAGACTGGGAAGGGATTTAAAAAGATCTCCAAACAATTTGAAATCAATCATTCGATTGTCCGGAAGATCATCTACAAGTGGAGAAGATTCCAAACAACGGCCAACTTGTTGTAAGTACACCCCATGTAAAGTTTTGACTTTTTCAACATATTTCAACATACAGCTATTTGATCTTCATTTCAACAATATTGATAGATAAAGGTGATATAATATAACAAATATCATGAAACATTTACATTTTGTAGTCCATTGTATAATTTAAATAAACATAAAAGCAAATTTCTCATGTGAAAAAAGTAAGTACACCCTTGGCTCTAATAGGTGGTATTGCCCCCTTTGGGAGAAACAACCTCAAGTAGGCGTTTCTTATAACTGTCTACCAGTCTCTGACATCGACTGGGAGAAATTTTTGCCCACTCCTCCATGCAGAATTCTTTCAGCTGTGCGATGTTTGAGGGGTTTCTTGCATGCACAGCTCGTTTCAAATCCCCCCACAACATCTCGATGGGATTTAGATCCGGGCTTTGACTTGGCCATTCCAGAACCCTCCATTTCTTTCTTTTCAGCCATGCCTTGGTGGATTTACTGGTATGTTTAGTAGGCCATGGGCTACCTAGACCCCTGGTGCACCCCCCCCCCCCCCCCCCACCAACCTTCCACCCAAGGATTTTTTAAAGCCTTGGGGTGTCCTGAACACGAAATTGAACGTTAACAGTGAAAATATAGGGACGAACTTTCCTGCGTCAAACACCATGGTGACTATCCGTTAACACCTGTTAACCTTCACACAACTCCGTGTGCCTTCTCCATGTCGGCTTGCCTCTTCCGCTGTTCATCGTCAGTGCTACGAGCTTGGATCAGCGGATCCAAGCTCGTAGGCATGCTTCACAGCTGTATCCGTGTCGATAGTGGAGCTGTACACTATGAATGATTTGTAGCAGCCCATGTTACAGAATGATAGTTTGTCCTTGTATTGATCATGCGTCTGCAGCTTTATTTTCAGGTTTTCGCTCCTGTATTCTGGATTAGGGTATTGCGAATCCTGCAGGGATGATATGTAAATGTTGTGTAAATCCGTTAGTTTCAGAATTTGTTTCTTTTCGAGGACATCTGTGTCCAGTATGCTACAGACAGCCTTGAATGCTTCTCCGTGTGCCTTCTCCATGTCGGCTTGCCTCTTCCGCTGTTCATCGTCAGTGCTTCTCCACTTTTGCGGCTTCTGTACATATTTGGCCCGACAGGACTTGTGATATTTGGCCTCGCATGCGAACAGGTCATGCCCTCTGTTCCGACGTAGCAAGCTCTCATCACTTCGCTCCTCAGCTGACGCGACATTTTTCCCTCCGTCAAATTCAAACATTGACAAACCTTCTGATGTCCACGATCCACTTGATTTGATCTTCTTCCTCCCTTCAGACTTACAAAATAAACAGTCGGGGTTGAAGAGGACGCGATCACCTTCGGACGACCGACTTGTTCTGGGGGCAGTACCTGTTTCAAGTGGGTCAGATGGTTCAGATGGTTGCAGGCGATCCAGATTCATAGTGAAGCGTTGGTAACATTGTCGGTGATAACCATGATGGTCTGACAGGATACTGGGTATTAGATGACATGATCCTTTCATCCTGTGTGTAGAATCCACTGGTTGGGAAAGCCGTCTTTCTTTGTCTGATGTCCTGCAACTTCGACAATTTGTTCTCGGCGGTACTGGTGCTCGAAAGAAGCTGAAGTGGTCCATACTTTAATCCTGGAACATGGACAATGCATTCGGGTATATGTTTCTGTGTCTGTGTTTCTTCATTACTTGTAGAACCACTATCGTGTCGTGTTTTTTTCTGGGGAGGTGGACCAGTCTCCATCGGCGTGGAGGGGCCAGTAGGATCAGACATGATCAGGCTGCGTCATTTGGTGCATTCACACTGGACCTGAAAAGACACGTTTAAAGTCATATTTAGAAACAGAAGACAATCAAATATATGTGTAATATTTAGTATTTATGTGTAAAACCAAGGTAAGAGAATCAGGAGACGTATATATTCACTTGGTTGAATGGTACACTGGAAATTGAAACTTAACTACAATTGTTGTGAATTTTCATAGCCATGTCACACGGCATGTATTAGTAAAAACTTAACTAACCTGTGACGAAGTCCTTTCAGAATTGCCTGGGTAGAACTTAACTATATTTTCACATGTACAACAGGAGATATAACTGAAAACAAAAACTGTATGGCGAATAATCGTAAAGAGTGTTGGAGAAAACATGAATTCCATGAATCGCGTTGGCGGCCTTAAATTCCATATGTTGTATTGGGGGCTCGGCTTTGCTGATTAAATTCCATAAATCTTATACTGTGGATTAAATTCCCTAAATTTCGTCCTGTAAAGAATTCCCTAACATTCCCAGAATTCCCAAATTTGGAAATTTTTCCAACATTACCAAATTTTTCAAAAATCGGAAAAATTTTGTGTGAAGGTTAACAGGTGTTAACGGATAGTCACCATGGTGTTTGACGCAGGAAGGTTCGTCCCTATATTTTCACTGTTAACATTCAATTTCGTGTTCAGGACACCCCAAGGCTTAAAAAAATCCTTGGGTGGTAGGTTGGTGGGGGGGGGGGGGGGGGGGTGCACCAGGGGTCTAGGTAGCCCATGGCCTACTAAACATACCAGTAAATCCACCAAGGCATGGCTGAAAAGAAAGAAATGGAGGGTTCTGGAATGGCCAAGTCAAAGCCCGGATCTAAATCCCATCGAGATGTTGTGGGGGGATTTAAAACGAGCTGTGCATGTAAGAAACCCCTCAAACATCGCACAGCTGAAATAATTCTGCATGGAGGAGTGGGCAAAAATTTCTCCCAGTCGATGTCAGAGACTGGTAGACAGTTATAAGAAACGCCTACTTGAGGTTGTTTCTGCCAAAGGGGGCAATACCACCTATTAGAGCCAAGGGTGTACTTACTTTTTCCACATGAGAAATTTGCTTTTATGTTTATTTAAATTATACAATGGACTACAAAATGTAAATGTTTCATGATATTTGTTATATTATATCACCTTTATCTATCAATATTGTTGAAATGAAGATCAAATAGCTGTATGTTGAAATATGTTGAAAAAGTCAAAACTTTACATGGGGTGTACTTACTTTTTCACGTGACTGTATACACACACACAATCTACAGAATGTACAAAAATGTAATATTCCAGTCTCACAAAAAATCATGGAAGCACGAACCAAAAGCGGTCGCTGAAAACAAGCAAATAGTGCTCACGTACAACCTGCGACCATCACATCAAGCATGAATATCGAAAACAAAACTTTGTGATCGGACATGGTGCTCAGATACAAAAAAGGAAAATCTGGCATTGCTCATCCAGGTGTCAATACCCGGCGACTTTGGTGTAACGTGGAAATCAGGAAACTAGCCAAATACAAGGATCTCAAAAATGACGTCAAGAGAACCGAGAAGCTGAAGAGCGCCGACGTTGTGCCAGTGAATGTTGGAGGCTTGGAGCAATGGTAATGATGAAGAAGAACCTCACAGAGATTTTGAAAACCATACCGGCGAATATGTTTTCAAACCATCTGCAATTCGAGGCTGTCCAGCGTTCAGTGATGATCTTGAAAAGAACCCTCATGACCAAAGATGTGAGAATAACAGAACTTCATAACTTGGTGCTTGAGGCATGATCCTTTAATGAAACGGAGGTGGATAGGCCCTACTTCGTATCCTGGGAGGATTTCATTCCACCTTCTGAAACCTAAGAATGGGAATTACAACTAACGAGATTGTGTGTTATTATTACCCAGGCTTATGATCTTAACATTGTGGACAATATTTTCTGGTAAAGGAGGATTATCCATAAGAACATTTCTGCATAACATTCATTCCCAGCCACGGCATTGTCCGGGTAAAATAGATGTGAACAGGATATTATGCAAAATATTATGGAAAAAACTGCTTTCTTCCTCCTCACGCAACCAACGCGTGATTTCTGATAACGAAAAGCTACATTGACTTTCAGAGAAAACCTCAACAGAACTGAATCATTCAAATTGTCGTCATCACGGAACTTGCATTTTATTACAGTTTTATACATTTTTAGTCTCGCCTGTTCCTGGAGGGATGAGAGAAGATACGGTAATCGGTAATCGGTAATCGGTAATCGGTAATCGGTAATCGGTAATCGGTAATCGGCCTGTGACAATATGTGGGCGTCTGCACACAGACATGATTTTATGTAGATCGTTCATTGTCAGAATTACTGTAATCTACATTTTTTTGTTATTGTGATTGGTAAATTCTGCATTGTTAAAGGCGAGGTATTTATTGGGTTTGGTACACCTTTAACCTCTGATCTGTTTGGTCCTGGGTTCAATTCACAGTGGAATCGGATTCGATGAAAACTGCCCGGTTTTGTACTGCCCGCAATTTGTCCTTCGGAGTGTACTTTAAGCTGTTGAAGGACTTAGAAACGTTGATTTCAGGTATTCATCTTGTCCTGTGTGTGATGTGAATGCTAAAGATGCCATAGTATCACTGAGCAAATTCAAGCTTTCCTTCATAGATCACACACAAGGTTACATCATCGTTATTTCTTATTCAGCATGTGGCTGTGGGTCTTGCAGCATTTCTGGGAGGATGGCTGTGTCGCTGATGCAGTGCCCCCTGTAGGAATTAAAAATTTGGTTAGGGTGCCGGTCATAGCTCGGCTACTGGTAGTAAAGGACACCATGAGATATTTGACGTCCACAAATGATAGACCGAATACTCAGTGGAACAAACATCCTAGGGATGGCACACACAATTGATGCCTCGCCATGAATGCGAAACACGAGGTTAACAGTTTACACCTGAGTGAAGATTTGAACCTATGCTGGACAGCTCGGAGGTGAGTGTGCATATACCTGTGGAGTATTCTGCCAGACCAGCAAAACTTATACCACCGAACATCATTCCGATATTTTTGTGGACTAAGGTTTAACCTCTAGCTGGATATCAAAGAAGTTGATAGACGAAGGTCTTTTAATATTTTCTGGAGGTCTTCTTTGAAGAGGTATTGAGTTGTTTGAAAGCGTAAACATATGTTTTTTTTTAGGAAAAGTAGCTAATTTTAGGATTAGTAGATGAGTTCCTTGTTACTTGTAAAAAAAAGTTAACTCATGGACAAGGATGTCTTGTGAAGTGCTGGATGCTAAATGTGAGGGCATGCACCTACAAAGGAAATTTGCAATGTAATAAACTCTCGAAAATTCATTTTCACGAGAGACATAGTATATTATCGCTTTATTAATTTTTTTGGTATACAAGATCGAGGCTCGTGAAAGAGCTAACATTAATCACACAAAAAGACAAACCGACACATAAAACACAACATAAGGGGAGCGGAACACAAGATGGGGAGAGAGGGGGAATGACACAAACACAACATTTGAGAGCAGGACACCGAAAGAAATGTGGGAGGGGGAGGGCTTGGGGGGTGGGGGTGGTAGAGGTTTCAAACATATCAACACTGCAAGGACTTCCAGGAAAGAAGTTGGAATTAAAAAAAAAAAAAAAAAGGTGTATCTGGGGTGAAAATTAGCGGGGGTAGAAAAGATCAAGGTTTTGGATGGGTGAAGATAAGAGATGGTGGTGAACAGTTGTTTTAAAGACCTGGAGGGAGGGGTGGGATTGAAGGGAGTGGGGGAGTTTGTTCGAGAGGTGGGAGAAAAGGGGAATAAAGAGTGAAGGTGAGCAGAGAGCCTAGATTTTGGCAGTTTAACCATAAGAGGGTTGCTGGCAGATCTTGTGTGACCTCGAGCAATATTATGGGGACAGAGCACAGAGAGAGCTGGGGGAGCAAGGCCGGAGAGGAGTCGGTAGAAGACAGAAAGACCACCAACCTGCCTGCAGTGAGTGAGTGAAAGGCCCTCAGAGTTAGCTTCATCGCGGGAGATTCCAATGATTCTGAAAGCTTTGGCCTCAACAGCGTGAAGCCGAGCAAGGTGTGAGGCAGGAGCACTGGCCCAGAGGGGGGAACAGTATTCCATTGAGCTGTGGATGAAAGCCTTGTATGTGGTGAGGAGCTCAGGTGTGCCAAGGAAGGACTTCCCACGATGGAGGATGCCCAGTCGGCGACTGGCTTTGGAGGCCAGCTTGGAAATGTGGCTTTCCCAAGAAAGATCATGGCAGATAGTGAGACCCAAAAGCTTGAGCGACAGAACTTCTTGGCTGAGGATTGTTGAGAAAGTAGATGGGAGGGTTTTCCAGTCGGTCTTTTTGGAGAGACATAGTAAGAGTGTGGGATTTGTCAGGATTGAAAGACATGTTCCACTTATTTGACCAGTCTTTGATTTTGTCCAGGTCTGCAGAGAGTGAGGAGGCTGCAGACTGCCGCGGCAGATATTGTAGATCAAAGATCAAAAATAAAAGAAAAACTCCAAATATTGAATGTTTTTGGCAAAAGAAAGAAAATGCAATTGAAAACGTTTTATAAACCCAGGCACAAACTTTTTGATCGGCTGTCAGAGATCCTTTTCTGTTTCATCCACAACACATCCACTTCAGTTAAAAGATTGGCAGAACCAACTTTGAACTGCATGATGTTATTTGTACCCAGGAAATGAACTGTATCTAGGAATACACGATAGGTGTTTTCACTGTGCTCTGCCTCATGAAAAAGATGGAATGTTGGCTTTGATGGGCCAAATAAACATAAGATTAATTTACTACTTCAATATGTTGCATAATTAGTCACTTTGCTTTCTGTGCAAAACATTACTCCTACATTTACATTCAATAGTTTTATGACATACATTAGTCTGAGCACTCCCTTACCTATTATTTTGTTGTTTTTCTTCTTCTCTTATTTTCCTCTCGCATGAATTTGCTTCTTCCTCTATTTTTTAACAGCCCCATTCATTCATTTTTTTGAACAGCCACCTACTGCAATGAAGACTTTATTAAACTTCAAGACATCCAAGTGTCAGCAAGCTGCCTTTCTCATTTGCGCAGAGATGAGCCAGGTCCTGCAGCATGGTAAAATTATATCATTGAAAAGCTGCCAATGCCGAGCTCTCATCAACATGGCCTTACTTTGGAGTTTCAAAGTGCTAGTGCAACCTCAGCACACCGGTCTCAAAGCCCATTTTCTCCAGACCCCATGCTATGCCAGCAGCATGATAAATCGGATCCTACACCCATGGTGACTTCAGTGTGAAAATAGATGCAACTGCTACTGACCTGACAATGATGAAAGTTCCTACAGACAAGTGCCACAACATCTTTCCTTCAAATATTATATTATAGTTTGGCAGGATGGTTCACAGGTAGCTCTGAGAAGTCCAGTCTGTGCCTGAATCTCGACCTGACTATAAAACCATCGGATTGATGCTTCGTGGGAAGGGCGTTGCATCACAAAGCATGCCACCTTTCAGAGGAAGCTATGCTGAGGACTCATCCGCTATCTATCGTTAGTTGATGGATGTTAAAGATTCCACATTGTCTTTTATGAAGAGTAGGCAAATAATTGCCAGTATGTGTGTCGCAAGAGGCGACTAACAGGGTTGGCGGCAGGAAGGGCATCCGGCCAAAAAACATTGCTTAAAAAAGGGGACCAAAGTGCCCGAAAAAGGCCAACCCCTGCTCTGCGGGAAAAAATAGCCTCCAAAGGTGGTTCTATCCATACTCCAAATTCCTGCCCTAATGATCTCCAATTGAACATCAGGCCTGCAAAGCCGGTTCATGTAAAAATTCGACCAATCTCATAAGGAGATTGAATTACCTCAAGCAATTAACAGTAGGAAGGCTGGAAATTTGTGTGCCTTCTCTGGAGGAATAATGTTTTCGGGTTGTCTATCTGGCTGTCCGTCCATGTGTCTGTCCGTGATAATTTTTTGTTACCGCGATAACTTGAGAATGGCTGAATGGATCTAAGCCATACTTGCTACAGGCATGTATAATGATGTAAAGATCAACGAATTAGACTTTGGGGTAATGGAGTCAAATGTCAGAGGTCAAGTTAGATAAAATTCTGTTACCATATAACTTGTTCCTACTTAGAACCAATTCAGCATTCATTTTGACTGTTCAAACACAGGAAGCAAGAGGAATTTAAAAAACGAAAACAGTCAAAATGACTGTTTCGGGCTTCCTAGTGTTTTACTTCCTAGTGTTTTACTTCCTAGTGTTTTACTTCCTAGTATTCTAGTGCAAAAAATATTTTTGGAGTATGACAAAAAAAAATTTGGATCCAGAGTTAAAGCTCGTGGAAGAGCGAGAACACTGAACGGATGAGACCCAAACAGGACAAAAGGAACAGTAAAGAGGGGGTTGGGGGAAACAGCAGAGTTGAAGGACAAAATAGAGGGAGGCTTGGAAAAACAATGGGGTAGGGAGGAATGGGGTGGACAAGATGGATACAGAAGGAAACTTATTATTCTGCTCCTCCTCCCTCTGCCCCCTTTCCCCCTCCACCGGCCCACCACTCTCGCCCTCCCTCTCCTCTCTTTCCCTCTCTCCTCTCTCCCCATCCCCTCCCCACTCCACCCCTCTCTCCTCCCCTCACTCCTCTCCCCCATTCCACTCTCTCTCCATCTAAAATGTATCTCGTTTGGTTTCATGCATTTCTTCTGTTTGAGGAAATCTTAATTTTAACTTCTTTTTTGTTCTACTTTTTGAAATGGGAAGTGGATACCAGAAACGAGAGACAGATGAACGTGTGAACGAACATTATATAACATATGTGTGTGAGAAGGAAAGAAATATGATTCACTTTTTAAAATCAGAGGATGGAAGAAAGCACATATTAGTTAGATGTCCATGTTGGTATTGAGTGTAAATTGCAGCATCACTCCGGTCTCAGCACCACTCCAGAGCTTTTTCTCATTCTGTACAATATCTCCACCCTTTAGCAATGTTTACATCTGGCCTTTACAACTGACAATCCTCGAATGCTTGTGGTGCTTCAGAAAGATAATTACATGGGTGTTGCATGGCCTCTTCAGCTGTATGTGATTTGGTGCCGCACACACACACCAATTATCCAAATCATAATTATTATCATAATTATCACAACGACCCCTTTCACACAATTGGTGTGCCATGAAAATAACGAGGTTTTCATCGAGGTATCTGAAAGCTTGAATTCCATGACTGAAAATTGAATGAAAAGCACCAAAAAATACAGCACCTCATAACTACTATACATACAACAACATATATAAAATATAAATAAGTTGCAGAAGTAGACATACCTATACACATTTGTCGAAATCAGCATGTTGTGAAATACATATGATTGTAAGTTTCAGTTTGAGGGTTATAAGTGGAACATTTGAGACCACAATATGTATTCTGGTCATCCTCACCAACATACCATACTCATGACAGACGTTGGTCGTTGGTGCTGCTGAGCCAGCATCTTGGCACAGGTTATGCCGGGTTGTTTGCCATTCACTTCCAGCAGTCATTCAAGGCAGCAATTTGCAAAATTGTTGAGGATACCGGTGATAGCTCAACGCCACTTCCTGGAATCATTAAATCCCACCAACTAATCCTCGCAGATGGCACACCTAGTTTAACGCCCATCCGAGGGATGGCACACACATTGATGCGAAACATCGCGTTGAAAGCTTATAGCTGTGTCGGGATTCGAACCCAGGCTATTCGGATCAATTGGTGAGTGCGCATAACGCTTGGCTATCCTCACAGCCTCTTTGATTTGAATAAATATTATAATTAATTAATTTTTTAATGCGAGGTCCTCAGAATTATTTGTTCGCTTTCATGTTCACAGGACAAGGTGCATTTTTACACCACCCGAACGGATGACATTCCAATACAAAATACCACCTGGAGACGTTTAATTTTCAATTATTTAATGCATTTCATAAAAATTAAAATGAATTTAAAAATGCATAAATAATAAAATAAAGAAAATATAAATTATTCAGTTATTCTAATGATTGCTAATTTATAACAAGTAAATTGGAATCTCTTTCTTTTGATGTCTCCCACACAGAATGTGTCAATATTGTGCAAATTGAGGGTCATGTGACAAGGCTTCTCAGGGTTGTTGTGAATAGTCTAAATGCATATTATTTTGTCGTCATGTAAAATCTACCAAAAAACATCAAAGCCTTCGAATTGTCACTTTTCACTGTTTACATTTTTAAAAATGCACTCATTTAATTTAATTACATTCATATCCGGAAAAAAATTTCAAGCACTTTTTTTTTTAACTTTTGAATTAATGTAGCTTGAAACTCTTTTAGAATTAATATTCATTTTGCAAGTGTAGAAGGGTCTTAATACACTAGGAAGTGATTTAATGAGGTAAGGTGATGAACCGTACATTCAAAGCAGCGAGAGAATTTCGAATTTTGTCATTATTACAAAAAGAGCCACTCTGGTGAAGGACACCGTGAGATCTTTAACGTCCATTTGGAAAATCCGCCAATCAGCCGGAACTACCTTTGCTGGGGATTGAATCCAAGAAAAGAAGGGCCAAAGGAAAAAAATACATCATAGCTGGGAATGTTACATATTCAACTTGAAGATTGTGGATCAGCATGTAATATAAGGTGTTTAGAATAACAATGTCATTGAAAAGGTCGTTTACATATTAGGCCTGCATGTATTGGATGAGTTACAGTATATGGGGGTGGATTAGGGATTGGGATATTTAAAAAAGATTCAATCATTTTTTATTTAAAAAAAAAAAATTCTTAAAAAAAAGTTTTTTATTTACATTTTTTTAAATTTTAAATAAAGATTGGGTAAACTTTATTTGAGAAAATGGCATAAAATGTGGCTAGTAGGGGATGGAAACAAAGGGGAGAAAACAGAAAGAAATTGCAAAATGATGGAATGAAGGAGAAAGAAGGTAGAGAGAAGAAAAAGAAGAATGGATGAGGCCTCCATCACGATTGTGTATATACGAGGTACAGCATATTGCCCCAAAACTAAAAAATAAATTATTTCTTCGATAAACATCAACTGTAATGAAGGGAAAATAGACTAAAGGACACCTTTCGAGAGAGTTATCATTCTGTTTTTACTTTAGGTTGCAATATCCAAAGTGGTTATTAGAATGGATGTGTTGAGGTGAACATCACCTGGAAGGCCAGGTGACGCGAGGCACTTTTCTTGAGCGATGGTGTTTTGTCGGAGCTGCCAGCATCTCAGCTGGCGACGGGGTCATCCCTCATGTACAAATCCTCTCTGGAAACAAATGATCAACTCTCACCTCTGAAAGATACTTGTTGGTGGGACATTGATAAATTGTACAAGTCCATCATTTGGTGATCTGATAATAGCACCATTTTATTTGTCATTAGGTTTACACGTTTTCTTATAAATGGATATATTCTGGGTTTTTTTGTCACAAGATGCTACTCCCTTTAAGGTGGGTCAATATGTCACCTCCTCGACCCTGTCACCTCCTCGTGTCCTGTGTGTCCATACATCCTCAGGGCTGAGTCCTTACTTTCGATCTACTTCAATTATCAATTAATATTGCCTGCTATGTAGTCACTCAAAGATCCCTGCAAGGTAAACGTTGAGGATACTAAACACTTACCCACCACCAATGTTCATCATAACCAGGAATGATGAGATTATATGGTGTAGAGTGAGGGATGGGCAACATCTTGCCCTGTACATTTCATGCTGGGGTAATTTTACTCGAGTGACTGGCAATGGAATGAATGATGTGCTGTTGGGCTACAGTTATGATGATTAATGATGTGAATGTTGATGTATATTCGCACTTACACAGATATAAAAAGGCTTACATGGATGTTCCTTGCAGTCAAATCTTACTTTAAGGAAATATATATATACTAGCGGGGTCACCCGTGGGAATCCCACGGGCATGGATGTGTGTGACATTTCGACATATTGAGTTATATGCTGCACATTCATTTTTACAAAATGGTTACTGGCAAGTCATCAGATCCAGAAATGGTGTGAATTTAGTTATTTCACATAATATGTGACCCCTCACTCCTCTCCACCTGACACTCTCCTGTCTCCACCTGACACTCTCCTGTCTCCACCTGACACTCTCCTCTCTCCACCTAGCACTCCTCTCCTCTCCAAACCCTCACATCCCTCTCCTTTCCAATCCCTCACCTCTCCAATCCCTCACACTCCTCTCCTCTCCAATCCTTCACACGCCTCTCCAATCGCGCCTCACACTCCTCTCCAATCGCGCCTCACACTCCTCTCCAATCGCGCCTCACACTCCTCTCCAATCGTGCCTCACACTCCTCTCCAATCGTGCCTCACACTCCCCTCCAATCACTCCTCTCCAATCGTGCCTCACACTCCTCTCCAATCACGCCTCACACTCCTCTCCAATCGTGCCTCACACTCCTCTCCAATCGCGCCTCACACTCCTCTCCAATCGCGCCTCACTCGCCTCTCCAATCGGCTTTCCCCGTCTCGTTTCTCTCCTTTTTCTCCCGTCTCGTTCTTTTTCTTGCTCCAAATCGGCCCGTCGGAATCGGAAATCGGCCCGTCTCGCCCGTCGGCCCGTCGGAATCGGAAATCGGCCCGTCTTGCTTTTGTGCTTGTGCGTAAATAAATTGTGTTCATGACACCATTTCTGGTGTTGGGCTAGCGGCTAGGGTGCCGGCTTAGGATCCTGGGTTCGAATCTCGGTCGATCGCCGAATTAATGCCAGGGGGGTTGACTCAGCCTGTCATCCTTCCGAGGTCGGCTAATTGAGTACCAGTTCACTGGTAATTCCCTGTTTGTCGTTGAAGGCGGCAAAAAGGGTTGGCGTCAGGAAGGGCATCCGGCCGTAAAACATTGCTTCAAAAAGGGGACAAAAAAACAACAACTACCACGGTCCCCGAAAAGGCCAACCCCCGCTTTGCGGGGAAAAATGGCCTCTAAACGGTGGTTTTTACACCATTTCTGGATCTGATGACTTGCCAGTAACCATTTTGTAAAAATGAATGTGCAGCATCTAACTCAATATGTCGAAATGTCACACACATCCATGCCCGTGGGATTCCCACGGGTGACCCCGCAAGTTTGCATTGACGTTCGTCGATGGACTCGTTCGCCCGTCTCATTCGTTTTCTTGCTGCATCCTGTTCAAGTCTGCGTTCTTCATCGATCGTCTCATTCATTTTGGAAATAGAAGTTTCCACGCAGCGCATGAATTGTCACGATCCTCAAGAGGAATTTGTCTCGTAATCATCAAATGATAAATGGCAAGTAAATTATATTGTGGAAAATTAAAGATTTCAAATAAACCTATTTAAAGTGTATTCGCACATAACTAATTTTAAAAAACGAAGAAATATCTCTCGGTAATTTCCTGAAACATATTTTACTTCCGGCTAATAATGTTGAATTAAATAAAAACGAAGAAATATATGTCGGCATCATTGTTGACGTTTTTGTGACGACTGTCATCAAACGAAAAAGTAATATATCTTAACGGAAAAGCAAAAGCGAATTTTTAATATATATCGACACGTTGCCGTCGGTGTCATGTTGGGCGGTGTATGATACACCATGACGCGATTTTTAAAAATATATCTCTGCATTTTCCCGCGTGTGTGGAATGTTCTCAATTATTGCTGACACCGAGTCCAAAACCATCGATAAAAATGAAATCATATGGTGAGTTAGATTGGAGATAAAGGCGTGAGAGAGACTCAATGGCCTTGAAGTTGAAGTTACAGGCGTTTGAGAATTCATTTCGTTCTATAAACGGCAACTTTCATTGGATTTCCTTCCCGTTTTTTTTCAACCGAGTCGAAAACTATGTTAGCGACTGTGAAAAATGAAATGATATATCGAATTTTTAATATGTATCGACACGTTGCCGTCGGTGTCATGTTAGGCGGTGTATGATACACCATGACGCGATTTTAAAAAATATATCTGCATTTTCCCGCGTGTGTGGAATGTTCTCAATTATTGCTGACACCGACTCTAAAACCATCGATAAAAATGAAATCATATGGTGAGTTAGATTGGAGATAAAGGCGTGAGAGAGACTCAATGGCCTTGAAGTTACAGGCATTTGAGAATTCATTTCGTTCTATAAACGGCAACTTTCATCGGATTTTCTTCTCGTTTTTTTTCAACCGAGTCTAAAACTATGTTAGCGACTGTGAAAAATGAAATGATATATCGAATTTAAAATAGATATCGACACATTGCCGTCGGTGTCATGTTGGGCGGTGTATGATACACCATGACGCGATTTTAAAAAATATATCTCTGCATTTTCCCGCGTGTGTGGAATGTTTGTGGAAAATTAAAGATTTCAAATAAACCTATTTAAAGTGTATGCGCACATAACTAATAAAAAAAACGAAGAAATATCTCTCGGTAATTTCCTGAAATATATTTTACTTCCGGCTAATATGTTGAATGAAATAAAAACGAAGAAATATATGTCGGCATCATTGTTGACGTTTTTGTGACGACTATCATCAAACGAAATAGTAATATATCATAACGGAAAAGCAAAAGCGAATTTTTAATATATATCGACACATTGCCGGTGGTGTCATGTTGGGCGGTGTATGATACACCATGACGCGATTTTAAAAAATATATCTCTGCATTTTCCCGCGTGTGTGGATTGTTCTCAATTATTGCTGACACCGAGTCTAAAAGTAAAACCATCGATAAAAATGAAATCATATGGTGAGTTAGATTGGAGATAAAGGCGTGAGAGAGACTCAATGGCCTTGAAGTTACAGGCCTTTGAGAATTCATTTCGTTCTATAAACGGCAACTTTCATCGGATTTTCTTCCCGTTTTTTTTCAACCGAGTCTAAAACTATGTTAGCGACTGTGAAAAATGAAATGATTTATCGAATTTGATTTGAAATAAAACTGGGGGAGAGCAAGACACCACGGGCCTACAAAACAGGACTCAAAGCTATGCGAGTTAATAAAATGGTGGATATTTGTTTATAGCCACTCCCAGAATGGGTGGAGCTACTCTGCAAACCGAGTAAGCCACACCCCGGACAGACACCCAACAGATAGACAGACAGACAGACAGAATCATCTACGGCTATTATAATATAGATATATAGCTTGATGGTTTCATACAGCGACAATAAGAGCACGGCAGAAGCTTCGGAAAGACCAAAATATAAGTCTCTTATCTCGAATAAGAATTTTTTTTTTTTTAATAATGATGCCATATTTAGAATGAATTCGATTGTATGGCTCATTCAGCTGAGCAGACAAAAGCTAGAGGCTAACGATGGGATTCGCTGTGTAGGGAAATGATAGTCAGATGGAGCAGAGCCCACAAAAGGCTAAATATTCCGCCATTTCACGACTCCAAGTTATGTCACACGGCTAATGTCAGCGACATCTCCAGGTGATGTTACTTACTGTTGATACCCCAACCCACCGGTCACTCATTCTTCATGCCACCCTGACTTAACAATTACATACTGCAGGTGATCCTCCATCACTTGATCACAATAGGGAACTTCTTCTTTCAGGCAATGCTGTAAGAGAAACCATCATTTTGTGCCTCCTCTCGCAATATTATATATATATAATAGCTCAATATATATATTGTTGCGGATTTCGGGGGTCGGCGCTCCCCTTATCAAGGGGGGGGGGGGGGTTAATCCCCTTGTCTTTTTAGCTGGCCGTCCCGAGTCCTGGGGGTTATAACGTCCTTCCCGGCGCGGCTTTAGATAGGGTTTGTTAGGCCTAGGGGTTCACTACTACCTAAGTACCAACGCTGGCCGGAAACGAGTGAATAACTCCCGCTCGAACCATGGATATGTTGGAAAATGCCGAGCAGTTAGCAATCCGCGAACCGAGCTGTTAACAGTGAGACTAAACCCGATTCTGAGCGGTTCCTAATCGTGCCACAGGTACTTAATTGAGAAAAGACGAAAGTGAAGGGATTAAGACGAAATCAGAAAGAACAGGTGAATTTATTACAAACAAAAAGAGGAAAGGAAAGAATGTACAAGAAAGGAAGAAGAAGAAGCAGGACACAGGGCAGTCTTAAAGCAGTCTTATTCTATACCCCAGACAAACATACACACTCACACGGGGATTGTAGCTGGTAGGTGGTCAGGTAGAAGGTCCGGTGATGAGGTCCAGGCTCCAGGTGAGGCTCCAGTCCAGTGGGCGAAAACCCGGCAGGCAGCTCCGTGTATCTTGGAAATGCGACCGGACCTTACATATAGCAGGGGGGAGGCTGGTGTCCCGTACGTGTGCGCTCCTGGACAAGTCCGTTAATAAGCGCGTCTCCAACCAAACTCGTGCACATTTCCCAATCAGACTCGTATAAGCGCGTCTTCAACCCGAGTCCTTTTTACCGCCAACCTTCCACTCGAGTGCTGCCATATCTCTCCCTCGAAGGGCTCTGCGTTCGCGCTTATATAACGCGCCACGCGATCACTACGCGGGCCTCAAGGCCACGCCTGTCGGTGATGTTACATCAGTCCTGGTTGGCTGGTGAGGGCTTACCGGCCACACCTTTGATGGCTGATTGACAGGCCACACCTTCTTCTTGGCGTTCTGCCCCCTTTTTCCTCGGGCCGGACCGCATGGTTTATGGCGGCGCTTGAGCGAACGCTAAGGCACCGACTGTAGGGGCGCGTAATGGCGTCGCTTGGAGAGGGAGGTTGCAAAATGAACGGAATTGGGACCTACTCTTATTTGATTGACGCAACGCAGATTCAATTATTGGAAACACGGCCTTATCTAAAACACATAATAATGAAATAACTAAAGTCCTATGGTGGCCTACATGTTGCTTGTGGACTAACTATGGGGTGCAACCTTTAACCTTTTAATAATGGGATATTTACAAGTAATTATTTACAAGTGAGGGTTCTAAAACCGCAACACTGCACCCCCATTTTTCCAGGCTTGGCCCGAGCCGAAACAAAAGGGACTATCTTTTAAATTAATGTGACACTTAGGTGTGGTTACCCTCTACTTTTAACCTCACCCTGAGTGCGACAGTTTTAACACTAAATATGTCCCACCTGCTGCGTTGCATCCTACCTAACTGACTCACGCCCACAATTAACCGAATTACGGAATGGTCTTCAAACTACACATAGAGCCGGTGGGGAGCATTATTTACAATACACTAATTATTTACACTGTCACCCAGGACCTGTCTTTTGTGGGAAAAGAAAAGATGGTTTTGATAAGGGGAAAATGCCATTGCCATGCACTGCACTGATACACCATACCCATATGCACTAATAAAATGCACCATAAAGCACCGTAATAAAGAAATACACCAAAAGCACCAGAAATCCACAGTCATCACATTTCAAAATAATAAATGATGACGTCTTCTTCTCTTCTCTGCTGGGCCGATGTTTCTGGCTGTCTTCTTGCTTGATGTTATTTATTTAATAAAAAGGGCACACACCGTGTCCGCTTTTTATTATTTGTATGGCCAGCAGGGCCAACTCAGGTGGTCCACCTGCATGGCATCGATGCCACTTAAAACAGTGGTCCGTAAGCCAGATACCGCTGACAACAATGGTCGGTCCCAGCAGAGGTGCCAGGCCACAGAACGTGTGGTCCTTAAGTGGTGCCAGGCCACAGAACGTGTGGTCCATATGGTGCAGCAGTGCAGGCAGGAGGCAGCAAGGCGGCGGGCTCACAACTGCGGACACCTGCACACTCCCCTCAGGCACAAAAGAACATGGTCCATGAGTGGGGAAGGAGGACAACCAGGTTAGCGGGGGGAAAGGGCGCAAGGGTACACATCAATACAAGGTAATGTAAGATGAGGGGCGCGGAAGAGCGAGCTGAGAAAGCTCGTCCCTAGCGTTCGTCCCCCCCCCCCCCCCCATGTCACCTACTCTACCCTTGCCCCCTACCCCGTATTTACACAATTTACCACTTTACAAATTCGTCGCTAACGTCTTGTCCCCCATATCTCCCCTAAACCAAATTCGTTCCCAATCCCTCCCAAGAAGGAAGGGATGGAATAAACCACAATGTCACACTCCGTCATAATGCGTCTTTACCTTCCAAAATCGGTTGCAAAAACTGGTGTGGAGTTCTATTACCCTCGGTGAGTGGATGCGGATGGTGCGAAGAGATTTTCTCCTAACTATTCTCTAATTGACATTAACACTTTATTCTACCTGGGGTCTTGCCCTGCCAATCCATTGGCCATCATTACACTATAATAAATAAAAAAATTCCCATTCACCATCACTGTGGTGCCTCCCAATTTGGGGTCTCACTCCCCCGGTTTTTCTCCCTGTGCCCTCGAACAATTTCGGGGCTGGGTCATGTGGCTCACCAGCAGGTCCGCTCACCTGCACACCTCTGCCACTGTAGTTGCCACCCGAGCTTACGTAGCTCCTCACCCTAACCTGGGGAAGGCCCTCTGGCTCCCTTACCCCACTAATGCCCCCTCTGGCATCGGGCTACCCGGGTCCTCTCTCGGGATCCACGGGCCCCAATGAACTCTACTTACCTGGCTCCCAAAGCCTACCTGTGGCCTCACCTGACCGACAGACTACCAGTGGCGGAGTGCCCATTTAACCATTCTCACTAACAGGCCACACGCCCAGCCATTTCACTTTACTCATGCACCAAACCAAGCAATAACTTGCTACTTTCAGCACCACAGATGTCAATATCCAACCAAATTTACCTACTCCCTCTACCTACTTTTAAACTACCCTCCCCGGGTATTCGTCAAAGGGTCCATCCTTCCCCCATCCACTCCTTCGCACCATACACTCCACTCCACTTATTCCACACTCCCACTCCACACCGTTCATTCCACACACCTGTACTTCACTTGCACATCATGCAGGTCAATCACTCAACACACACACACATCTCTCTCGAGCATTGTCTCATTTCATCACCCTCACCACAAAGATTCTCATGCACACAGCATCAGCTGGCTATCTATCTCCCCTAATATTAGTGCTCTCCCTGTCATCCCTTATACTATGCACATCCCATGTCATTATCAACCAACTACTCTACTCTACGTCCCCACTACTTGTATCAAGTCACTACTTAAATCTCAGTCACCTATGGTCATTTCTAGGTCCCTAGCCATTATCCTAACCCTCCCGGGCTAGTTTGTACTGCCACCCCATAATCTATTGCTCCTCTGCCCAAAAAGTGAGGGATGGTAGCATTACAATCCCTCTACATCACTATCGCCATTTGTCCACTACTCTGAGCCTCTCGGTGCGAATACATTTTCATCACGGCTCGGCTTTGAAAAGCCGAGCCATGTATACGGGTGGTCTGTCTCCTGCAGGTTGGGTCCATCCGGCATTTGGATTCAGGGGAGGAGGTTTTGTCTGGCCAAGGCTCCAGGCACCATCTCGGCGCAACGCTTTGCGCTCCCAAGAGCGATGGCCCAGCCTTCCCCGGCCGGAGCGCTGCCACCGCAAGGGCGCGCCGATCTGAACCCTCCTACCTCCCCTCGAACCGGGCCGGTAGCCTTTCCTGGCAAAACGCGGCACCGACCGTGCAGGGCGGGCCCCAGTCCGGATCGTGCACGGCGCTCCTTGCGAGATCGCCACGGCAACGATCCCCTCTGGTTCCCGCTGCACACCAAGCCCGTCACGTACCGAGGGTTCGCGTCGGCTATACATCGGCCGAAGCGCTGCCCCGGTCAGCGTCGATGCTCCAGTCGCATTCTCACACCACGCGTTCCTTTTCTTATTCACACATCCCGGCGCTCCAATGCCTCTCGTACATCCCATACACTCCGTCAATTCCATTACTGCACTCTCTCGTGCATACTCTTTCGTTCCACACTCTCGCACACATTCTTGCGCACTCATTCCATCTGCACACTCCATCATCACACACTCCTCCGTTACGTCCTCCATAACACTCGTGGGTGTGCACTCTTGCACATACCCACTCCGCGCACACCTACCCACGGGTGTGCAATCCCCTGTCGCACCCCCAATCACGTGCTCCAATATGCATTCCCGCACACTCTCCACAACCAACTCACACTCCGTGTCACACTCTGCACACATACACTCTGTTGTACACTCTCTCTCACTTTCACACTCTGTAACACACTCACTCTTCAGCGCACACTTTTTCCTTACACGCGCGCCATTCGCTCTCACACAGCGCACAAAGGACCTTCCACGAACGCCCGGGTGATGTCTGGATCCCAAGCGCGCGAAAAATCCTCTCGCGCCAAACACTTTTGCGCCAAATCTTTTCGCGCCATATACAGCCTGGCTCACCTTTGGGATCCTTTTCTCCACACGCACCAGCTGCAAATTTTCATTCGGGTGATTAAGCACGGCATCACGATGCGAATACAGACTTGGCATGCATTCCATCTCAATCTCCGATATATCCTCCATACCTGCCATCTCTCCAATCCCAATTTCGGTTAATTCTTTTTCTTTAATTTCTTTTTCCTTGTTAAGCTCGACGACCGCTGGTGCTAATAAAATTAAGTTCTCTACTTCGGCGGTCGCCAGATTCCCCATACCCCGGGTCGCGATGTCTACCCGGTCCATGTAACTGCACCTTGCTCAGCCTCCCTTAACCCGTGCTTCTCAAGCCGCGTTACCTCGTCGCGTACAAATGGGACCTTTCCGCTCGACCTGCGGTCTATGTCTTTCTCTATTCTTTTCACCGTGTCGTTTATTTCCTCCTGAAATCCATCCGGGTTGTACCTTGCTTCGTGCCTCACTTTTTCCATGTCGATCCCCTGGGTAGCCATCATTGCATCGAATCCCTTACTGTCACCCCTCATAGATGCACTGAAATGCACCATCAAAAGGCCCCAGTCCATTGGCACTGCGGGCCCGGCTATCGCCGTCACGTACGGGAGGCCGCCATTTTGTGCACCTGCAACCCCCACTGCCGCACCCTCATTCTTTTCCTCCTCCATCTCTCCCACTTCTCCCCTGGTGTCCTGGGTTGATTCTAACCCTTCCTCTTCCTCCTCATTTACCCCCACCAGCATCTGATTGCCTTGGTTATCCATGGCACGATTCAAATTTAGATGTTACTGAAATTCCGGCTGCTCGAAATTTTGACCAAAATTTTTTCAAAAGATAAAAAATTTGGTTCGGGTCCAGATCCCACAACCCAGACACCAATTGTTACGGCCAATAGCACAATTGGTGTCCAAAATTTGGTCTACTAAATTTAGTCCCAGGTTCCAAATCCCAACTCCTGACTACCAATTGTTACGGATCTCTGGGGTCGGCGCTCCCCTTATCAAGGGGGGGGGGGGGTTAAACCCCTTGTCTTTTTAGCTGGCCATCCCGAGTCCTGGGGGTTATAACGTCCTTCCCGGCGTGGCGTTATATAGGGTTTGTTAGGCCTAGGGATTCATTACTGCCTAAGTACCAACGCCGGCCGGAAACGAGGGAATAACTCACGCTCGAACCACGGATATGTTGGAAAATGCCGAGCAGTTAGCATCCGCGATCCAAGCTGTTAACAGTGAGACTAAACCCGATTCTGAACGGATCCGAATCGTGCCACAGGTACTCAATTGAGAAAAGACGAAAGCGAAGGGATTAAGACGAAACCAGAAAGAACAGGTGAATTTATTACAAACAAAAAGAGGAAAGGAAAGAATGTACAAGAAAGGAAGAAGAAGAAGCAGGACACAGGGCAGTCTTAAAGCAGTCTTATTCTATACTATACCCCAGACAAACATACACACTCACACGGGGATTGTAGCTGGTAGGTGGTCAGGTAGAGGGTCCAGTGATGGGGTCCAGGCTCCAGGTGAGGCTCCAGTCCAGCGGGCGAAAACCCGGCAGGCAGCTCCGCGTATCTTGGAAACGGGGGAGGCTGGTGTCCCGTACGTGTGCGCTCCTGGACAAGTCCGTTAAGAAGCGCGTCTCCAACCAAACCCGTGCGCATTTCCCAATCAGACTCGTATAAGCGCGTCTGCAACCCGAGTCCTTTTTACCGCCAACCTTCCACTCGAGTGCTGCCGTATCTCTCTCTCAAAGGGCTCTGCGATCGCGCTTATATAATGCTCCATGCAATCTCTATGCGGGCCTCAAGGCCACGCCTGTCAGTGATATTACATCAGCCCTGGTTGGCTGGTGAGGGCTTACCGGCCACGCCTTTGACGGCTGGTTGACAGGCCACACCTTCTTCTTGGCGTTCCGCCCCCTTTTTCCTCAGGCCTGACGGCATGGTTTATGGCGGCGCTTGAGCGAACGCTAAGGCACCGACTGTAGGGGCACGTAATGGCGTCGCTTTGAGAGGGAGGTCACAAAATGAACGGAATTGGGCCTACTCTTATTTGATCGACGCAACGCAGATTCAACTATTGGAAACACGGCCTTATCTAAAACACATAATAATGAAATAACTAAAGTCCTATGGTGGCCTCCGTGTTTCTTGTGGACTAACTATGGGGTGCAACCTTGAACCTTTTAATAATGGGATATTTACAAGTAATTAAAGTGAGGGTTCTAAAACCGTAGGTGATTCTGTCTGTCTGTCTGTCTGTCCGGGGGTGTGGCTTACTCTGTTTAGAGAGTAGCTCCACCCATTCTGGGAGAGGCTTCATAAACAAATATCCACCATTTTATTAACTCGCATAGCTTTGAGGCCTGTTTAGTTAGGCCCGTGGTCTCTTGCTCTCTCTCACAGTTTTATTTCAACTCTATTTCGATATAAAATTTCATTTTTCACAGTCACTAACATAGTTTTAGACTTGGTGGAAAAAAAACGGGAATAAAATCCGATGAAAGTTTCCATTTATAGAATGAAATATATGAATGAAAAAATAGAACGAACGAATAGAAGTTTATAGAACGAAATGAATTCTCAAAGGCCTGTAATATACACTACCGGTCAAAAGTTTTAGAACACCTCAATTTTTCCAGTTTTTATTGAAATTTACGCAGTTTAATGTCCAGTGAATAACCTGAAATGGTACAAAGGTAAGCAGTAAACTGCTCGAGGTTTAAAAAAAAAGTTTAGGTTAGCAAAAACGGGAAAATAATGTAAATTGCACAGTTATATTGTAAAAAAAAAAAGGCCTTCTTCAGGGAACAAGTAATGGGTTAACAACTTACAGCTGTTCTGCAGCAATGTAAGTAAATTAAGCCTTGAAAGTTGATGCAAACAATTCCTACAGGTGTCCCAACCTCTGCTGATTACTTGATTACAAACTCCCTGTCTGTATAAAAGCAGTATTGGAACAGACTGTTATTACACGCTCTGAAGCATTATTTGGACAATATTGCACTGCAGAAAGTAGTATATTGGAAACTGGAGGAAACTCTGACAGGAAGAGGTCTGGCAGACCCAAAGCCACAACAGAATCAGAATACAAGTTTCTGAGAGTCAACAGCTTGCGTGATAGGCGGCTCACAGGACAACAGCTTCAACACAGCTTAACACTGGTCGAAGTAAGCAAGTCTCAGGTTCAACTGTGAAGAGAAGACTTCAAGCTGCAGGCTTGACAGGTCGAGTGGCAGTAATAAAGCCATTGCTAAGATGGCAAAATAAGAAAAAGGGGCTTGCCTGGACCATGAAGCACCGCCAGTGGACGACTGAAGACTGGAAGAAGGTATTATGGACCGCTGAATCAAAATTTGAAATCTTTGGTTCATCACGCAGGGTTTTTGTACACCGTCAAGTAGGCGAAAGGATGGTTCTTCAGTGTGTGACACCAACTGTCAAACATGGAGGAGGAAGCGTGATGGTCTGGGACTCTTTTGCTGGATGTAGAGTCGGCGACTTGCACAGAGTGACTGGCATCCTGAACCAAAAGGGCTACCACAGCATTTTGCAGCACCATGCAATACCCTCTTGTA
The DNA here is from genome assembly GCF_964187855.1 of Myxine glutinosa. NCBI lineage: Eukaryota > Metazoa > Chordata > Myxini > Myxiniformes > Myxinidae > Myxine > Myxine glutinosa. Next base: position 120,118,190 of record NC_136263.1, on the reverse strand, counting down.
TACACCTAGTTGGTCAGGGGTTCATCCTACAGCAAGATAATGACCCTAAACACACCTCCAGGCTATGTCAAAACTACCTTCGAGGAAAAGAACAAGACGGTAGGCTTCAAATCATGGAATGGCCAGCACAGTCTCCATACTTAAACCCCATCGAGCTGGTTTGGGATGAACTGGACAGAAGGGTGAAAGCAAAGCAACCTACAAGTGCAACACATTTGTGGGAACTTCTGCAACAGTGTTGGGAAGAACTTGCCGAACAATATTTGATTTCCACTGAAGAAAGAATGCCACGAGTGTGTTCGGCGGTTATATCTGTAATAGGTGGCTACTTTGCTGAGTCAAAAATTTAATTTAAATTTTGTTAAACAAAATGATTCTATGATTTTTTTAAATCTCCAATTGTGTATTTGTTCTATGCTTAATTTCAGAGTACATTGAGACATTAAACTGCATAAATTTCAACAAAAATTGGAAAAATTGAGGTGTTCTTAAACTTTTGACCGGTAGTGTATATATGTATATATATGTGTGTGTGTGTGTATATATATATATATATATATATATATATATATATATATATATATATATATATATATATATATATATATATATATATATATATTGTTACGGTTTTTAGAACCTTCACTTTGTAAAATAATAATTCTTGTAAATATCCCCCTTTGTAAAGGTCGCACCATAGTTAGGTCATATTGCAACACGTAGGACACCATAGATTCCTTCTTTAGTTATTTCATTAGTCTGTGTTTCAGTTAAGAATCTGTTTCCAATAGTTGAATCTGCGTTGTATTAATCAAATAACCTAGGCCCCTTCAATTATCCCCAATCATCTCTCTCTCTCTCCAAAGTGCCAGTAGCAGTATTGCAGCGTTCGCTGCCTGTTTGGTTTGTTGCTGGCCCCAAGCCGCCATTACGCACGCAGTCAGAGTGGGAGAAAAAGGGAGGAGCGGCCAGGAACACAGGCGTGGCCCCATCGACGCGTCACGAGGGGAGGTACGAGTGAACCCTTGTGACCAATCCGGGCCGAGGCGTGTTCACGGGTAGGCGGAGCAAAGTGGACGCGGCGTAATACGCAAAGCTTCCAATAAAAGAGCGAACGCAAAGCCTTTTCACGGAGTTGAACAGCAGAGAGAGAGAGAGGCAGCAGATGAACACGACGAGTCGCAAGGCAGGAGAGTGGGTCCATTGACAGCGACAATACCGCAATATATTCGCATTGTCTGACCGCGTGAAACCGATACGTGCAGCTGCTGCCGGGTTTCACCTCAAGCCCGGAGCGTGGACCAGAGCGCGACCTGGAGCGGACCCCGATGCTGTGCCATCTGCCCGGACCTTTCTGCCCTGCCAGCTGCTTGGACCTTCTCCCCCTTCAAGCAATTCCTTCCTGCCATTCCATATTCGTGTAAGTCTGTCTGTATTGTCCTTCTAAGGTTGCCCTATGTCCTTTTATTTCCTCTCCTTGTATATTCCTTTCTTTTGTTTCCTCTTGTAGATAGTAATAAATCATATTTGTTCTTCCTTTACCCTTCGTATTCTTTGCTTCCTCTCGTCCGATCGTCTTAGTCTTTTCCCCATTGAGTACCTGTGGCACGATTTGGCCAACCGCTATAATCGGGTTTAGTCCTTTTGTTAATGGCCTGAGTCGTGGCTCACTTCGCTCGGCGTGTCCATTACAGCCGCGGCTCGGGCGGGGCTCATTTCCTCACTTACCGGAACATGATGGTAATTAGGTAATAGGAATAATTGGCCTACCACCCTTTTCAGCGCTGACCGGAAGTGACGTCATAGCTCCAGGACCGGAGACGGCCAGCTTAATAGACGAGGGAATTAACCCCCCCTCAGTAAGGGGAGTGCCGGACTCCAAAATCCGTAACTATATATATATCTATATATATACATATATATATATATATATATATATATATATATATATATATATATATATATATATATACACATACATATATGAATATATATATATATATATATATATATATATATATATATATACATATATGAATATATATATATATATATATATATATATATATATATATATATATATATATATATATATATATATATATATATATATTGTCGCGCGGACCCTTCCGGTTAACACCAGGGACCGCGGATGGACCAGAACTGCTTTAATGGAGGTGGCAACGACCAAAAACGGATTCTACATATTATGTAGCGTGGGAAGAAGCAGGGAAGTGGAAGATGTGGTAAAAGCGCTTACCTTCAGTGAACCGACGGCAGCCTCGATCCTGCAGGGAAATTAATGAACTCGACACCGAATTAGAATGTACAAAAATAAAGATTTATTCACGGCACCCGACAAGAAGTAACGCGACGGTAATCAAATAATGGGCCTAAATTGGGATCCCACACACCTCACTTCAGAAACTAGACACAGGAATGAATTAATAAAAGAAAAACGTTCGTTATGTAATGTAGAATGTGATGCGTCTTAACTGTCCGCCGTCTTGTCCCCACGCGGCTCCAAGCTCCGCTGTACACCACGAGGTCCCTCGCTCCAGCACCACAGCACCGCGAAGGCCCGAGCCAACGCCCTCGCCGTTCGCACACGAGGTCCCGCCCATTCACAGCACCGAGCCCCGCTCCTGCACAAGCACCGAGCACCGCTCCAAGCACCACGCAGATGGCGAGCCAACGACCACCAGGACCTCCCAAGACCAAGAAGAAGCACAAGAGCTTCAAACACGTCGAGACAGCCAGAGAGCACAAGGGCTAGAGCTGCTGAAATGTCGTGCAGCGCACTTTTATCACCTGGGCGGTGACATCAGCCTTGGCGCGCCACCAACCAGTGCCTTCCACTGACGTCCCTCCAATGAACAACCTCCTTCTTAGTTGCGTCATCACGCCTTCCGCACTGGTTGGCTGGAGGTTCGCGCCTACCACACTGACCAATCACAGGCCTCCTGGGCATGTTGCTATGCAAGTTCGTGATGCGACCGCGGCAGCCATCATCGGCGGTGTCCTGGCCTGGTTTCCTGTCCGTTTTCTTCCAAAGTCATTGTCAGGGAAGGGAATTTAATGAATGTGTGTAATAAAGGGCATATCTAAGTGTCTACAGGTGTGCGTTGCCATAAGGGACAAAGGTTTGATTACCAGGTGTGACACACAAGGGCTGTTATCTTTAATCCCTATCACTACTGAGCACACGAACATCCTGGTATGTTCACAGGTATACTCGTTAATCAACAAACCGGATTAAACACACAGAACTTATTACAGGGCAGATTCCCTACCGCGACAGACGAAGCATGTTACCTATTCAGATCTACCTGACTCTAGATATTGCTCTACCCTGCCGACATAACAATATATATATATATATATATATATATATATATATATATATATATATATCTGATATATATATATATATATATATATATATATATATATATATATATATACATCTATATATATATATATATATATATATATATATATATATATATATATATATATACATCTATATATATATATATATATATATATATATATATATATGTATATATATATATATATATTGTTATGTCGGTATTGTAGAGCAATATCTAGAGTCAGGTAGATCTGAATAGGTAACATGCTTCGTCTGTCGTGGTAGGGAATCTGCCCTGTAATAAGTTCTGTGTGTTTAATCCGGTTTGTTGATTAACGAGTATACCTGTGAACATACCAGGATGTTCGTGTGCTCGGTAGTGATAGGGATTAAAGATAACAGCCCTTGTGTGTCACACCTGGTAATCATACACAGACTTGGCATTTAATATGGAATATTTTTATTGTGGGGGTGAACTTACTTTTCAAGATGTCTTAGAACCAAAAGTTCATTGGAATTATGTTGAAATTATTCTAGATTTTGTTAATGTGACCTTTAAAAGAAACAAAAACCACATTTGACATTTTGAAACAAATAAATTGATCCTTGAAAGTGATGTAAACTGATATCGAACTCAATTCATGGACAGTACTGTGTTAAAATTCTGTACGTTTTCCAGAAGTATCTCTTTATTTTGCACATTAGCCAAAAAAAAATTTCACAAAAACAAAAGTTAAATTACGACTGGGATTACGGACAGTAAAATTACAGTTCAGTACTTCGTGTAACCCCCACGAGCATTGAGGAGAGCACGTACACGTTGAGGCATGCTGTTCACGAGATTTGCGAAGGTTTGGACAGGAATCGCTTGCCATGCAGTGACAATAGCCTGCTGCAATTCACGCACAGAGGTCAGCTGCTAGTCCAAGTGGTCGATTTGACGCGTTAATTCTGCCCACAAGTTCTCTATCGGATTCATATCCGGGGACATGGCAGGCCACTCCATATGCTCTACACCACGGTCAGCAAGAAAGTGTTGGATCATGCGAGCACGATGAGGCCGTGCATTGTCATCTTGGAAGACAAAGTTTCCTCGAAAGGCTGCACGAGCAAATGGAAGCAATGTTTCTTCCAGAATGGCCCTGTACTTGAACTGGTTCAGGTTTCCATGCAGAACAACCAGGTCAGTTTTGCCCCCTGCATGAAAAGCAGCCCAAACGGTCACCCCACCACCTCCAGCTTGGACTCTTGGCACTATACAATCTTTGTTGTAGGCTTCATGCACTTGTCTGCGCACTCGGACGCGGCCATCTTGACGATAGACCAGAAATCTAGACTCGTCACTGAAGATCACGTGATTCCAGTGTCCTGGCTGCCATTGACGGTGCTCTCTGGCCCACTGCAATCGGCGCTGGCGGTGTTGTCTGGTCAGGTGTGGCTTTCTCAGGGGACGCCTGGCACGATAGCCTGCTTGAACCAGTCATTGGTTGACTAGCCTTCTAGATACAAGCACATTTGTCAGTTGCTGCCACTCAGCCCTAAGCCGATTAGCTGACTTGGTATGGCCATTGCGGACTAACCGGTGCAGCTGGCGATCATCCCTCCTTGTGGTTCTGCGGGGACGTCCTGGCCTCGGTATTGGAGTAGGGACACCCCTCTGAGCATTTCGTTTCAGGATCTTTGACACCTGACCTTGAGTGATGCCATACTGCCGAGCAATAGCATGCTGTTTCATGCCGTAATTTCGTAAAGCCACCACTCCATGACAAACAGTATTGTCGAGTTGACGGACCATCTCCAGAGGAAGCGGCAATAACTTTTGGAGACGTGCAGCAGTTGATTTCCACTCATACAGAACGCAACAACCCTTGTATACCCGACTGTGAAGCCAATCATCAAATGTACCTGTCCGTACATTTTGCCACGCCACCTGTGATATAATCCTGTCGTTGACTTCTTGCTGCGACAGACAATCAGTGACATGGTTCTTTTAACAAATAAATCACCAAAGTGTAAAAGAAACTCACCAGATTGATATACTGAGTTAAGAAAGTAAACCCGTCAAGAAAAAAAAAAAAATTCCATATTTAATGCCAAGTCTGTATATATATATATATATATATATATATATATATATATATATATATACAGTACATATATATATATATATATATTAAGAGCCATATATATATATATATATATATATATATATATGTACATACATGCATACATACATTTTACAAGAGATGTAATAACACATTTCAAACTGTATTTCCCATTTCCCAATCCTGAACGGGATTATGAACTTAGGACCTTCGGATCCCAAGCCCACCACCCTAACCATTAAGCCAACACCAGGTAACATATACGAATGCAGGTTGATTTTTTTTTTTTTGCTCCACATCTAGCAAATGTAGATATTTAAATTACGGATGGAATATTAAATAGTTTAGTGTCGGTGATGAAATTGTCATTAGTGAATGCCTCTTGGAAAGGTAGCCAATGGTGAATCCGATCAGCTCGCAATGCCCCTACACATTACGCAGGAATTTTGAAACTATTCAGGATGCTGAAAACAATTATCTCCTCTTCATGAAAGACGCAGTGGAATCTTTAACGTCCACCAACTAATGCCAGCAAACAAGACTCCAAACAAATGATGCAGTGATTTGGGGATGATGACCGCGTGTACCGGAATCAGTGTTCTGATTAGAATACTCGCCATCGACTTCATTTTTGTCGATCACACAATGTTTTCTCAAGTCCCTCCGCCCTCCGCTCAATGATGTGGTTATTTAGCCGGGCAGGTAAAACTTTTAAGAAACAATCAGGAGGTTTCAGAAGTTGTGTTTTTGAAATGTGACAGCAGCACGATTTAGAGTGTGATAGACCAGTCGTTGTTGAGAACTCCATAAAAAACAACTGTCTGTGCATTGCGACATGGAAGCATGTGGATCATCGAGCTGGGTGTTCGCTTGCTTGCGGAATGCAGTATATGGGAAGATGACCTGCCTCATGTCCACATCATTAAGAGTAGAACATTGACATGCGTTATGCTGCAGCAATTAGCAAAAGCTCATCTGGCCAAAGATGCTTCCTGAGCAGTGGGATTTCAGTTAAAGAACGTAGGGATGGGGCTGTTTGTGTGTGTAAGGACACACACATGTTAACAAATGTGCTTACAAGAAGTTCTGTTAAAGACATTAAGAGCCCACAGTTAAAGTTCGCCTATTATAGATTTCTACTTACACATTGGTTGCGGTATTTATCAGGCTATCCTAATATCAGCAAGGTGTATTAAGGTGACATTGGAATGCTTCATTGTGAGTTGTGATGGCTGCTGATATGTTTGTCCAGATTTATCTGTGTCCCAACACAGAGAAAGCCGATTTTTCAGTTAAACATTTGAAATTTTCAAAAACCGACACATAACACACCCCTCTCATTAAAATGAATACCCCAACTCGATAAGATGAAAATATTTAAGCCAAACAACATGTTGTTGGCAGCCCAAGAGGTTGAATTAAATTTACCAAAATTAATTGCTTTTGCTATGAGGCCAATATTCTACTGAATAGCATTACACTGTACAGTCAAGCCTCACTTCGCCTAACTATATGGGGATCAGCTAATCCAGATATGGGAGTTTCTGGGATATTGTACTTGATGCTAAATAAATAATGACCACGTATGACGTGGATATGGTTGTGGTTTACCCAATGAGGAAGGCTGAAATTGACTTTCATGGGATTTGGATGTGAAGAAATCAGGGATCCTCTGCAGTTTCATCGTCTTCGCAAACGGAACCTTAATTATTTTGCTCCTTATGTGTTATCTTAGAACAAACAGTCATATATGAACATTCTGTCCCCTTCAGTGGTGCCCATAACTGTAGGGGCTTTACGAACTTCTGAACTATTGTTGAAAAAATTGGAGCTTCATCTTGGCATGTTTTGCATCATAGTCTATGCATTTCCCCAATGATGTATTCCGTCAGAATAACACTCTGCTCCAGTTCCTAAACACAAGCAGGGACCGAGGAACAGAACCCTCCCTCTTTTTGGGCGGTGTATAGGCAACAAAGCGCTTCCTCGCATAACTCCCGGAAGTTTATGTTTAGCAATGCAAATATAGGGCATGGCGATTGTGAATGTGACTGATTCGACGATGTGTTAGGCCTGAACTGCATGAAAAGCAAAACGCCGGTGGGTGGAGTCAGTCTTCATACTAATGACGTCATTGTGGGTGGGTTCTTGCCAGCTGTCCAACCAATGGGCAGAAAATAGAAACAGACGGACAGAAAACTGCTGCTACTTTAATATATACGTAGATTTCACATCTGGTGCACAAATTGATGGATGTTTTGGAATTTATTTGTGTGCAGTTTGTATGTTGAGAAAACAAAGGATTCTCTTCAACTTTGAAAAAAAACCTGACTATTATGTACAACATGGCGTTTACCCCATGCCTTCGCTAACCCCCCTTTCTCACTCGAGGTCTACGTTATGTCTGTCGGCCAAAACTTTACATCAATCCCCAATGGAAGTAACATAACATTTATGACTTAACAAACAACATGAGAAATATAGCATGGCCATGCAAATGACCTAACATGAGAAGCCATCAACAGCTTTATTTGCTTTCTCTGCCATGTTTCTCAATGCAAGCAGAGCACAGGGAACACAACACGTGTCTCTGATAACTTGTCAACAAGTCAGGAAACTGGTCTGGTGGCTGAGGGGGTGTGTGTAGCCACCTCGGGTAATTGATTGGGTGAGAGCTGATTGGTTATTCCCAACAATTACAGGTGACAGATTGATTGGGTCTTGATATTTTTTTTATGTTAACTGCTATTGGCAATGCACGTGGTACATGCTTGTAAGTTGTGGGTCTCGGTGGTGTGCCTTTTTATCTACGCTGTAGCTGATGACTGCCAACAAATGATTAAACCGATCCGGAGACTATTGGGGGTGTTAGCATTGGGATTCTCATGTATATGTTTCTTATGAATGTCTGCAGCTGCGGAATAATCCAAGTAAGGTTTGAAACAGAAAAGGGTTTTCCTTGAGTCGATTTTCATGGTTTCTTTATGCAGCTTTCTTTGGCTAGAAGAGCATGGGAATTAATCTATTTGATAATCCTAGTCACCTGGGGTAATGCACAACTTTCAAAATGATGTATGAATGCTAAACGAGGTCTTTTGCGCATGCGCTGTGTTTGTGTTGACACTTTTTCGGTTCTGCTGGTAACATTTTAAATCTGCCGTTACGAGCGTAAAATCTGTGATGCGAATCTTCTTTTAAATATAATTTTCATCCTTTAGATTAGAGTGGCTATTTCAAGATGTTTTTTATTTATTTATTTTTTGTATACAAGATCGAGGCTCATGTCAGAGCTAACATTAATCACAAAAAGACAAACTGACACATAAGACATGAGATAAAGGGAGTGGGAGACAAGACGGGGAGAGAGAGGGAAGCACACATGTACAACATTTGAGAGCAGGTACATCGGGAGATCTGTGGGGGGGAGGAGGCACGGGAAGGGGGTGGGGGTGGGAGAGGTATAAAGCACATTGACATTGCTCGGACTTCCAGGACAGAAGTCGGAATTTCAAAAAAGTGGATCTGGGGTGAATTAACGGGGGTAGAAAAGATCAAGGTTTTGATTGGGGTAAGAATGGAAGAAGAATGTTAGAATATTCGTTATGACTCGTATAGAAGAATGGTATTCGATGCAGAATATTCGTTATGATTCATCCAGTTGAATTAAATCAGTAAAAGTTAAAATTGCAAAAGGCTGGACTTACCAAGCTACAAAAGCTGGAAAAGCTTCACACTATGTTCCGCCTGGCAGACATTATTCCGACAACAGAGAAGGGAAAATTATGTGAGATGGAGAATACCAGGAGTGCTCTCAATAAGTGTGCTTACCCCGGTTGGTCATTTTTGAAGGCAGGAAGTAGTTTTATAAGAGCAACATCACGTCCGGTTAACAACAACAGGACACGGATCAAGAAAACATGGCATGAGTGACCATTCCCTATGTGGCTGGGCTGTCTGAGAAAGTAAAGAAGATCCTTCTCCAAGTTTGCCATTGCTACGTCATCTATCTATAATTCCAGTAATCTCTGTATGTCTGTGTGTATGTCTGTGTGTCTGTGTGTATGTCTGTGTGTATGTCTGTATGTCTGTGTGTATGTCTGTGTGTATGTCTGTATGTCTGTGACCGCTGTTTCTCGACAACCACGGGTCCGATATACTTGAAACTTGCCAGGTATATTGCTGGGGACCCGAGGATGTGCCTTTTCAAGGTTTGAAATTAATCGGAGAAGTAGTTACCGAGCTATGGCGATTTAGCCGTTCGCCGTTCGCTTTGGCTTTGCGAATGGACCAAACCATTTCATGTAAATAGAGGGGGGGGGGGGGGGTTCTGTGGTCGTTGCGAATGGATCAAACCATTTCATGTAAATAGAGGGGGGGGTTCTGTGGTCGTTACTGCCACGTGGTTTCAAAGTTTTTTTTTGTTGTTGTTGTTTGCACGCATGCTTTTTTGCACGCACGTACGGGCACGTCCTAGTATATAAAACCACACAGAATTCTGCGCAGCCATTTAATTAATTTTAAGGACAAGATCTGGAAGGATAGGGAACGCGACTCGGTATTTGGTTTCAGATGTGGGGACCCATCATGCACTGACACCGACATAGGAGAAACTCGGCAATCCCTTAAGGCCCGTGGTGTAAAGGAATCCATTCGGGAAAGAGTTGAATCACCATCTCTCAACAAAAGGGGCGGGTTCGCGGTTTAATCTATCACGGACATTGGACGACGCCATTACATCTCTCCCACGTCATCTGCAATCGTCACAGAATGCCCGGATTGGTCAACAGATCCGTTCACCCTATCGACGGTTGAGGTCACGTGACACTGTAAAGCTTCTTCTTCACTTCAAATCTGCCGTGAGCAAGGCGAGTGAATTCTCGCCGAAAAGTTGGCTCTACCGACTTGTTAGTCGAGCTTTATCAACAATAAACTTTTCCCAAATTGAATATTGTTTACTAAATATGGAATACATTATTTATTATCAATGTTTGGTTTTCGGGAATTTTTAATTTGGAAAGCGTGCATACGTTCTGACATTCTGACGTAGCTTTCTTGAAATAGAAAAATTGCCTGATTGTGTTTCCCATGCAAAGGTTGGTTGCTTTCATGAAATGGTCTGAGTACTGTAATATTGTAATATTGTGCTGTAAAATAATTGTATGCATTTGGTGACCATTTGGTGAGGGGGGTGAGAAGTTTTCAGAACCTTGGGTTTGACTGGAGGGGGTGGGTAAACGACTCTTTGATGCCTCGGATCTGTAATAGAAATTTGTATTGGTGTCAAAGCCAGTGACCAATATTGCAAATTATGAGTAGGATGAAGATATAATATGAAATGGTGTAATTATGCCCTGGTGCTTTGAAGAACGGGAAGAAATTTGGAGCGGATGACAGATAGTTGGGTGGATGGAGGGGAGTGGTGGAGAGGGGTTGCGGCGTGAGTTTGAAGACTCTCAGTGGGGAGTGGTTTGAAGACTCGGTAATGGGGGGAGGGGTGGGGTTGAGGAAGTGGGTTTAGGTGGGAGGTTGGGATGGGAGCCAAGGGCTTGGGTTTATGTGGGTGGTTGGGATAGGAGTTAAGGACTTGGGTTTATGTGGGGGGTTGGGATGGGAGTTAAGGACTTGGGTTTATGTGGGTGTTTGGGCGGGGAGTTGAGGACTTGGGGTTGGAGTGGGAGTTAAGGACTTGGGTTTATGTGGGAGGTTGGGATGGGAGTTAAGGACTTGGGTTTATGTGGGGGTTGGGATGGGAGTTAAGGACTTGGGTTTAGGTGGGTTCTGATGTGTTGCATCAATCATCATGTTTTCTTTTGTGCACTAACAGCTCTAAACTCTCCGTCCTTATCTGATCATAGTGAGACCTAATCCTTTTCAATCCTTTTCAATGTTGTGATTTCAATTGTCACCATGCCAGTTGGCTTGGTGTGGGTACCTCTCTCACCAGCCATGGCTCCTCAGCAAAGGACTTTTGCGACTCACTGGGACTGACACAATCTGTCAATTTCCCGACCCGGATCTCAGTCAACGGAGCATCTTCTCTTCTAGACTTTGTTATGATGAACTTCCCTGCAAATGTCTGCTGCTCTTCTTCTGCTCCAATCGGCCCATCTGATCATGTGCTTGTTAAAGTGGAAACCTCTCTGACCATTTCAGAGAGCCTCCTCAGCGTCGACGAGTCTGGCATTTCACTCAGGCCAACTGGCACGGTCTTCAAGTAGCCATCAATCATCTGGACTGGTCTCCCATCTCGACCACCTCTGACATCACTTCATCCTGGGAATTCTTCCAAAGTAAATTGCTCTCTCTCATGCACAGATATATCCAATCTCGTCTTCAGTTGTCATACCCTTCCTCCCGTCCATGGTACATGGAATCTTGTGGTGAGGCAGTTGCCCAGAAACAACTTGCCTTCGCCTCCTGTAAAGCAAATCCAACGGAAGGAAATCTCATTTCCTTTCACAAAGCCCGAAACAAGTGTGTGTTCACCCTCAGGAGAGCCTGGAAACAATATCTCTCCACTCTCAAGACCAAACTCTCAAACCTGTCTCCCTCTTCCAAATCCTGGTGGCATCTGGTCAAATCTGTTTCTGGTGTTTGTTCCCCCTCCATCCCCTCCCTTACCTCAAATGGCTACACAGCTGACTCCGCACATGAAAAAGCTGAATGCCTCAACTCTGTGTTTGCCTCTAAATCTTGTGTCCCAAACCCATCCCTCTGTGTACCCACCGTACCCAGTTGTACCCAGCTGCTCCTGAAATACGTGTCCTTTCCTCCTGACAAGGTGGAAAAGTTTCTGTCAACCCTCGACTCTGATTCTGCAGCTGGACCCGACGGCATCAGCCCACGGGTCCTAAAATCCTGCTCTACCGCTCGTTCACTCCCTCTCTCTGTTCTCTTTACCCCCTCTTTTGCTCCAGGTCATCTGCCACCAGCTTGGAAATCAGCCAACATTACCGCTTTACACAAAAAAGTTGCAAAAACAGATTATTGCAACTACAGACCAATCAGCCTTCTCCCAATTATCAGCAAAGTCATGGAATCCATCATTGCTTCGGACAGCAAATCTTTCCTCTTCTCCAATGGCTTGATCTCTGATCATCAATTTGGTTTCAGAGCAGGTCACTCTACTCTGGACATGCTGCTTCTGCTGTCTCAAAAATGGATGGAGGTCCTCAATGCCAAACAGGAAATTAGAGCTGTCTCCCTTGACATAGCACATGCCTTTGATACGGTCTGGCACCCCGCTCTGCTCACCAAACTCTCCTCCTATGGTATCCATGGAAATCTCCACGTATTGCTTGTGGACTTCCTCTCTAGTCATAGTCAACGTGTGTCTCTGAATGGTTTTCTCTCATCTTCCCTGCCTGTTCAGGCTGGAGTTCCCCAAGGCAGTGTTCTGGGCCCTGTGCTTTTTCTGGTCTTCATCAATGATCTCTCTGACTATCTTGAAAATCCTCTCTATCTCTTTGCTGATTACTCCACTCTCTGCCGCTCCATTTCTCATCCCTCAGATCGGCAGTCTACAGCCTCCTCACTCTCTGCAGACCTGGACAAAATCACAGACTGGTCAAACAAGTGGAACATGTCTTTCAATCCTGACAAATCTCACACTCTTACTTTGTCTCTCCGAAAATACTGACTGGACAACCCTCCCAGCCACTTTCTGAATAATCCTCTCCAAGAAGTTCTGTCACTCAAGCTTTTGGGTCTCACTATCTGCCATGATCTTTCCTGGGAAAACCACATTTCAAATCTGGCCTCCAAAGCCTTTTGCCGACTGGGCATCCTCTGTTGTGCGAAGTCCTTCCTTGGCACACCTGAGCTCCTCACCACATACAATGCTTTCATCCACAGCTCAATGGAATTCTGTTCTCCCATCTGGGCCGGGGCTCCTGCCTCACACCTAGCTCGGCTTCACGCTGTTGAAACCAAAACTTTCAGAATCAGTGGAATCTCCCGTGATGAACCTAACTCCGAGGGCCTTTCACTTACTCACCGCAGGCAGGTTCGTGGTCTTTCTGTCTTCTACCGACTCCTCTCCGGCCTTGCTCCCCCAGCTCTCTCTGGGCTCTGTCCTCCAAATATTCCTACAGTTCACACAAGATCTGCCTGCAACCCTCCTATGGTTAAACTGCCAAAATCAAGACTCTCTGCTCACCTTCACTCCTTCATTCATCTTTTCTCCCGCCTCTGGAACAAACTCCCTCACTCTCTTCAATCCCTCTCCTCCCTCCAGGTCTTTAAAACAGCTGTTCACCACCATCTCTTTTCTTCCCCCATCCAAAACCTTGATCTTTTCTACCACCGTTAATTCACCCCAGATCCACTTTTTTGAAATACCGACTTCTTTCCTGGAAGTCCTAGCAGTGTCCATGTGTTTTATACCTCTCCCACCCCTCCCTTTCCCATGCCTCATCCCCCCCAAGCCCTGTCCCTCCCACAGATCTCCCGATGTCCCTGCTCTCAAATGTTGTGTTTGTGTGCTTCCCCTTCTCTCCCCATCGTGTCTGCCGCTCCCCTTATGATATACTTTGTGAGTCTGTTTGATTTTTTGTGTAATAAATGTTGGCTCTTTTTAACGAGCCTCAATCCTGTATTCAAATGTAGATATATATATATATATATATATATATATATATATATATATATATATATATATATATATATATATATATATATATATATATATATATATATGTCGGATTGGGACTTAGGACTTGGGACTCAGAAGAAAGGAGCAACGGATATATTTATTGGAACTCGTGTACTCAAGCTTGAGGACAGCAAAGTTGCATTGAAACTCACAAGGAATGACCAACAGTACAACAAGATGCTCTGAAATAATTCAATTAACATTGCTTTATATAAAGGAAAGTCAGGGGTGGAGTTAGCTCACAAGACACAGAGACAGAATGGGCTCATTGGGCCTCCCACCATAGTCCCATCCTGTTGTTCAGTTAATTAAAGGAAGTTCATCCAAGGCCAGTCATGGGTTAGCTCTGATAAGGAGATGGTCAGCATTATGTGACAACATGTTTACAACTTTCTGTATAGCAGCTGGCTTGGGAAAGTACAAAGGGGAGTGGACACTCGTAAAACTGTCAACTTGCAAGATAATGGCAAAGTCAGGAAAAAGGCAAAGAGAGATAAGAGTTGCCTCCAAGGCCTGGAAAGGGGAACTAGAGATTGTGCCCACGCAGGCCAGAGCACACAGGCAGAGAACTCCTTATTAGGATATTACACATCCTCAATGCAGTAGAAAGAACTCAGTATCATAAAAGAGTACAGTAGCAAGTCAAAACAAAACATATAATTGGTTATACTTGGTAATTGGTAAAGCAGCAAGGATATACAAAGGGGGAGGGGCATTACAGCTCCCTACATACCGCCCTTTTGGATCTAAGATACAAAGTTATCTATGAGCCAATCAAAGGCCTTTATTTCAAACAAAAACAGAAAAATCATTCAACATATCACGCGAAGGCAGCCCCGTAAGAATGTCCCATACCAAAGCACCACACAAACTCAGTAGGATGATTCGCGTCTGTATGTGAGTATGCAATGTAAGGCCGTAAAAGCAGAGTGATCAAATGGCACACAAAATCCACCAAAAGAGGTGGGAGAGAGAGAGAGAGTGTAACTAAACGTAACGTACCACACGAATGCAGCCCAGTGAGCATGTCCCGTACCCAGTACCGCACAACGAACCCAGCAGGCTGATCCGCGGGTGTGTGGGTGCAAGTGGGTGTAAGTGGGTGTATGATGTATGTAAGTCGGGTGTAGATGGGTGTATGAGGTGAGACCGTAGAGACATGAAGATCGAATAGCGCGCCAAATCCACAACGAAGACCTCTGGTTCCACCGGGGTCCACACCCAGGAAGATCTCCGACCCACCCTTGGTCCACAGAGGTGCAGCTGGACTCCTCCCCAACTGGAGCTCGCCCAGGCTTCCCCAAGTGAAATCCTTGTAGATCTTCAGCGCTCAATCGATATTCATGTTCATGAGGTCTCTTACGTGCTGGTGATCTGGGGAAGACACAACATCGTCAGTATCAGGTGGCTCAAACCTATGGCCATGAAATAAAGCATAACGATCCAAAGGTGGGAGAGAAACTTCCTTTGGGTCAAAGTCGAGATCGTCCGAGGCGATGCTGCTTGCTTCGCTGTTATTCAAGGGCGAATCTCCAAAACAATCAGACTCGGAACTCAGAGTATTTTCACGATCGAGTTCCTCTCCATCCGGGCTTGGGTTCACAGCTGGGTCCAAATCCCGAACTGGGTCAGTGGCGTTTGACTCTCTGTGGGCTTGTGAGACATAAAGGTGAGCTCGTGAAACATGGAGAGGCAGAGCCTGCATTGAAACATAAACATCAGCCGGGGACCCTCGCAAGTGGCCCACATCATCATTGGTAACATCATCAGTAACATTATTCTCAGGTGGCGTAGGCCTGCGGAGTGGACGGCCCATAGTCATAGCCACGGCATGGCATATCGTGAAGAAACGAGAGGAATCCTTCAGGAAATCGTCGATTTCTTCTTCCGACGTGTCGGGGCCCAGTTTAAACGGCCTTCTGGTAGCCTGAAATGCTTCGAGGTCCGCATAAGTGTACTCGACATCATTATCGGTAATATCAACAATGGAAGAACAATCTTCGGAAGCGGAGATCTCATTGTCGCGGCCCAGGGACTCGTTCAGGTCGTCGTCCCAGGATCCGCGATTGGCAGTTGAGTTGACAGCTGGTGTGTCATCCGGACCCGCGATCCGCTGGTCGATCATCACCATGGCCTTTTCCGGTGTCGTCTTCAGTGTCCATCCTGTGGTAAACTTTCTCGCACACGCAAGGACTAAAGCCTTGATTAGTACACAACAAACCACTAGTCCAAGGACTATTGCCAAGGCGGTCAATATCCACTTTACTATCGTCCCTGTCCATCCTTTAAACCAGTCGGTAAGCCACTGGTGGGAGGCTTCCCGATCCATGCGATCCTTTGTCAATGTGTGAGCACTTTCTCTTAACCTTATAATAGCAGCACTGACCCCTTGTGAAGGGTCAGGAATAAAAGTACAACATTTACCCTTAATTATCCCACATACCCCTCCTCGTTCTGCCAGTAGCATATCTAACGCAACCCTATTTTGCATAACCATTGTACGCAGGTGGACAACCGTGTCCAACATTTCGTCGTGTGCTGTAGCGGTGTCGTTGGCCACCCTTTCTAAGATTAACGCAATTTTGTCAATGCGGTAACTGTTCATGACCGTCCCAGCCCATGGGAAGAAGAAACTAACGGCTTTCTCCCAATCAGCGCCGTGTAAAGTAGTGGTGTCGTCGTCGTGCCAATAGGTGCTTCGTTGTGTCCTTATGAGTGCGGTGGTATTATGCAAGTGCTGTCGCATTTCCATCTCTGGGAAAACTGATCCTAAATAGCAAATTCCTCCCCAATTATCAGGTAAATACGGGTAAGCTTTATTCCCGCATACAAACATGGTCCCGTGCGGAGCCACCAAATGGGTGGTCATGCAAGTGAGAAGGCCTGGGATAGTGTTTGTCCCGTTTTCCCCTTTCCATGCCAACTGGAGGTGTGTGAGGTTATGCAAGGGCGAGCTTGTAACGTTCACTAGCAGCGTGTGTTTCCCTTTTCTCGGGTCCGCGGGAAGGGTATCTCTACACACGGATTTGCCTA
This sequence comes from Myxine glutinosa, assembly GCF_964187855.1. Lineage (NCBI taxonomy): Eukaryota > Metazoa > Chordata > Myxini > Myxiniformes > Myxinidae > Myxine > Myxine glutinosa. The sequence goes on along the minus strand of NC_136263.1, from coordinate 120,101,026 downwards.
CCATTACTTGGCCCTTTCCTTCTAAGCAGAGGGCCCCCCATGCCGGCTTGACCCAAACCGGCGCCGGACGTTCCTCAAAGTGTCGGGACAGAATGGGAGGGGAGTACTGGAAAACTCGTTTACACGCGGTTTCATCAGAACCTTGGCTTGTCAGAGTTGTACTAATGCATTTGGTATCTAATGGCATCGAGCACAAATCATTGAGTGATAGGGGTAACACTACCATTGGTATGCCTGCTGTGCTGGTGCGGGGAAGGTGCATACACATCCAACACTGTGTCCTATTCTGTACTGTGGCCATATGCCGTGCGACCTTCCAGTATGTGTTCTCCTCTGGCTTCCTTCTTACTTCCTGGGCAGGAGGGGGTTTAATAACGTAGGCGGCACAACTAGGCCGGAATTGGTGTTGGGTCTCTCCCCTCTTTTTGTTCCTTCTAATCAGCGTGCGCGGGGGCCATATTCCACATTCAAGTATTATCGTGGTGTGTGGGCCGACGAGGGCATGCGACAGTAGGAGAGTAGTATTGTCGATGCCCGTGCCCCATTGATATCCTGCGGCGGCGTGACTATTCACGGTCCCAGTAAACCTTCCATTTTCCACCTGTCTAACTTTAGTTAAGACTATGCGTGGGGTTGTCATGCGTGCCTGTGGTGTCCCATTATATACCACCATGGCTTCCATCCATCTTACAGATAACCACTTGAAATGTGTCTCCAACTCACAGCAATGTACTACTATCCCCTGTCCCCGGGGAGCCGTTATGTATTTGACGGAGTAAAGTTTAAATAACGTGTAGTTGTCGTGCCCTGGGTATTTGGGGAGATCCTCTCTCAGTGGGTTAAACTGCAGAAGCCTATCCTTGGCGGGGTTTGTTAGGCAGCTGCCCAGAATTCCCATCATCATGACCGTCATCGCCGCCCTTAGGAGACTGTGGTGCCCTAGACGGTGCATTGTCTTCAGCGGTGTGAGGTGTGGTGTCTGCAGCAATGTGAGGTGCGGTGTCTTGTGTGGCTTGTGGTGCGGGGATGGACAACTTACAATGGGTGGCGTGGATCCACGAAGGTTTACCCTCGCAGAAGACTGCCGTCGGTGTGACCAGTAGCACCTGGAATGGTCCCTTCCACCGTGGCTCCAAAGCAGCCTTGCGGGTGAAGTGCTTCACGAGCACCCAGTCGCCGGCCTGAAAGTTGTGGATGGCGTGGCCTATTGGTTCAGGCAGCGCCTCTCGTACTCGAGCATGGATGCTGCGTGCCACATTCGACAAGCCTATGCAAAATCTCAAAAGCATGTCATCCATTACTGGCAAAGCAAGGGTGGACATGTCTGTTGGTGCTGAAACGGGCAAGCTCATAGGTCGTCCCATTAATATTTCGTGGGGGGAAAGGCCCGTAGTGCGACCCGGGGTGGAACGAATGCTCATCAATGCAAGCGGAAGAGCCTCTGGCCACCTCAAGCCTGTGTCTGCGCAAAGTTTCGCTAGTTTATTCTTTAAAGTCTTGTTCGTTCGTTCCACAAGTCCTGAGGACTGTGGGTGGTAGACGCAATGGAAGGATTGTTTAACGCCCAACGCCTTCAGGATGCCCTTAACCACCTGCGCCGTGAAATGGCCTCCTTGATCTGACGAAATTATCTGGGGAATGCCAAATCTGCACATAAAATCCCGCACGAGGTGCTTCACTACTGTCGGAGCATCGGATTTGACGCATGGGTATGCTTCGACCCATTTGGTGAACGTATCTACGATTACCAACACATAGCGAAACGACATGCTTGGTTCCAATTCTGTAAAATCGAACTCAATAGTTGCGAACGGCCCACTAGGCGGGGGTCGTCCCCCATCATGTGCATGTCTCGGTGGCGCCCCTCTATTGTGTTGCTGGCAGACCACACACGATCGGCACACTTCGGATACAATCCGTGACAGTCCTGGCGCTGCCCAAGTGTAGTCTATCTGTCCCATCACCCCCCTCTGGCACACATGACCATTCTGATGAGCCATGCGTGCCAGCCAGGGCAGTAAAGCCTGGGGTGCTATAGGTTTTTCATCAAGGGTCCACATTTCCCCTGGCCCAGGGCGTATCGCTCCTCGTTTGAGCCAGACCTCGTGTTCGGCCGTCGGTGCAGCATTTTGCAAATTTATGATATCGTCCTTAGTTGGTGTGGCGGGTGGTCCCGCAGTCGGTATGTCAGCAATCTGTGCGGCTGTCTTCTGTGCTCGTGTCACCATCGGCATGTTGCGTTCTATCAGTTGGTTGGCGGCCTTTCCTGCCGCCTCGTCCGCCCTTGCGTTGCCCCGGGCAACGTCAGTGTCCGCCCTTTGGTGGCCACGACACTTAATTACCGCGATAGCGCGGGGAAGTAAAATGCTTCGGAGGAGCCCTTCTACCAACGCGCCATTCTTTATCACTGAACCGGCAGATGTGAGAAAACCTCTCATCTTCCAGATGGCTCCTTTATCGTGGACTACGCCGTGAGCGTAGGCCGAATCTGTGTAAATGTTGACGGCAAGGCCTTCCGCCAAGCTGCACGCTCTGGTCAAGGCGCACAGCTCCGCCTGCTGTGCGGAAAATGTAGGTGGAAGACGCCCGCTCTCTACCGTTTCGCTATCCGAGCACACGGCGTACCCGGACAACAGGGACCCGTCCCATGCGCGCCTAGCTGATCCATCGACATAATATGTACAGTCGGGATATTCTAAGGGATTGTCCTTTAAATCCGATCGCACCGTGGAGACTAGCTGCACAACGTCGGTGCACACATGAGGTTCGCCCTCCTCAGGAGTGGGCATCAGTGAGGCTGGGTTGAGCGTCGTGCAACGTTCGATCGTGATGTTGGCTGCAGTGATCAGTGCGGATTCGTATTGCATTAATCTAGTGTTAGACAAATGCTGTGTGCTTTGCTGTAACAGCAGCGAAGTGATGCAATGTGGTACCCGTAGCGTTACTGGGTGTCCCATAACAATGTCCGCTGTTCTTTCTACTGCGTACCTGGCCGCTGCCACGGCTTGCAAGCACACCGGAAACCCTTGTTCGACCGGGTCTAACTTTTTACTAAAGTAGGCCACCGGCCGCTCCTTATCCCCATGGGTCTGTGTCAAAACTGACTGGGCGAAACCTCCCACGGCGTGAGTGTAAAGGGTAAATGGTTTCGCATAATCCGGGAGTCCTAATGACGGTGCCGTAACCAGCGCCTGTTTCAGCCTGTCAAAACATCGCCTCAATTCATCCGTCCATATCAATAGGTCCGGGGCATTTGATTTGGTCGCCTCGTACAGTGGTTTAGCCAGCAGCGCAAAATCAAGTATCCAAGTGCGGCAGTATCCCGTCATACCTAGGAAGCGCAGCATTTGCCGTTGCGAGCGAGGGCGAGGCAGCTCCGTGATAGCGGTCACTCGTCCAGCATCCAATTCTCGTTTTCCGTGCGAAATGGCGTGTCCCAAGTAAGTTACAACCTGCCGCACAAACTGAAGTTTTGGTCTGCCTACTTTGTGGCCTTTGGCCGCCAAGGCCTTTAATAGGGCCAAAGAATCCATTTCGCACGCCTCCTTTGAAGGGGAGCAAATCAACAAATCGTCAACGTATTGCAGCAACACTGACCCTCCCTTCAATTCCACATCCGCCAGGTCGCGGTGCAGCGCCCGGGAAAACAGAGTGGGGCTATCTGAAAACCCCTGAGGTAGTACTGTCCAAGTATACTGGCGCCCCCTATGGGTGAAAGCGAACAAGTATTGTGACTCAGGCGCGATGGGCACAGAGAAAAACGCAGAACAAAGGTCGATGACCGTGAAGTATGTTGCGTCCGGCGGAATTGACATCATGAGGGTTTCTCCGTTTGGAACTAGTGGGTGTATGCCCTGTATCACCTTGTTCACCTCCCTTAAATCCTGTACAAATCTCCATTTGTCCTTTGACGGCTTTTTAACTGGCAAAATTGGTGTATTACATGGGCTGTTAGTTTCTACGATAATCTTCTGTTCCACTAGGGATTGAATCACTGGTGCTATGCCTACGTCGGCCTCAGGTCGTAGCTTATACTGTTTTACGTTTGGCAAGCGCATCCCCGGCTGCACTGCTATCACTAGAGGTTTGGCGTCTCGCATCCGTCCAACCTCGCCGTCGCTTTTGGGCCATAAATTGTCTGGCACCTCCGCTAGGAGGTAATCCGACTCACCCGGGTCCGTCAGCACTGCCCTCATGGCATAGGTGCCTTTGGGGGGCAACTCTGCCTCTTCGAACTTTCCGTCCCTCCGTTCTGCCTTAATGTCAATTGAGAACCCTTCACCGTTTTCGAGCTGTTTCAAAGTCCAGCGGCCCCTCTTACACCGATAACCATGTAAGGGAACTTCTCGTAACCTCCCTACCATCCAACCTACACTTTCCGGCGGCCACCCTTTGGCAGTAGTGAGGGTAACATGGGCGACCGCTCCTTCGGGGTATTGGGTCAGCGCATGCTGACTCGGGGTTAGGACTACCTCAATTCCTATTCCCTCACGCCCGATCCATACCCGTGACAAGTGTAGAGGCATCCATTCGCCCAGCTTTTCCTTAACCCTTTCCCGGTAGTTCTCGTCCTCACCCGTTGTATCATAGTACGCAGTGCAATGGGGTGGATTATCCTTTAAGTCCTTTATCGAAATTTGGTGCTGTTGCATCCAATCTCGCAGCACTGAACTGTCCAAACACACATTATCTATGATATATGTCCAAGCAGACAAAGCCCCTGGATCCAAGCACCACCAATACGCGGTGGGGCCGGGACGAGCCAGTGCCGTCATCAACAAGTCGCGTTTAGACTCCGCGACGTCTACGAAAACTCCCTCCTCGGTACATGAGATTTGACAGCCCAAACGGCACAATAAATCCCGTCCCAGCAAATTCGTCGGGGCGGTAGTGGTCATCAAGAAAGCATGTTTAGCCTCCAGCGGGCCGCATGTTACTCGCACTTCCTCCGAAATAGGAAGCGCTTGGGGTAAACCCGAAACACCCAGTATTTGAACGTTCCTGGCCGTAGGGCGCAAAGAGGGCAATTGCCCCTTGTTAATTGTGCTGCGAGTCGCGCCCGTATCTACGAGAAATTCTAATTGTCTTCCCTCCACGTCCAACATCATAGTTGGTTCCTCTGCCGGTGTCATGGTCAAGAGAGGACACTCCTTGGGCGACTCGCCAGCGTCCCGTCAATAGGCCCCTCTATTGTATTGGGGCTGAAACCCCTTACGAGCCTTTGGGCAATCACGTATCCAGTGTCCCATCTGCTTGCAATAATGGCACGGTTCCTGCGGAACCGGTGGTGCGGAGGGCATAGGTCGTCCCTCTACAGCTCCCCTTCCGCCCTGCCTACGTTCTGGCGGCCCCCAAAGTGACTGGTTCACTGGTTGCCACTGCGGCGGACCCCGAGGCGGGGCCCAGTTCCCCCTTGGTCCGTTCTGCATCCCACTATTGGGGGGTGGTCCGGGGTTTTGGAGAAGGGGTCTTGGTGGATACCAATTTTGGGGAGGGGGCCCTTGCACATTCCAAGTTTGAGGGTTTTGAGGAGGAAGGGGAAGAGGGGGTGGTATTGTCCATTGCTGTTTTACCTCGTTCATATTAATTAGTCCAAAATCTTCCTCAGTACAACCGTCGCAGTTTTCATTTTCGCTGGGGATCCACTCTCCGTTGGGGAATTGGCCCTTATAGAAAAAAGGATAACAACTCCTCCTATGTTCCTCTGGACCTCGAACAGGTCCCCACTTCTGGCACTGTTCGTGTATGTAGTTCTGACTCTGATCCCCTTTTTTATTTTGGTTAAATTGAGCCCGTTTCTCCTGGACAAACATTTGCAATATTTCCTCCTTAATATCCTTCTTCTCCTCTAGGGAGGAGCCCGGGCATTGTTCCAGTTTGTCGCATAATTCGTTGGTTGTCATTCCCTTCCAGCCGAAGAGGACGGTCTGTACCTGTTTCTTTAACACCGGCCGAAGCCCCTCGATTAGATATTGATTTACCAATGGTTGGGGTAGCCCTCCCAGCTGCATCGGACCCAGTCCTCCCCAGCGCGCCATGGCCTTTTCCAACCTTTCTCGGTACTCTCCAATTGGTTCTCCTGCCTTTTGTTTTATGGCCCCAATTTTTCCCCAATCCGGACCTCCTGCTGGCAACAGCGCATGCTCGATGGCACCCAGCAGCCGGAGCTTCAGTGCGTCCCATTGTACTAGTGTTATCCGGGGGATTGCACCCACCGCCCTTGGGTCGTCGTGCGGCCAGTGTGCTCTTTGTCTAGCCCTTTCCCATACTTTGGGTGGGAGCACGGATACTCCCATATGAGTTATGTCTCTATAGTCGCACTCGCCAGCCATAAACCAATTCGACATGGTCGGCACTATCTGCCGCGGATCCTCAATAAGCAAATGTTGAATCCTTTCCCGCATTACAGTTAAAGAGGATTCTTTCCATGGTACCCTTTCTCGAACCCCCTGTCCTTGGGCGTCAACTCCGATAACTTGTACGGGGCACAATGTTTTCCTTTCCTCTATTTCCTGACATTCCGATGGGGTAGTTTGTGAGGTCCTTTTCCCCTTACAACCTACCAGTGAGGGGTATAACCCATCCGGTCCTATCGGTGGCGGGAACCCTGCGATGTCGGTCCCGTCATCTATTCCGTTAGCCCCGAGTTGTGCAAACGGCCTTCCCTGGCTCGGGTGGTTCTGGGGTATCTGGGGCGCGATGGTAGCGGGGTTATAGGGAGGTGGTAGCGGGGGCGCAGAAAGGATAGGTGGTGCCTGAAACCCCGGGACAGAGCTTAGGACTGGGGCTGGGGAGGGTAGATTGGTCACTGCCTCCCCTCTCGCGGGGTCTGGGTTTTCAACGAGCGGCATCAGTCGCGCGTTGGCCTGCACCTCTATTTCCTTAAGCGCTTCATCCTGCTCTTTATTCGCCTGTTTCCTCAGACCCTTGAGTTTTGTTACCTCACCAGCCAAGCTGGCCTGTTTCGACTTTGCGTGTCGCTTCATCGCTTCTTCCTTCCACCAGCCAAAGACTTTCCAATAGTCAGGCGGAAAGTGTTTCGTGGCCTGTTCGAACTTTTCTAATGTCTCATACAACACGTCCAATTTTTCCAGCGCAAAAGACCCTCCTTCGGGCCACGGTTCTCCTAAATCCTTCGTCAATGCAACCCATGACTTCCCTGGTCTCACAGCAGCATAGCCATACCTCTTAAACATAAAAAATGCTGGGGTATGTCTAAGCGGTTCACCTGCCTTTACTGTCTTATTACCCATACTGTTACCCATCCTAGGAAAATTTAGTTTACCGACATAGCCTTGTACTCGTGAGGATCGCCCGCCTCGCGTTTACAGCCGTCTACCTAACTCTGAGAGGCTCGCAGCCTTGTACTCGTGAGGTTCGCCCGCCTCGCGTGGTACGGCCGCGCTACCTACTCTCCTGAGAGGCTCGCCCGCCTACACAGCCGTCTATCCTACCCTTACTGCACTTTCCTGGCGTCCTACGCCCGTATAATAGTTCTGATCTTACTTAAAATCCCAACGTCTCCCGGGTAGGCCTCGGATCGGGACGCCGCCCTTATCCTTACCCTTACAACCCAGAGATCTATTACCCCTTAACCTCAGGCGCCCAACGTGGGGCACTTCTCCTTACGTAACGTTACCCTAACGAGTCCATAAACAATCAGTTGCTCCAGGACCCAAGCGGTCCGTAATTAAATTTAGGTTCGTGGAACAGGTATGAGCAGGGAACGGAACGTACGGCGACCGAGCAAGAGAGAGTGGGTTACAATTTGGACTGACCCCCGGGCTAAAAAGGAAAAAACAAAAGAAAACCACAGCTCACCTGACCCGGATCAATTGCCAGCTGGTCTCTCACCACTCCCTTGCCTGGGACCGCGTCCCGGACTGCCCAGACTGATCCCACCGCTGCCACCAGTTGTCGGATTGGGACTTAGGACTTGGGACTCAGAAGAAAGGAGCAACGGATATATTTATTGGAACTCGTGTACTCAAGCTTGAGGACAGCAAAGTTGCATTGAAACTCACAAGGAATGACCAACAGTACAACAAGATGCTCTGAAATAATTCAATTAACATTGCTTTATATAAAGGAAAGTCAGGGGTGGAGTTAGCTCACAAGACACAGAGACAGAATGGGCTCATTGGGCCTCCCACCATAGTCCCATCCTGTTGTTCAGTTAATTAAAGGAAGTTCATCCAAGGCCAGTCATGGGTTAGCTCTGATAAGGAGATGGTCAGCATTATGTGACAACATGTTTACAACTTTCTGTATAGCAGCTGGCTTGGGAAAGTACAAAGGGGAGTGGACACTCGTAAAACTGTCAACTTGCAAGATAATGGCAAAGTCAGGAAAAAGGCAAAGAGAGATAAGAGTTGCCTCCAAGGCCTGGAAAGGGGAACTAGAGATTGTGCCCACGCAGGCCAGAGCACACAGGCAGAGAACTCCTTATTAGGATATTACACATCCTCAATGCAGTAGAAAGAACTCAGTATCATAAAAGAGTACAGTAGCAAGTCAAAACAAAACATATAATTGGTTATACTTGGTAATTGGTAAAGCAGCAAGGATATACAAAGGGGGAGGGGCATTACAGCTCCCTACATATATATATATATATATCCTTTCCCAGACTACATTGCACCAAACATTTAATGCATCTTGGTTTACATTCCATCTCATGGATTGGCCTACATAGCATTCCACTTCTTATCGAATCTTCCCTCTGTGTTGGACTCATACATGACAGTGAACAGAAATCCTGAAACATGTAGCAAAGTTTAACTTTGGCATCCTTAAATGATTCTGACAATTTCCTCAATGGGAGACAGAATTTTGCGTCTTTACCATTGAAAACTACGCTTGTCGGTGTGGAAACTACCAGAAGGCATTTTATCAACCAAGCAATCATTTTCTTAATTGTTTCCACCAAACCGAGCAAAAGAGACCACAAAATAATTCGTAATGGCCCATAATGGGGACACCACAAATTGTCTGGTAGTGCACCTTGGTTCATGAGGATTACAGATCTTCCTCTCTTGCATGTAATGAATTTCCCAGCTGTGATGTACCTCGTAATATCTGCCCAAACTTAACATTGACTTGTTTGTATTGTCGTGTGACTACCCTTGGCGAATACCGTAGGGTAGCACGGAAGGCCAAATGAGCTTTTACTCCAAAGCGTTCAGTTCCATTGCGGACTTCATACACGCGGGGAAAGAAAGGGAAAGGGGACAATGAAGAGCTTACCTTCACGGATCCCACCACAGTCCTTAAACCTGTGGAAAATAAATTCAAAACGAAACCGGATTTAAAATGTCCAAAACACCGGCTTTATGAAGGAAATTGCCAGTCCAAAAAAAACACGGTCGAACTAAATTCCTAAACGGGACGTCCCCCACACCAGACTTACACACAGACAAGGGATAAAATAACAAAAGTAAATATGTGGTTTATTTCGTGCACTTAGCTCTGATCACTGGTGGGATCTCATCAGGATCTGCAAACGGGTCCGGGGCGCTGGCGACGTTGCGCGCAAATCGTGCGCGTTGGCGGGTACTAGGCCTCGTTGTGCCCTCTTGCGCTGCAGTGTTCGTACACTCGTTCACGCACGGAGAACAGCAGTTCTCAGGTCGCGGCTCTTCCTGCTCCCTCTGCACGTCTCTCGATGGCGCTTCTGAACACGGTTGGTCCGATCGCTTCCTGGAGCCCTAACGTCCCCGCACAACTGTCGTCCACCAGGGTCCAGGACCAAGAGGAAAGAGTCGAGGGTAGAGGAAGGCATGAGGGGCAAAAGGCAAGAGAAGACAAGAAGAAGGCAAGAGATAGAGAGAGAAAATGTTGGTCCGAGCGTTCTTTTATTGACCGTCTTGTGACGTCATCTGTGCCTCTCCACCAATGCCGCAGGCCACCACTGCATGCTCAGCTCTCCACCAATCCACACAAAGTTTGCTTTTGATGTCCTGGTCGAACCTTGCCAATCAGCGCGCTGTTTCCTTCTTGTACTTCCTTCACCAATCAGCGAGTCCCTTCCTACCCCGGCCTTTCCATTGGTCAACTCCCACCCAATCACTGCCCTTCTAAGCATGGCTCGATCTGCTTGACCGGTGTGTGTCTGCCAGGCGGGATTGTCAACCCTAGTGCTTGATGCCTGATTTCTGGTTGGTTTTTATTGTTATTTAGTGTAGTTTAATGGCAATTCTAACTAGTGTCTATGGTGCGGTGCCATAAAGGAAAAAGGAAAGATCACAGAGGTTTGATTAACAAGGTAGTAGTTAACATAATCCCTATAACTAGTAAACATGCCCAATTCCTCGTAATGCAAACGAAGTTACACCTTAATCCGACATCCAGGCTAAACAGGTCCTCTACTTATTACATGGTGGTGGTTCTTCTTCTTCACGTCAGTCGGAGCATGTTTCCTACACAAATCTACCTGGTCTAAAGTATCTCTACCCCACCGACATAACAGTATTATGTTGTAATTATTTATTTTGTCAGAAAATATATTACTTATTTAGCACCTTTTGCAAAAAAAACCCTGGGATCTTCGTTTCAAACTTGATACTGAACAATATCTTCTGTTAAAGTTTACAGAAAATATTCTGGTTAGTAACCTCAGCTTCTTCTAACAGGGTCAGGCTGTCTGTAAAGGGCAAATTTGGAGGCATCAACTATTTTCCTGTTATCTTCCTTCTCACACTGCATGCCATTGTAATTACTAGATGAAACAACATCTTTATTGCCAGAACAACTTTATTGCCAGAAGCTGGAGAAATGAGCAGCCCATGTTGTAATGTGGTCTCATGAAAACATTCTTGTTTTAATTGAGACACCATCAACTATCACAGCAAAGCAAGACTCTCTCTTTCTCTGTCGCTGTGTCGCTGTCTCTCTCGTTCGCTCTCTTTCTGTCTCGCTCCCACTGCCAACCCCAAATGAGAAGTCTTCAATCAGCACTGCATGTTCAGGACTTTGCAGGAATTGTGTACCTGGTGTTAGGGACCCACCAAGGGTAAATGAGGGAGACATCATATATGACTGCATTGAGCAGTTCGCAATACCTATTTTCACCATCGGTGTGTGTATGTGTGTGAATGTGTCTGTGTGTGTGTGTCTGTGTGTGTGTATCTCTGTGTGTGTTTGCGTGTGTGTGTGTGTGTGTGTGTGTGTGTGTCTGTATGTGTGTGTGTGTGTGTGTGTGTGTGTGTGTGTGTGTGTGTGTGTGTGTGTGTGTGTGTCACTGTGTGTGTCTGTCTCTGTGTGTGTATTATGTGTGTGTATTCTGTATGTGTGTCTGTGTTTGTCTGTATGTGTGTATGTATGGGTGTCTGTGTCTGTGTGGTTGGTTTGTTATCTCTATATGTGGGTTTTAGAGGTGGGATGGAAACGTCCCAGGTCTCAAAGTATCCACCTTCGTGTGTGTGTGTGTGTGTGTGTGTGTGTGTGTGTGTGTGTGTGTGTGTGTGTGTGTGTGTGTGTGTGTGTGTGTGTGTGTGTACTATGCTGTGCTGCACTATGCTGTACCAAATTGCAATGTCAGACACTGCACTGCCTTGCTGGGCAGCCATGCTAGACATGCTGCTTTAATTTTTAATAAAGTGCTTGTGGATGTTGAAAAAAAAAGTTTGCATTTACCAGAATACTGCATCAAGATGCATGAAATCACTGGGTATGCAAAGTAATTCAGTCCATCCTCCATGAGCCTATGTGGGACTGAAGTATAGACATTAGACAAGTCCAGCCACATCAATGGTGGGAATGTCCACCCAAGGTGCTGTGGATAGTGAGATGGTGTACACGTTTACCTGGCTCTTGTTTTCTCGGTTTCAACAATGCATCAAAATGATCTAAAACATCAAACGAGTAATGATGACTCCTAAAAGCAACTTTTTGGCAGATATTCAAGCTTCCGAACTTGTTAAATTGCGTCTGATTAGAACAACCAAATCGATTTAATCTCTGAGCGTGATAACCTGCAAACTCTGTTGAAAGATTGAAAATCGATTTTCAGGATATGAAAATTGAACTGCAAAGAAACGTTTGCACATTTTAAATTGAGAAATTGAAAAAGAGAGCGTGAGAGAGTGTGAGAGTGAGAGAGTGAGAGAGTGAGAGAGTGAGAGAGTGAGAGAGTGAGAGAGAGAGAGAGAGAGAGAGAGAGAGAGAGAGAGAGAGAGAGAGAGAGAGAATGAATGAATGAATGAATGAATGTGAAGAATTCAAATCACCTCACTGAATACCTGATTCAATAGCCATCCTGATCATCAGCCGCGAATCCTCCATCATTGCGGTTTTGACCCTCAAATCCAAGAACCTCTCTAAACAGCGGGTCCACGATTTCAGTTGTGTCCAAATGAGTCAGAAAGAGAGAGAAACCTTCAAATTGGAAACACCATGGAAAATTATCCAACAGGACCAATTTTTCAATATTGTCACCTGGATTTGCACAAAATTGGATAAACATCTATTTTATGCACAAATTTCTTCTTTAAGGCTTTCATGGCAACACAGGAAGATAGTTAGGAACCATATGGACAGCACTTAAAATGGCGGGTAATTATTTAACCATTGAGCCAACTTATTCATTCGCTGGGGCATGCACCGCTTCGTGACCTTTGTGACTCCCCCAATGTGACTGCAGTAAATAAGCAGTTACAGGGCTTGTGGGTCATGGTGCGCAGACGGCGGATGGCAGAACAAAAATAATTGTTGCTGGGTTTAGCACTGACGGGGCCATGATGGAAACGGTGTCCTTTTCTCATTAGGTTTTCCGGCAGATTTATCGGCTGTTAGCCAATTACCGAAATGTCTTCCACGCGAGACAACTATGAGCGTGTGGGCAGCTGTGTCTAAATCAGCATCCTGAAGGTATATTTTAATCCGCCACGAAGACAGTTCCGCCAATCCATTGCCAGTGATACACCCTGACACTTACCAAAGGAATTGTGCCTTCCCCTTCCCCATTAGGCTCTCGCTAAAGGGCTTCCGTGGTATTTTGCCTCGCTAGTAAATATACCGCAGTGATGTGTGAAAGGTCAATGATGTGGCCTTTTCTGCGTGATGTTCCCTGTGGAGCAGTGTTTCCTGATTGTGTGTGTGTGTGTGTGTGTGTACGTGTGTGTGTGTGTGTGTGTATGTGTACGTGTGTGTGTGTATGTGTACGTGTGTGTGTGTGTGTGTGTGTGTGTGTGTGTTTGTGTGTGTGTATGTGTGTGTGTGTGTGTGTATGTGTGTGTGTATGTGTGTATGTATGTGTGTGTGTGTGTATGTGTGTGTGTGTGTGTGTGTGTGTGTGTGTATGTGTACGTGTGTGTGTGTATGTGTACGTGTGTGTGTGTGTGTGTATGTGTACGTGTGTGTGTGTGTGTGTGTGTGTGTGTGTGTGTGTGTGTGTGTGTGTGTGTGTGTGTGTGTGTGTGTGTGTGTGTGTGTGTGTGTTTCCACCTATGTGTGATGGTAGATGCAAGTTCAAATATTATAGTTTGACTGGAAGATCTTGCTGTTCTTGCAATGACAATTTCATAAAAGAGAAGCAACTCTGGAATAAGAACGGGAAATTATTGCACCTGATCTTTAAATAATATTTCACCTACATCCTTAAAATGGGACAAATCACACCGTCGGCATGAAATGCAACTTTTACAAATCCAAGCACATGAGGAAGTCAAAACAAATTTCCATCCGATCCAAGTAATAATTAATTGTCTGTGCTTGAATTTTGAGTAATTATTTATTATCGACAGCCATGTATGAGTGAAAGATGAAACAAAAGGATGTAAATTGATATTTATAATAAACCTCAAATTAATTAGTTGGCATGGCCTAAGACTTTTGAGACCCCGTCTCTTGCTACGAGTATAGCAGGATGAACGGTTTTCCGTTTTCAGTCAGCATAAATATATACTAATTGATCAATATAAACAATCAAAAATTGCGTCATACAAAAAGTTCAATTAGTGTGCAATGCCATTGGTGATTGAGTACTGGACTTGTTGTTTCGTATGCAGCCAGTGGTTGCCGGTTGCATCATTTTTTGGAAGTGCATGGGACTCGGTGACACAACAAACATTGGAAAAATAGGACAACGGGTCCTGAAGCTCACCTGGATTAGGAGCAACAGTCAATGATGTCATAAAATATCGAAATTGTGTTTATGTGCAGAATCTGGTCACGTGATTGGTCGAATAGAAGCTCTCTCGATACTGATTACGGCGATACATGTTTACAGGTCATGTTTTCACAGATTACATGTCATAATTTTACATGCTTACAGGTCATGTTTTCACAGGTTCAGGCCATGTTTTTACAGGTTACAGGTCATGTTTTCACAGGTTACATGTCATAATTTTACATGTTTACAGGTCATGTTTTCACAGGTTACAGGTCATGTTTTTACAGGTTACAAGTCACGTTTTTACAGGTTACAAGTCATGTTTTTACAGGTTACAAGTCACGTTTTTACAGGTTACAGGCCATGTTTTTACAGGTTACAAGTCACGGTTTTACAGGTTACAAGTCATGTTTTTACAGGTTACAAGTCACGTTTTTACAGGTTACATGTCATGTTTTTACAAGTTACAGGTCATGTTTTTACAGGTTACACAACATCTTTTTACTGGTTACATGCCATGTTTTTACAGGTTACATGCCATGTTTTTACAGGTTACAGGCCATGTTTTTACTGTTTACAGGTCATGTTTTTACTGGTTACAGGTCATGTTTTTACTGGTTACAGGTCATCTTTTTACTGGTTACAGGACATGTTTTTACAGGTTACAGATCATTTTTTAAATAGGTTACAGGTCATGTTTTTATTGGTTACAGGTCATGTTTTTACTGGTTACAGGGCATGTTTTTACAGGTTCCAGGTCATCTTTTTACTGGTTACAGGTCATGTTTTTACTGGTTACAGGTCGTGTTTTTACTGGTTACAGGTAATGTTTTTACAGGTTACAGGTCTTTTTTTTTTACAGGTTACAGGGCATGTTTTTACAGGTTACAGGTCATGTTTTTACAGGTTACAGGGCATGTTTTTACAGGTTACAGGTTATTTTTTTACAGGTTACAGGTTATTTTTTTATAGGTTACAGGTCATGTTTTTACAGGTTACAGGTCATGGTTTTACAGGTTACAGGTCATGTTTTTACAGGTTACACAACATCTTTTTACTGGTTACATGCCATGTTTTTACAGGTTACATGCCATGCTTTTACAGGTTACAGGCCATGTTTTTACTGGTTACAGGTCATGTTTTTACTGGTTACAGGTCATGTTTTTACTGGTTACAGGTCATCTTTTTACTGGTTACAGGACATGATTTTACAGGTTACAGGTCATTTTTTAAATAGGTTACAGGTCATGTTTTTATTGGTTACAGGTCATGTTTTTTACTGGTTACAGGTCATGTTTTTACAGGTTACAGGTCATTTTTTTTACAGGTTACAGGCCATGTTTTTAATGGTTACATGTCATGTTTTTACAGGTTACATGTCATGTTTTTACAGGTTACAGGTCATTTTTACAGGTTACAGGGCATGTTTTTACAGGTTACAGGTCATCTTTTTACTGGTTACAGGTCATGTTTTTACTGGTTACAGGCCGTGTTTTTACTGGTTACAGGTCATGTTTTTACTGGTTACAGGTCATGTTTTTACAGGTTACAGGTCTTTTTTTTTTTTACAGGTTACAGGTCATGTTTTTACAGGTTACAGGGCATGTTTTTACAGGTTACAGGTAATGTTTTTACAGGTTACAGGTTATTTTTTAATAGGTTACAGGTCATGTTTTTACAGGTTGCAGGTCATGCTTTTACAGGTTACAGGTCATGTTTTTACAGGTTACATGTCATGTTTTTACAGGTTACAGGTCATTTTTTACAGGTTACAGGGCATGTTTTTACAGGTTACAGGTCATCTTTTTACTGGTTACAGGTCATATTTTTACTGGTTACAGGTCGTGTTTTTACTGGTTACAGGTCATGTTTTTACTGGTTACAAGTCATGTTTTTACAGGTTACAGGTCATTTTTTTACAGGTTACAAGTCATGTTTTTACAGGTTACAGGTCATTTTTTTACAGGTTACAAGTCATGTTTTTACAGGTTACAGGTCATGTTTTTACAGGTTACAGGTCATGTTTTTACAGGTTACAGGTCATTTTTTTACAGGTTACAGGCCATGTTTTTACAGGTTCAGGTCATGTTTTCATGGGTTCACAGATCATGTTTTTACAGGTTGCAGGTCATGCTTTTACAGGTTACAGGTCATGTTTTTACAGGTTACACGTCATGTTTTTACAGGTTACATGTCATGTTTTTACAGTTTACAGGTCATTTTTTACAGGTTACAGGCCATGTTTTTACAGGTTACAGGTCATGTTTTTACAGGTTACAGGTCATGTTTTTACAGGTTACAGGTCATTTTTTTTTACAGGTTACAGGCCATGTTTTTACAGGTTCAGGTCATGTTTTCATGGGTTCACAGATCATGTTTTTACAGGTTGCAGGTCATGCTTTTACAGGTTACAGGTCATGTTTTTACAGGTTACACGTCATGTTTTTACAGGTTACATGTCATGTTTTTACAGTTTACAGGTCATTTTTTACAGGTTACAGATCATGTTTTTACAGGTTACAGGTCATGATTTTACAGGTTACAGGTCATGTTTTTACAGGATACAGGACATGTTTTTACAGGTTACATGTCATGTTTTTACAGTTTACAGATCATGTTTTTAGAGGTTACAGATCATGTTTTTACAGGTTACAGGTCATGATTTTACAGGTTACAGGTCATGTTTTTACAGGTTACAGGTCATGTTTTTACAGGTTACATGTCATGTTTTTAAAGTTTACAGATCATGTTTTTACAGGTTACAGATCATGTTTTTACAGGTTACAGGTCATGATTTTACAGGTTACAGGTCATGATTTTACAGGTTACAGGTCATGTTTTTACAGGATACAGGACATGTTTTTGGCTAAAAGCATGGCTGTGCTGCTGATACAACGCCCCTGTAGGTTCGGGCAGGAATATTTTTTTTAATTGTTTTCGGCCTGATTTCAATCTGTTAATGAGCGCAGATTTTTATGCAGTCAATACACCTTCATTAGGCATCAGATATGAAGCTTGTCGCCAGGTTTCATGAAAATTGTATATTTGGTTCAAGCGATAAAAACTGAAGAGTTTACGGACTCACTGACTGACTGACTGACTGACCAATGGACACATGCATGGTATCACTGATTACCATGTTCGATGACACTGAGCAAACCATAAGACTTTGAAGGTTTTAAACTTTCAAGTGAGAAGATTGATGCAGCAGAATTAATACGCGATGCAAATGGTATGAACACTGTAGTGGCCAAGGAGTTGCATGAAGATGACATGATGGAGTGGATGAATTGCGACAGTGAAACACCTGTAGTCTGCTAGATGATGGATGAAGAGGTTATTGACATGGTTATTAACCCCAATGAAGAAAATAATGATGGCAATGAAAGTGACAGTGAAGAAAAAAAAAAACAGAAGACCGTTGATCAGGGAATAAAACTTGGAGAACAGCATATAAGCTTCTAGCAGGGGATGAATTTGGTCTCAAAACAGGAAATAATGAATATTTACCTTGTATTACCCAAGAGAAACTAATGGATAAAATGGAACTTTATGAAACAAATTACTCTTCATGAAATCTACCATGTAAAACACAGTGTGTGTGTGTGTGTGTGTGTGTGTGTGTGTGTGTGTGTGTGTGTGTGTGTGTGTGTGTGTGTGTGTGTGTGTGTGTGCGTGACCCTCATAAGGGTAGGTTTTAGCGCAGGTCATCGCAGGTATTTGTATCCACACATACAAATACATGTGGATAGGGTAGGTTTTAAAGGCTTTGAGTAGTGCGTTAGGAGCGATTTGAGTGGGGTTGAGGGTGGGGGTGGGGGGGGGGGGGGTTAGTTAATGGGCAATTTTTGAACACGGCTGTGTGTCCACCGGTTAAAAGACTCTGATGACCCAAAATACCCCAAGGACCCAGAAGACCCAAAGGAACCCCAAACACCCACAATACCTGAAGACCCAAAATACCCCGTAGACTATTAAAGACACAAAAGACCATGAAGACCCCAAGGACCCAGAAGAACTCAAGGGCTCTGAAGACCCAAAATACCCTGAAGACCCTGAAGACTGTTAGACCCAAAAGACCATGAAGGCCCAAAATACCTCAAAGACCCCAGAGACCCAAAAGACCCCCGAGGATACAAACGACCCCGAGGATCCAAAAGACCCAAACAACCGTGTGGACCCAAAAGACTGAAAAGACCCTGAAACCCAATGGACCCCAAATGCCCAAAAGACCCCGAGGATCCAAAAGAGCCCAAGGATCCAAAAGACCCAAACAACCCTGAGGACCCAAACAACCCTGAGGACCCAAATGACCCAGAGGACCCAAAATACCCCCAAGGACTTAGAAGACCCCCAAGGACTCTAAAGATCCAAAACACCCTGAAGACCCAAAAGACCCCAAATACCCAAAAGACCCAATGGACTCCAAACACCCAAAATACACTGAAGACCCAAAAATCCCTGAAAACCCAAAAGACCCTGAAGACTGTTAAAGATCTTGAAGACCCAAAATACTGAAAAGACCCTGAAGACCCAATGGACCCCCAATGACCCAAATAACCCAGAGGACTCAAATGGTCCAGAGGACCCAAAAGACCCCAAGGACAAAGAAGATCCCCAAGGACTCTGAAGACCCAAAATACCCCAAAGACACAAAAGACCTTGACTTCCGTTTCCGGTCTTGCTGGCGAGGGTTCGTTTATTCTCAGCTCTCCATGCTATCCATCGAAATCGAAGTTAAGTAATTGTTCCCATTTGTATTTTCGTTATAACTATTTATTTTATGGTGTATATATTGTCTCCCGACGAAGATTTTCGGTGCAAATCTTTCATACCTGTATTGATAATTAATAATCGTGTTAATTCGGGTCGTGTTTTGAGGCCTTGTAGTTGTACAGTGAACACTGTACAACCTTGAGGCTTTGTTTTTCTCTCAGCGGTCCGTGTTTTTCTGATCCAATAACTTTCGTTCTCTGTTTTCCCAATCTTTTCACCCCATAGCCCGCTTCCTTGTGGAAATCACAACTCAAAAAAAAACATTTCCTTCTCTGTTCTCGTTCGTTTATTCATTCTTATTCGTTCGTTCTTTCGTTCGTTCTTCGACGACGTGTTTCTCCCCCATTTCCCCAGATAGATTGTCAAATTTCAACTCGTTATTTTATCGTCCATGCGTTATTGTTTTGATTATTATAGTTACTTTTGGTTTGAATTTCCTGTAACTTGTAATTATTTAATCGTGTTCTGCTCCTCGTGTGCGGCCTTGTAGTTGTACCCCCGTCGGTGTTTGTTATCTTAATCGTGTTTTGCTTGGCTCTTAGTTTTTTCCCCTTCTACCCCGAACATAATACTCTGTCTAACGTTCTAAATCCCCACCTCCCCGCCCCCCACCCCCCAAAACCAAACAAACAAAAAAAAAACCAAAAACATTTATTTTCCTTTCTCCACGTGTACTGTTGACTCATCCTGTATTTTCTGTCCAGGTGTGCTGTTCGCCCCGCCCCCATTAACTCCTTGCCATCCACCCTTTGCCCTTCACGTGACTCGTGGTGGTCCCTCTCGGCTCTCCCCCCGTTGGTATTTTTGTGCACATAAGATTGTTCACGGTTCTGTTTAAATATTATTTAAATATGTATAACCTTTCCCCTTCAGTGTTTTACTCGGTGGTATTTTACAACACGCTGTTTTTCTTCCTATTTAAAAGGCTTTTCTCAATTTCCTCTCCAACTCATTCCACCTCAAAAAAAAGAAATTCAATATCTTATACGTCTCCCTCACTACATGGTCTAAATTCACATTCATTCCATCCCTCCTCCATCATTCTGAACCGGATTGCTAACTTGAAAATCACAACAAACCCAATTTGTTTTCAATGTTCGTCTTTCATTAATCATCCACTTTCTAAACTCCCCTCTTGCCCCTCCCATCCAAATCCCTCCCCTTGCACCTACACTCCTAAACTCCCCCCTTGCCCCGCCACTCTTAAACTCCCCCCCTACCCCTCCACTCCTGAACTCCCCCCTTGCCCTTCCACTCCTGAACTCCCCCCTTGCCCTTCCACTCCTGAACTCCCCCCTTGCCCTTCCCCTCCTAAACTCCCCCCTCACTCCTCCCCTTCAAAACTCCCCCCCAACCCCTCCCATTCAAATCTCCCCCCATACCATTCCTCTCCAATTCTCACTCCTCCCCCCACCTCCTCAAAGCTGCCTCCTCCCCACTTCGTCTCCCTTCTATCTCATACCTCCACCCCCCCCCCCAACCTTCTTCTTTCCTCTGCCCCCCCTCAAACAACCCCTCTCTGTGCCTCATCCCTTCACCTTCAAACCTTTCATCCTCCTCATCCTTCCCTTTCTTGGAACTCTTCTGCAATCGCTGACACACTAACAACTGCTCTCCCTACCTCCCCCTCTCATCCTTCATCTTACCCTACTCCTCCCCTCCCCTGTCCTGTACCCGATGTTCCCCCTCTCTCTTCATTAACGGTATGGACCTCAAACATCCGGGGCCTTCGCTCAAACCTGACTGATCTCTCCATACAGGTTGCTTCTGACAATCCAGACTTGATCTGCTTAACAGAGACTTTCCTCCTTCAAGATGTCTCTGATTCCTTAATATCTCTTCCTGGTTACTCCCTCCTCCGGTATGATAGACCTGAGCCTCGGCCTGGTGGTGGGGTGGCTATCTTTATCAAAAACTCTCTTCCTCACTCTCCTTGCACTGCCCTCTCTCCTCCTCACCCCCAGGAGTACCTCTGGCTACGGCTTCCTCTCCGCTCCCACCTTTTGTTCATATGTGTTCTGTACCGTCCCCCAAACAGTGATGACTCCATCTACATTTCACTGTCTGACAACATGGACCAACTTCTATCCACTCATCCCAACTCTCTCTTCCTCATATGTGGTGACTTCAATTGTCATCATGCCACCTGGTTGGGTGTAGGTTCCTCTCTCACCAGTCATGGCACCTCAGCAAAGGACTTCTGTGACTCACTGGGATTGACACAATCTGTCAATTTCCCGACCCGGATCTCAGCCAATGGAGTATCTTCTCTTCTAGACTTGGTTATGACTAACTTCCCTGCTAATGTCTGCTGCTCTTCTTCTGCTCCAATCGGTTCTTCTGATCATGTGCTTGTCAAAGTGGACATCTCTCTGGCCATTCTCAGAGAGCCTCCTCAGCGTCGACGAGTCTGGCATTTCACTCAGGCCGACTGGGACGGTCTTCAATCAGCCATCAATCGTCTGGATTGGTCTCCCATCTCCACTGCCTCTGACATCAATTCTTCCTGGGAATTCTTCCAAAGCAAACTGATCTCTCTCATGCACAGATTTATCCCATCTCGCCTTCAGTTGTCTTACCCTTCCTCCCGTCCATGGTACACTGAATCTTGTGGTGAGGCAGTTGCCCTGAAACAACTTGCCTTTGCCTCTTGGAAGGCTAATCCAACTGAAGGAAATCTCAGTTCCTTCCACCAAGCTCGGAACAAGTGTGTGTCTACCCTCAGGAGTGCCAGGAAGCACTATCTCTCCTCACTCAAGAATGAACTCTCAAACCTGTCTCCTTCCTCCCATTGTAGGGAGGAATCCTGTCCCAAATCCTGGTGGCGTCTGGTCAAATCCGTTTCTGGTGTTTGTTCCCCCTCCATCCCCTCCCTTACCTCAAATGGCCACACAGTTGACATCGCACGTGACAAAGCCGAATGCCTCAACTCTGTGTTTTCCTCAAAATCCTTAGTCCCAAACCCATCTCTCTCTGTTCCCACCTTTCCCAGTCGAACCAAACTGCTCCTGGACTCTGTGACCTTCTCTCCTGACAAGGTGGAGGAGTTTTTGTCAAACCTCGACTCTGATTCTGCAACTGGACCAGATGGCATCAACCCACGGGTCCTAAAATCCTGCTCTGCCGCTCTATCTCACCCTCTCTCTGTTCTTTTCACCCTATCCTTTGCTCAAGGTCATCTGCCAGCATCCTGGAAATCAGCAAACATTACCGCTTTACACAAAAAAGGTGCAAAAACAGATCCTTGCAACTACAGACCAATCAGCCTGCTCCCAATTATCAGCAAAGTCTTGGAATCCATCATTGCTTCGGATATGAAATCTTTCCTCTTCTCCAATGGCTTGATCTCTGATCATCAATTTGGTTTCAGACCAGGTCACTCTACTCTGGACATGCTGCTTCTGCTGTCTCAACAATGGAGGTCCTCAATGCCAAACAGGAAATCAGAGCTGTCTCCCTTGACATATCACGTGCCTTCGATACGGTCTGGCACCCAACTCTGCTCACCAAACTCTCCTCCTATGGTATCCATGGAAATCTCCATGCATGGCTTGCGGACTTCCTCTCTGGTCGTAGTCAACGTGTGGCCCTGAATGGATTTCACTCATCTCCCCTTCCCGTTCAGGCTGGAGTTCCCCAAGGCAGTGTGCTGGGCCCTGTGCTTTTTCTGGTCTTTATCAATGATCTCTCCGACTCTCTGGAAAATCCTCTGTATCTCTTTGCTGATGACTCCACTCTCTGCCGCTCCATTCCTCTTCCCTCAGATCGGCAGTCTGCAGCCTCCTCACTCTCTGAAGACCTGGACAAAATCACAGACTGGTCAAACATGTGGAACATGTCTTTCAATCCTGACAAATCTCACACTCTTACTATGTCTCTCCGAAAAGATCGACTGGACAACCCTCCCATCTACTTTCTCAACAATCCTCTCCAAGAAGTTCTGTCGCTCAAGCTTTTGGGTCTCACCATCTGCCATGATCTTTCTTGGGAAAACCACATTTCCAAGCTGGCCTCCAAAGCCAGTCGCCGACTGGGCATCCTCCGTCGTGCGAAGTCCTTCCTAGGCACACCTGAGCTCCTCACCACATACAAGGCTTTCATCCGCAGCTCAATGGAATACTGTTCTCCCCTATGGGCTGGTGCTCCTGCCTCACACCTGGCTCGGCTTCACGCTGTTGAATCCAAAGCTTTCAGAATCATTGGAATCTCCCGCGATGAAGCTATCTCTGAGGGCCTTTCACTCACTCACCGCAGGCAGGTAGGTGGTCT
This sequence comes from Myxine glutinosa, assembly GCF_964187855.1. NCBI lineage: Eukaryota > Metazoa > Chordata > Myxini > Myxiniformes > Myxinidae > Myxine > Myxine glutinosa. Next base: position 120,077,871 of record NC_136263.1, on the reverse strand, counting down.
TTCTGTCTTCTACCGACTCCTCTCCGGCCTTGCTCCCCCAGCTCTCTCTGTGCTCTGTCCCCCAAATATTCCTACAGGTCGCACAAGATCTGCCAGCCACCCTCTGATGGTTAAACTGCCGAAATCTCGGCTCTCTGCTCACCTTCACTCTTTCATTCCTCTTTTCTCCCGCCTCTGGAACAAACTCCCACACTCACTTCAATCACACTCCTCCCTCCAGGTCTTCAAAACAGCTGTTCACCACCATCTCTTATCTTCCCCCATCCAAAACCTTGATCTTTTCTACCGCCACTAATTCACCCCAGATCCACCTTGTTTGAAATTCCAACTTCTTTCCTGGAAGTCTTGGCAGTGTCCATATGTTTTATACCTCTCCCACCCCCCCCCTTCCCATGCCTCCCCCCCAAAGCCCTCTCCCTCCCACAGTTCTCTCGATGTCTCCATGTCTCTCGGTCCCTGCTCTCAAATGTTGTGTTTGTGTCCTTCCCCCTCTCTCCCCATCTTGTCTACCGCTCCCGATGTTATTTGTTTTGTGTGTCTGTTTGTCTTTCTGTGTGATTAATGTTCGCTCTTTCACGAGCCTCGATCTTGTATACAAAAAAAAAAAAAAAAAAAAAGACACAAAATACCCCAAAGATCCAAAAGACCCTGAAGACCCAAAATATCCGAAAAAAGACACTGAAGACCCAAAAATACCTTGAAGACCAAAAAGAGCCTGAAGACCCAAAATACCTTGAGGATACAAAAGACACAGAGGACACAAAAGACTCCAAGGATCCAGAAGATCCCCAAGGGCTCTGAATACCCAAAATACCCCAAAGATTCAAAATACCCAAAAGACCAAAAAGACCCTGAAGACCCAATGCACCCAAAACACCGAAAATACCCCAAATATCCAAAACACACCAAGGACCATGAAGACCCTGAGGACTGTTAAAGACCTAAAATACCCCCAAAGACCCTGAAAACTAACAAGACCCAACATATCCCAAATACTCTTAGAGACCCCGAAGACCGAAATGATCGAAAAGACCCTGAAGACCGAAAAGACCCCAAAGGCCCAAAGGACCCAAAGACCAAAAAGACCCAAAAGATCCTGGTTACTCAAAGGATTGAAAAGACCCAGAAGACCGAAAAGACCCCAAGACCAAAATATCTCAAAGACCCCGAAGACCCCAAAAAAAGCCAAACACCAAAAAGATCGAAAATACCCAGAAGACCAAAAAGACCCCAAAGATGCAAAATACCCCGAAGACCCTTAAAGACCATGAGTACCCCAAAGACCCAAAATACCCCAAAGACCCTTAAATTCCCCAAATATCCTAAACGAGGACCAAAAATACTCAAATTACTCAAAAGACCTAGAGGACCCAAAGACAAAAATGACCCAAAAGACGCCGAAGAACCAGAAGACCCAAAAGACACAGATGCTGAAAACCCCAAAGACCCCGAGGACCCAAATGACCCAGAGAACACAAAAGACCCCAATGACACAAAAGACCCAAAGGACACCAAAGACCCCATGGACACAAAAGACCCCAAGGACTCTGAAGACCCAAAAGAAGAATAATTATGCCTCTTACATTGGAATTGTAGACGGTGGCTTGCATATTGAGCCTCAAAGTCAGTGAACAGAAGTGGTATTTTTTTCATCACAATAAATACAAGGCACAGGGAGGTGAAATTTGCTGCTCGTGATGTGCAATGTGTGCAGAGTAAAACGCGTGCTCATTTACGTATGTGTGATGTCTAATAAATAAAGATGATATAAGCACACCTGACACTAGGACCAGACTTCAGACTTTGGCATGCTCACGTGGCTGTACCATGAAAACTGTTACAACCTGTCATACTTGTGGATATATACGGATATACACGGATACACAAGGATGCATACGGATACATACAGATACATACGGATAAATATGGATACACACGGATAAATATGGATACACACGGATACATAAGGATACACACGGATACACACGGATACATATGGATACATACAGATACATATGGATACATACGGATACATGCGGATACACACGGATACATACGGATACACACGGATACATACGTACATACGGATACACATAGATACATACAGATACATACGGATACATGTGGATACATACAGAAACACACAGATACATACAGATACATACAGATACACACAGATACACACAGATACATACATATACATGTGGATACATACGGATACATGTTGATACACATAGATACATAAGGATACACACGGATACATACATGTGGCGTAATGGTTATAGAGTGTTCGCTCTAAGTATGAGATTGGTGGTTTAAATCCCATCCGAGTCATACCAAATATTAAAAACGTGCTGCTTCCTTGCTTGATGCTCAGTGTTACGTGCTCCTCCCTAAACCCCGGTCATGGTGTACCTCCGAGCCCCGAGAGGAGTCACTGCAGAAATATGTGTTATTCTGTATGTCAAAGATCAATGATGAAACCACACCAATTGTTACCAACAAACAAGTATTGTATTAAGATCACACAAGAATAACAGTACAACAACAATAGTAATCAACTGTACAACCAATATATATTTCCTATGATGGTACCATCAGGTTCGTACAATATAACTCACTGTGCTCCAAGTGAGCGAAAAGAAGAACATTCCCCAATGTCTCTATTCCGGCATCAAGCCAAAGTCGATCCGCTCCAGTGATCGTCAGAACGATGTCCAATCGAGACCAGAATCCCGTTCGGATGACAGTCACAGTCCCGCTGCCAAAGCTGCGCAAAGGTGCCCTCAAGGCAACTGGGAAATCACACCCTCGGGTGTGGACGTTCCACGGCTCCCACTCGGCGAACCGCAGATTTCCCACTCAAAAGCCACGTTGCACACACACACACACACACACACACACACACACACACACACACCAGATTAATGTCTGAATGCGGTGAAAATGGTTGAAGCGAATGAAAAACCTTGAGCGAAGTGCAAATCCCGCGCGATGTAAAAATGGCTGACGGCCCTTCTCGTGGCGTAACGGCACTCTGATGATTCTCCTCGGAATCAAGCGCAAAACCTGTCACGCCGGTTTATCTGTCACAGTGATAACAACTCTGTCGCAGGAATCCCTTTCCCAGGAAACCCAAAGTTCACACGTGACCCTCGTTCGCCAATCATTCGCTCCAGACCTCGAAGCAGCTCGGCTTCTTGTCCGACTCACTCGCTCCACCTTCTCTTCCTCCTCCTCTTCGTCGTTGTCCGGTTCCGGTTTCATTTAAAACATTAACTTTTTACCTTTTGAAAATAGTAATCTCATTTTCCCTTAAACGACAACAATAATAGTACATGGAATCAAAAATGTTTACAGTGGATGAAAACCACAACAACGGAAGTGACAAATCCGTAACACCTCCCCCCTCAAGAAAGAAAGTTTGAGCATCGTGAAAACTTTCTTTGCGGGCAAAAACTCTTTTAACAAACAAAAGTAAAACTCACACCCAAATTATCAATTCACGTGAGCAACAATAATTAATATTCCACAAAATAAAGCAACAAAACTTCTAAACCACCTGCAGGAATTTCCAAAGTTAGTTCACTCTGGACAAAGCATCAGCAACGACATTGTCCCTGCCCTTTACATGCTCAATTAACTAGTTGAACTCCTGCAAAGCCAAACTCCATCTCATCAACCTCTGGTTTTTATTTTTCATTTTTTGAATGAAGGTTAAGGGTTGTGATAAAAAATCCAAAGCAAAGCAAATCTATAGCACTTTTTGAAGGAGGCCGAGCTGAGAGCTAGGTTTCATGGTGGTTGGGTGGTGAGGCCTGGAAGTATTCACTGCATGGACGCATTTAGGAACGTGGAGTTCACGGGTTAATCCGTGTAGGAATCTTGGCTCGGCTGCTCCTGAGCATTCAGTGCTTCCAACTCTTCTCTTGATCATAAAAATCATAATCACGGTTGTAGAGTCGGGTGCTTTAGTCACGTGAGTAGCGGTCCCCATCTCAGCTACCACCGTAATAGTCATCCCGTCGAGAGTTGCCAAAACTGCGCCGCTGCTGCTGGGAGCCTCCATAGTAATCACGACTGCGGCCACCACCAAAACTACTACTCCCACCCTGGGAGCCATAGCCACCCCTGAAACTACCTCCACGTTTTCCTCCTCTGTAGCCCCCTTGACGCCCATGGCCTGCCTTCTCTACTGTTATGGTCCGACCATCCAAATCCTTGCCATTCAAATCATTTTCTGCATCTTTGGCGTCCTTTATGTTTTCAAACGTGACAAAGCCAAACCCTCTCGACTTTTGCGTCTCCCTGTCTTTTATCAGCAGCACTTCCAAGAGTGGTCCATATTTGCCAAAGATAGAGTCCAGAACATCTTCACTTGTGTCAAAGTTCAGTCCACCGACAAAGAGCTTGCCAACATTGCCTCCATCCATGACTTGTGTGTGCTGACACTTAGTTTCAGGGTACTCGACAAGAAGTGCCTGTGCAAAGCGTGACGTCAGTATCTTCTCCTTCTCTTCAGAGCGCTTCCTACCCATAGCACGAGTCGTGGCACAGGATGGAAAGATACCCGGAATCTCCTGCTCTAACTGTTCGGTGTTATTTTCCATACTAGGCTTTTCAACAAACATCGGATTACCAGAAACTCGACCACCGGCCATATAATTTCCGATAACAAAAGAGATTCCCTTTACAGGAAGAGTGGCTTGTGAACCTACAGTGACCGGTCCTGACACCAAATCAGACTTCAAATGGATGACATGAAGTGGAGCTTTAACATAGCCACCAACCCCCTGTAAAAGAACACTAACACCAGTTGCCGTCTTCTCTGACAATGGCAAAATGCCCTCAAGCATCAAAGATTGATGTGCTCCTGTGTCCCTCAATACCCTAACAGGTCTCTGGTTCGTTAAGTCTCCATCCAGTGACACAAACCCCTCTGAAATAAAAGGTTTGTAACCCTCTTGAACAAGGTCATTCTGTGATGCCGTAACTTTGGCATGGGAACCTTCACAAGGCACTGTCCTCCAAGGACGATTTCTCGCATTTGCCAATGCATTCGGAGTTGCACTAGTTTGACTTCTCTCCTGATTTTTCCTTTTCAGGGCGTAACATTGGGACATCAAATGCCCAGGTTTCTTGCAAAAAGCGCAAGTAGGCCCGGAGGAAAAACTCGTGGTCTGCCTCGGGCCCCCTGGAAGGTAAGTCTGTCTTGGAACTGTAGTCTTAGGATCTCTAAAAGTCGCGGTATCAGATTTGTCCCCATAGTCATCTCTAGGCCGCCTCCATGAATATTTGTTCTCCGCACCTGATTTACCATAACTCCCCTGGCTAACTCTACGCGGGAAGTTAGGTTTGTGGAACCCCATCCTGTGTGTCAAGGCATAGTCATCTGCCACGGTTGCTGCATCATACAACTCTGGTACTTTCTTTTCATCCAGATGTACTTTAATGTCCGCGTGGACACACTGTTTGAATTCCGCCACCAAGATCAATTCTCGCAACAGGTTGAAGTCTTTCCCAATCCTCTTCGAGTCACACCACCGATCAAACATGGTTTCCTTCATTCTGGCAAACTCCACATGGGTCTCACTCTCCCTCTTCCTGGCATTCCTGAATTTTTGCCACTAAGCTTCAGGGACCAATTCATAGGCTTTGAGAATGGTTTTCTTCACTATCTCCTAATCTGCACATTGGTCAATCGGTAAAGCCGAATAGATATCTTGAGCTTTACCCACCAGAACACTTTGCACTAACATAGTCCAGGACCCCACAGGCCATTTTATCATTTGAGTCACTTTCTCAAAGTGTAAAAAAAACTTGGCTACCCTCCTTTTCATTGAAGGGTGGAAGCCTCACATGCCTACCAACATCCCAAGTGTTCTGACTAGTTGGCGAACTAGCCGGCATGGATACTACTTCTCTCCGTTCTCCCATTAATTCCAGCTCCTTGAGTTTAAGTTCCTTCTGATACTCCATGTCACGTTACTTTAACTCCCTTTCGGCTCTCCTTTCCTCTGCTCTTTCCTCTGCTCTTCTTTCTTCTTCAGCTCTCCTTTCCTCTGCTCTTCTCTCCTCGAGTTCTCGTTCCTGTTCTACTCTTCTTTCCTCGATTTCATTTTCAGCTCTCCTTTCCTTTGCTCTTTCCTCTGCTCTTCTTTCTTCTTCAGCTCTCCTTTCCTCTGCTCTTCTCTCCTCGAGTTCTTTTTCAGTTCCCCTTTCCTCTGCTTTTAACCTTTCCTGGCTCTGCAGTTGCATCTCCATTTTCCGAGCCTCCACATTTTCTTTTTCCTCGGGTAACCAATCCAAGGCTACCTCTTTCCATGTTCCTTGTCCCACCAGAGATTGTACCACCAATGTCTGCATCTCTGCTTTCTTCATATTAACTCTGACCTCCAAGTTAAAATATTTGGCCAATATCAAGAGTTCCGATCTTTTTAATGCTTGGAACTGTGCCTCATTAGGGGACCACGACATTTTTCTGCGTCAAACACCATGGTGACTATCAGTTAACACCTGTTAACCTTCACACAAAAAATTTCAAAATTTTTTTTTTTTGAAAAATTTGGGAATGTTAGAAAAAATTCCAAATTTGGGAATTTTGGGAATGTTAGGGAATTCTATCCCAGACGAATGTTAGGGAATTTAATCCCGGACGAGCCCCCAATTTCTGTTACGTGCTCCTCCCCAAACCCCGGTCACGGTGTACCTCCGAGCCCCGAGAGGAGTCACGGCAGAAAGATGTGTTATTCTGTATGTCAAAGATCAATGGTTAAACCACACCAATTGTTACCAACAAACAAGTATTGTATTAAGATCACACAAGAATAACAGTACAACAACAATAGTAATCAACTGTACAACCAATATATATTTCCTATGATGGTACCATCAGGTTCGTACAATATAACTCACTGTGCTCCAAGTGAGCGAAAAGAAGAACATTCCCCAATGTCTCTATTCCCGCATTAAGCCAAAGTCGATCCGCTCCAGTGATCGTCAGAACGATGTCCAATCGAGACCAGAATCCCGTTCGGGTGACAGACACAGTCCCGCTGCCAACGCTGCGCAAAGGTGACCTCAAGGCGACTGGGAAATCACACCCTCAGGTGTGGACGTTCCACGGCTCCCACTCGGCGAACCGCAGATTTCCCACTCAAAAGCCACGTTGCACACACACACACCAGATTAACATCTGAATGCGGTGAAAATGGTTGAAGCGAATGAAAAACCTTGAGCGAAGCGCAAATCCTGCGCGAGGTAAAAATGGCCGACGGCCCGTTCTCAGGGCGTAATGGCACTCTGATGATTCTCCTCAGAAATCAACCGCAAAACCTGTCATGCAGGTTTATCTGTCACAGCGATAACAACTCTGTCGCAGGAATCCCTTTCCCAGGAAACCCAAAGTTCACATGTGACCCTCGTTCGCCAATCGTTCACTCCAGACCTCGAAGCAGCTCGGCTTCTTGTCCGACTCACTCGCTCCACCTTCTCTTCCTCCTCCTCTTCGTCGTCGTCCGGTTCCGGTTTCATTTAAAACATTAACTTTTTTACCTTTTGAAAATAGTAATCTCATTTTCCCTTAAACGACAACAATAATAGTACATGGAATCAAAAATGTTTACAGTGGATGAAAACCACAACAACGGAAGTGACGAATCCGCAACACTCAGCCTTTATCAAAGGATAGAAAACGGACAAACAACGCAATGGCAAACCACCCACTATAATCCTTGCCAATAAACTGCTTCGGCAGCACCAACACTCTGCAAAAACGAGATGGTATTCATAGAATACTTACCCTGCGCAGTCAACTTGTTGTGAGCCAACTCTTCGGTTTTTGAACATTGTTTTTCTTTGATCCAATATGGCTGCCAGGCCACGTGAGTGATGACATCATACATTTATATTCTCTAATATAATTGTTGCATAGATCACGCTCAATACATTTCAAACTGATCTAAGACTAAACGTTGTCCCTGTCGAATTATGATGTCATAATTATGGCACCAATGACGTCATCGTTAACAACACCTATTCACCATATGGAAGTCTTTACAATGAGCAATGTTTCAATTTTTTCCAAGCAGCGGTTTTGGAGATACTGTATAGAGGTGCAACATTTTTCGGTTTTCTCAAGATAGTGCCTGTACCACATGACCTATGACGTCATAATTATCATTCAAATATTCTAAATGAAGAGGTGCTCCTACAGTGAAAATTTCGTGTCCATCAGACCAACAGTTGCTGAAAAAAAAATCATAATAATCGGATGGATAAGTGTTGTATTTGTCGAATTATGACGTCATAACGAAGAAACCGATGACATCATCATTAACATGTCTTATTCCCCATGGGGAGTAGTTGACAATGAGCCAGGTCTCAATTTTTTTCCATTGAGTGGTTTCAGAGATATGGAGGTGTGAAGTTTTTCCAAGATGACGCCTGTACCACATGACCTATGACGTCATGTTTATTATTAAAATATTCTACATGAGGAGGCGCTCCTATGGTGAAAAGTTCGTGCCCATCAGACCAACAGTTGCTGAGAAAAATTTTTTTTCACAATGATCGATACGTGTTGCACTTGTCGAATTGTGACGTCATAACGAAGGCAAAAATGACATTATCATTAACATATCTTATTCCCCAAGGGAATATTACTTGACAATTAGCTTGACAATTGGCCATGTTTCTATTTTTTACATGTAGTGGTTTCGGAGATATAGAGGTGCAACTTTTTTTGATTTTCTCCAAGATGACGTCTGTACCACATGACCTATGACGTTATAATTATCATTAAAAAATTCTGCAGGAGGAGGCGCTCATATTCTGAAAATTTCATGTCCATCGGTCTAACAGTTGCAGAGGAATTTTTGATTTATTCATACTGACCAGATCAAGTGTCATATTTGTCGAATTATGACGTCATAATTAAGGCACCGATGACATCACCATCAACACATATTATTTCCCATGGTGAGTCCTTGACAATGAGCCATGGTTCAATTTTTTCCATTGGGTGGTTTGGTAGATATACAGGTGTAACGTTTTCCCAAGATGGCGTCCATACCACGTGACGTATGACGTCATAATGATGAATAAAAAATTATACAGGCGGAGGCGCTCCTATGATAAAAGTTCGTGTCAATCGGACCAACGGTTGCCGAGAAAATGAATTTTTAAAATGCAGACACGTACGGCACACGGCACACGGTACACGTTCGGCACACGTACGCACATGAATGCTTAACCATGCTTTTCGCTTCGCGAGCGCAGGGTAATTACATTATATTATTTTATATTTCTCCACTTATCCACTTTCATATCCAGTTAGTCCTCCTCATTATTGCTTCTATCGTGATTATTTATGTTCTTGCATGTTGCCTCGTTTTAATGGGTATTTTAATTTTTGCAATTCCAAGTCTGTTTATGTGCGTGACATTACACGCCTTTGTCATGTTTTGTCCTAATTTGCTCTTTCGTGTTCTTTATTGTACGCACCCACCCTCTGTTAATATAACGATTGCTTATTATTAATTAAATAATCTGTAGTTACTAGAGGGATAAAAGAGAAATTCGGCTGACAATACTGAGAATGGTATGACAACATGACATGAAAGTTTGTACTCAAAACTAAAAGATTTTGTACCTTGGAGTAAGCTGGCTTAAGGCAACAACTAGAACGGCACTCGGTAGAGAGAATACCTGCGCCAGGTTGAACAGTTCATGATTTGTATCCACTGATAGGCTTGATCTGGATTCGGACCTGAACCGAAATATATTCGGTTTGTTCTTGTCACCTACCCAATTCATCTGCCAAGTTTATTCATAACTCGTCAATAACTTTTTGAAATATCATGTTATATATCGCTTTTCTCCCGATCTCTCAACGGTGAAGAATCACTTGTAAATTAAATAATTATTGTAGCAGAATCAATATTTAGATCTTCACCAAAATCGAAACGATTAGTCCTTTTCACACACACAACCTCTCCACCAAGGTTCGTACAAATCCGTCCACAACTTTTTGAGATATCCTGCTGTGTATTGATTTTGGCCCTATCTCCCAATGGTGAAGAATCAGTTAAAAAATTAAATAATTCTCATATCAGAATCCATATTCAGATCTTCACCAAAATAGAATCTATTTGTCCTTGTCAGACACCCAACCGGCCCACCAAGTTTCGTCCAAATCCCTCCACAACTTTTTGAAATATCATGCTATATATCGTTTTTAGACAATCACTCATTAGTGAAGAATTACTTAAAAAAATTAAAATATTCTCGTATCCGGATCCATATTTGGATATCTACCAAAATCGAATCGATTCTTCCTTGTCACACACCCAACCGGCCCACCAAGTTTTGTCCAAATCTGTCCATAACTTTTTGAGAATTCCTGCTATGTATCGTTTTTGGCCCCATCTCCCAATGGCGAAAAATCACTGAAAAATTAAATAATGATCATATCCGAATCCATATTCAGATCTTCACCAAAATCGAATCGAATCGTCCTTGTCAGAAATTCAACCTGTCCAAAAAGTTTTGTCCAAATCTGTCCATAGGTTTTTGAGAATTCCTGCTATGTATCATTTTTGGCCCTATCTCCCAATGGTGAAGAATCACTTATAAAATTAAATAATTCTCGTATCAGAATCCATATTCAGATCTTCACCAAAATCAAATCGATTCTTCCTTGTCACACACCCAACCTGTCCACGAAGTTTTGTCCGAATCTGTCTACAACGTTTTGAGATATTGTGCTATATGTCGTTTTTTGCCCTGTCTCTCTCAATGGTGAAGAATCACTAAAACAATTATCTGATCCGGATCCCGATCGGGATCTTCACCACAATGGAATCATTTTGTCCATATCACACAACCAACCTCTGCAGCAAATTTCGTCTGAATTCGTCCACAACTTTTTGAGATATCCTTTTCACAGACAAACAGACAAACAGACAGAGAGACAGACAGACAGGGGTGAAAACATAACCTCCATCCACCTTAAGGTGGCGGAGGTAATAAAATTACAGGTGAGCTTCGAGCTCGGTGATTTCAGAGATATATTAAATATTGTTTGTCCGTTTGTTTGTTCGTTTGTGAAAAAAATATCTCAAGAAGTTGTGGACGGATTCGAACGAAATTTGGCAGAGATGTAGTGTATGTGACAAGGACGAAATGATTAGATTTTAGTGAAGATCCGGTTTCGGATCCGGCTACTCGAATGTTTTAAGTGATTCTTCACCGTTGGGAGATTGGGCCAAATACGATACATAGCAGGATATCTCAAAAGGTTGTGGACGGATTTAGACGAAACATGGTGGACCGGTTGGGTGTCTGACAAGGACAAATATATTCGATTTTGGTGAATATCTGAATATGGATTCTGATACGAGAATTATTTAATTTTTTAAGTGAAATCTTCATCATTGGGAGATCGGGCCAAAAACGATACATAGCAGGAATTCTCAAAAGTTATGGACGGATTTGGACGAAACCTCTTGGACAGGTTGTGTGTTTGACAAGGAAGAATAGATTCAATTTTGGTGAAGATCAAGCTCCAGCTAGTATAATTTTTAAGCGATTCTTCATCATTGAGTGATATGGCCAACCAGTCGGAGGAATGCTCTCTACTGAGTTCCGTTCTCGTGGTTTATGGTATGACATCAGGATTTGTCATAGCAAAATTACTTAAGGTTTTGTGAATGGTGTAGTGCTCAGATGTCCAGTACATTTTTACCATGGAGTAAGCTGGCTTAAGGCAACATTTACCAAGAATGGCCGCATTGTGGTCACAACCTCCCGGTCATAATTTTTCCGGTTCTGCTGGTGAGGCTGTGTTTTCCCAAGCTCTCCACGCTATCAAAGTAAACTATTTTCCCGTTTGTAATTTTGTCAAAACTGTATTTTTATTTTACTGTGTTTCTGTCTTCTGTGTGTGTTTCTAGTAATATTTCGGTGTACATTGTGTATAACTGTGTATAATAGTCGGTTGCTCCTGCCACGGTTTCAGGCCTTGTCTCTCGAGGCTTTCCTGTTTCCTCGGCGGCCTTTTGTTGTCAAGTTACTTTCGTTCGCTCACTGAATTGCTTTTTCCTTTGTCTGTCTTGTTAGACATATTTCCATACTTCCCATAAAATATAATAAAATCTAAAAAAAATCAAAATTTCCTTCTCTCCCAGTGGCTTCCTCTCCACCGATCGTAACCACATGTTTCGCTCCACCCGTTGTTGTTGTTGTTGTTTTTTTTCTCCTTTCTCCTTCCTTCATAATTCGATCTCCTCCAGCCGACACCTTTCCAGTTTTAAGTTTTCACCATGCTCCTTCAACTCTCTTTTTCTTCCTCTGACCCACTTTCACCTAACCTTCAAAAAAATATTAACGGAGAATTTAAAAAGTAGGCCCCTCCTCCCATACTAACACAATTGCTAATACACCTCCCCATTCCTTCATTCTCTGCTCTCCTGACTCTTAATCTCCTATCTTCTGTTCCTGCTCTGAACCTGTCCTGGAATCCTCAATCCCCCTTAGGAATCTTTCATGCCCGCATTTAGGGAATTTCCCCAGATAGTTTTCACAGTTTAGTTTTAAAATGTTTAAACTTTCCCTTTCAGTGTTGTATTCTATTGTATATTACAACACACTTTTCTTCTTTTTCTTTAAAAGGTTGTCTTGGATTTGCTCACCAAATCTCTTCACTCCAAACAAAAATTCAATCTCTTACAGTTCTGCCTTCATACATTAATTTAAACTCACCTGCATTCCATCCCTCCTCCAACGTTTTCAAACGGATCTCTGACTCGAAAATCACAAGAAACTCATTTTGCAATAAATGTTCGTTTTCCATTAATCCTCCAACACTTTCTAAAATGCAAACCCACACCTCCCCTCCAAAACTCCCCCATACCCCTCACTTTCAAATCTCCCCCCTCAACCCTCCCCTCCAAAACTCCCCCCTTTCCCCTCCCTTCCTAAATTCCCCCTCACCCCTCCCGTTCCACACTCCCACCTCCATCCTCCCCTTCATAACTCCCCACCCTCCATTTCTCTCCAATTCTCCCCTCTCCCCCTCCTCCTCAAAGTGTCCTCATCCACACTTCCTCTCCCTTCCAACTCTTACCTCCATCTCCTCCAACCCTCTTCCTTGCTCTGCCCCCCCACCCCCTCAAACAACACCTCACCTCATCAGTATCTCATCCAATCACCATGAAACCTTTTGTCCTCCTCATACTTCCCTTTCTCCTACCTCTTCTGAAATCTCCGACACATTATCAACAGCTCTCCCTACCTCCTCCTCTTCTCCCTCATCTTACCCAATCCCTCCCTGTCCTGTATCCGATGCTCCCCCTTATTCTTCCTTAATGGTGTGGACCTCAAACATCCGGGGCCTTCGCTCTAACCTGACTGATCTCTCCATACAGGTTGCTTCTGACAAACCAGACTTAATCTGCTTAACTGAAACTTTCCTCCTTCAAGATGTCTCTGATTCCTTAATATCTCTCCCTGGTTACTCCCTCCTCTGGTATGATAGACCTGAGCCTCGTCCTGGAGGTGGGGTTGGTCTCTTTATCAAAAACTCTCTTCCTCACTCTCCCTGCACTGCCCTCTCCCCACCTCACCCACAGGAGTACCTCTGGCTACGGCTTCCCCTTCGCTCCCACCTTTTGTTCATATGTGTGTTGTACCATCCACCAAACAGTGATGACTCCATCTACATCTCGCTGTCTGATAATATGGACCAACTTCTATCTACTCATCCCAACTCTCTCTTCCTCATATGTGGCGATTTCAACTGTCATCATGCCAGCTGGCTGGGTGTGGGTACCTCCCACACCAGCCATGGCACCTCAGCAAAGGACTTCTGCGACCAACTGGGGCTGACACAATCTATCAATTTCCCGACCTGGATCTCAGTCGTCGACGGAGCATCTTCTCTTCTAGACTTGATAAGGACAAACTTCCCTGCAAATGTCTGCTGTTCTTCTTCTGCTCCAATCGGTTAATCTGAACATAGGCTTGTTGAAGTGGACATCTCTCTGGCCATTCTCAGAGAGCCTCCTCAGCAAAGACGAGTCTGGCATTTCACTCAGGCCAACTGGCTCGGTCGTCAAGCAGCCATCAATCATCTGGACTGGTCTCCCATCTCTGCTGCCTCTGACATCAACTCATCCTGGGAATTCTTCCAAAGTAAATTGCTATCTCTCATGCACAGATTTATCCCATCTCGTCTTCAGTTGTCATACCCTTCCTCCCATCCATGGTACACGGAATCTTGTGGTGCGTCAGTTCCCCCGAAACAACTTGCCTTCGCTTTCTGGAAGGCAAATCCAACGGAAGGCAAACTCATTTCCTTTCAAAAATCCCGGAACAAGTGTGTCTATCCTATGGAGAGCCAGGAAACAATATCTCTCTAGTCTCAAGAGAGAACTCTCACACATGTCTCCCTCTTCCAAATCATGGTGGTGTCTGGTCAAATCTGTTTCTGGTGTTTGTTCCCCCTGCACCCCCTCCCTTACCTCAAATGGCTACACAGCTGACTCCACACATGAAAAAGCTGAATGCCTCTACTCTGTGTTTGCCTCAAAATCTTGTGTCCCAAACCCATCTCTCGCTGTACCCATCATACCCAGGGGAACCCAGCTGCTCCTGGTCTCTGTGTCCTTCTCTCCTGACAAGGTGGAGAAGTTTCTGTCAAAACTCGACTCTGATTCTGCTGGACTCTGAACTGGATCAGACGGCATCAGCTCACTGGTCCTAAAATCCTGCTCTGCCGCTCTTTCGCACCGTCTCTCTGTTCTCTTCACCCTCTCTTTTGCTCAAGGTCATCTGCCATCAGCTTGGAAATCAGCCAACATTACCGCTTTACACAAAAAAGTTGCAAAAACAGATTCTTGCAACTACAGACCAATCAGCCTGCTCCCAATTATCAGCAAAGTCATGGAATCCATCATTACTTCCTATATCAAATCCTTCCTCTCTCCAATGGCTTGATCTCAGATCATCAATTTGGATTCAGTCCAGGTCATTAATCTCTGGACATGTTGCTTCTGCTGTCTTAATAATGGATGGAGGTCGTCGATGCCAAACAATAAATCAGAGCTGTCTCCCTTGACATATCACGTGCATTCAATACGGTCTGGCACACCGCACTGCTCACCAAACTCTCTTCCTATGGTATCCATGGAAATCTTTACACATGGCTTGCGGACTTTCTCTCTGGTCGTAATCAACGTGTGGCCCTCAATGGATTTCTTTCATCTCCCCTTCCTGTTCAGGCTGGAGTTCACCAAGGCAGTGTTCTGGGCCCTGTGCTTTTTCTGGTCTTCATCGATGATCTCTCCGACTCTCTGGAAAATGCTCTCTATCTCTTTGCTGATGACTCCACTCTCTGTCGCTCCATACCTCATCCCTCAGATCGGCAGTCTGCAGCCTCCTCACTCTCTGCAGATCTGGACAAAATCACAGACTGGTCAGACAAGTGGAACATGTCTTTCAATCCTGACAAATCTCACACTTTTACGATGTCTCTCCGAAAAGACCGACTGGACAACCCTCCCATCCACTTTCTGAATAATCCTCTCCAAGAAGTTCTGTCACTCAAGCTTTTGAGTCTCACTATCTGCCATGGTCTTTCCTGGGAAAACCACATTTCCAAGCTGGCCTCCAAAGCCAGTCGCCAACTGGGCATCCTCCATCGTGTGAAGTCCTTCATTGGCACACCTGAGCTCCTCACCACATACAAAGCTTTCATCCGTAGCTCCTTGGAATACTGCTCTCCCCTCTGGGCTGGTGCTCCTGCCTCACACCTCGCTCGGCTTCACGCTGTTGAAACCAAAACTTTCAGAATCATTGGAATCTCCCGCGATGAAGCTAAATCTGAAGGCCTTTCACTCACTCCTCGCAAGCAGGTTGGTGGGCTTTGTCTACTACCGACTCCTTTCCGGCCTAGCTGCTCCAGTTCTATCTGTGCTCTGTCCCCCAAATATTCCTACAGGTTGCACAAGACCTGCCAGAAACCCTCTTCTGATGAAATTGCCAAAATCAAGACTCTTTGCTCACCTTCACTCTTTCATTCCTCTTTTCTCCCGCCTCTGGAACAAACTCCTTCACTCTCTTCAATCCCACTCCTCCCTCCAGGTCTTTAAAACAGCTGTTCACCCCCATCTCTTATCTTCCCCCATCCAAAAACCTTGATCTTTCTTCCACTGTTAATTTCAACCCAGATCCAGTTTTTTGACATACCTACTTCTTTCCTTGAAGTTCTAGCAACGTCCATATGTTTTATATCCTATCCACCCCCATTACCATGCCTCCTCCCCCCAAAGCCCTCTCCCTCCCACAGATCTCCCAATGTTCCTGTTCTCTACTGTTGTACTTGTGTGCTTCCCTGTCTCTCCCCATCTTGTCTCCCGCTCCCTTTATTATATATTTTTTATGGGTCCGTTTGTTTTTGTGATTAATGTTAGCTCTTACATGAGCCTTGATCTTGTATACCAAAAAAAACAAAAAAACCTGGAACAAAATCCGGTGACGTGCCGATTTGGAAATGCGCATTTAAAGCGCTGATCTTTTCTTCAAAGTGACAGCATTATTGGAAAACACATTTAATGCGCTATTAAAATATAACTCTACACCTCTCATCCATGTCACCATATCACGCACAGTGTCACAGTTATATCAGAATGAGCTGATTCATCACACGGTCACAGATTATTTATTTAACCCCAATATTGGGCCTTTCAAAATTATATAACGCTATTTTTCAGGGAGGTGCGTGCTGGCGGGCTTGATTAAACCTTATTAATAATTTTTATTCAACATTGATTATATTATTTGGGGATCGTGAGTAGCACACGACCCAAACAAAGCCATTAGAAATCTGACGCAACAAACACCGGGAATGTATAAGCATCAGAGGCCTACACACCTGATGTCTAGGGCCCATGCTAATTTTTTTTTTCGGGGGGAACATACTGTATGTGCATGCTGACGGGCTTGATTAAACCTTAATAATAATTTTAGTCAACCAATGATTCGATTTTTGAGGGTTCCTCATAGTGAAGAACACTCAACCCAAACAAAGCCAATGAAAATCTGACCCAAAAAACCTGGGCAGTGTATAATCAGCAGAGGCCTACAGGCCTGATGTCTTCGGCCCACGAGAAAACCAATATGGCGGCCATATCATTTTGGCAAGGTGCTATGGTGGGTGGAATCAAGAAACAACTGTGTGTATGGTCCGGCAGCTGTCTGACCAATGGGTGCACATTTCAAAAATTGACCAACCAACAGCAACAACAACAACTACAACCATGTGGACCTGTTGTAGAATTGCAACACTTTGCAGGTAAAAAAAAGTGAATTACGTACATTTGTTTTTCTTTCCAAGATCGAGACTTATGGAAGAGCCTGGATGATGGAGGGTATGAAATGAGAGTGCGATTGAAATCAACGGACATGAAAAGAGCAGAGGGGGAGAGAGGCTGGGAGGAAACACTGGAATCAGCAGGTATGAAGGTTGGGTTAGGAAGAGTTAATAGTGATAATAAAGACCATGGGGTGGATGTGGTGGTGCACTGCCATCTTGAAGCCATGGAGGGGAGAGTAAGACAGAACAGCCTCTGGAAGGCGTCATGAAGTGATGAACAAAGGAGTTCAGGTTTGCAGTCAGCCTGGATTTTGGAAGTCCAGGCAAGGATTTGAAAAATAATTTTATAACATAGGCCAAAGGTTAACCACTTTTTTCAAATTTGCCTCCAATTGCCATCAAAGGTGCCTCCATTATGACGTCGTAATTCGACAAGTACAAAACCTCATCCGATCAAGATGAAATTTCTTGAGCGTCATCTAGGGATAAATTGGTGGACAAAAAAAAATAGAAGATGACGTCATCGGTCACGTGGTTCCACCGCCGTCTTGGAAAAACCGAAAAAAATTGCACCTCTATATTACCCCGAAAATGCTGCATAGAAAAATTGAGACGTGGCTCGCTCATTGTAAAGAACTCTCTATGTGGAATAACATGTGAATGGAATAACATATGAGACATGGCTCCTCCATTACGACGTCATAATTTGACAAGTACAAAACTTTATCCGATTTAAGATGAAATTTCTTGAGCATCATCTAGGGATAAATTGGTGGAGAAAAAAATAATGATGACGTAATCGGTCACATGGTTCTGCCGCCATATTTGTTTTAACACAAAAGCTTTAAAAACCACTGAAAACATGTCATGGCGAGGGTCTGCAATCTCTGATTGCTCTTTCTTGTTTTTTTTTTTTTTGTAAAATGCACTGCATGGATTGGCGCTCACTATGCTAACTTTGAGTTGCTGTGCATTTTTATGGATGTAAAAAGTAAGACGAATTTCCTTCCTTCAAAACAAGAATTGCAGTTTTTTTAGGCTGAAAGATAATCATTTTGCTCTTCCGGCTGTCGGTTTTTAAATTAGCTGGTGTTCTGGCACACACTCCACCATAGAAGTGAATGTTATAGTCTTGCTCAACAAACGATGTAGTTTTATGTTACCTCTTCGTAACATCCACCCCAGGATGCGCACAGTGCTCATTACGCCAGGAAAGCCACTCCTCGGCAATTTCTGCCGACTGAAGCATCATTCTGTGCCTCCGGAAGTGCGTTCTGTGCTTGAATGCTGCATATTTCGTTTTATCACTATCCGCTTTAAGGTAATTTTGCCTCCGTGGAAATATGTTCACGGCCGCAACGGTGCGCTTGCCCGCAGAGATGGCACGATTTGTCTGCGCAATGCCCTCGAGCATATTCTGAGCACCGGAGCAGAGGCCGAATGGAGAAGCAATCACAGCCAAACGATGCTTTGTAGCAAAATGGTCTCTCCGAGTGTGACCTACATGCTTGATGTAGAGAACAACTGCAGAGACAACTACCCTGCAGCACTTCACTTTTGCATTTGGCTTTGCACCAATTGGAAATATTTGTGATCTGAATGGTAGTTTTAGCAGTGTATACCCACCCGGCTAAGCCTGGCGTTGGCTTAGCGGTAAGGGTGCTGGTTTGGGATCCTAGGATCCTGGGTTTGAATCCCGGTCGATCGCTGAATTAACGCCAGGGGGGTTGAATCAGCCTGTCATCCTTCCGAGGTCGGCAAATTGAGTACCAGTACACTGACTTGAGTACCAGTTGGTCGGCAAGGGGCAACCAACAGGGTTGGCGGCAGGAAGGGCATCCGACCATAAAACATTGCTTCAAAAAGGGGACCACAGTGCCCGAAAAAGGCCAACCCCTGCTCTGCGGGGAAAAATGGCCTCTAAAGGCGGTTCTTCTACACTACACTCACCCAACAACCTTTATACCAAAGGCATAGCGATCAATGCCGCACACCTCAAAATTAGATCATATTTCGGTTTTTATTCTAGTTTAAGCAATTGTCCTTTTATCATCCACACAAACCCGAGTATTCGACTTTTTTATTTTATAAAAAAAAATTATTTTTAAATTTAATTTCATAAAAAATCAAGGTTCTATTAAATCCATATCCATCGATAAGTCGAGATTGTTTAGTTACTGAGCACGTCCAAGTTTTAGTGTGCCAAATCTTAGGAACAAACAATTGTGGAGAGTGTGTCTGGTGGGGCGGAATGTTTGTGCTTGCGATCCTCCAAGCATGGCAGTTCTTAGTATTTTGAAGCAATGTACTGATATAAATATCCAAAACATTTTCCTTGGATAATTTAGATCGGTGTAGTGTTTGTGTGTGCTTGTTTTCATTTTCAAGCCAGTCGATCTGGTTAAGTTCATTGAAGGATGATGATTTTCTTCTGGAAGGATCATCGTACATGACAAAATACTATATCCCACTATAGGACACCTGCCCTTTGTTGCTTTGACGATCACTTGAGAGCCACCAGCAGACTATGTTCTTGTGTGCCGTTCGCACACATGCGCCATTCACTCTCGTACAGCGCACCACGGACCTTCCACAAGCGCCCGGGTGACGTCGCGTACCCAAGCGCGCGAAAATTCCTTTCGCGCCAAACCTTTTCGCGCCATATACAGCCCTGCTTACCTTCGGGATCCTCCTCTCCTGCACCAACTGCAAACTTTCATTGGGATTAGCAAGTACGGCATCACAATGCGAACACGGACTTTGTGCAAATTCCATCTTTTCCTCCGACTTAATTCCTATCTCTGCCGTCTCCTTAACCCCGATTTCAACTATTTCTTTTATTTCAATTTCTTTTTCCTCGACGACCGCCGGTGCTAATAAAATAAAATTTTCTAATTCAGCGGCCGTCGGCTTTTCTATCCCCCGTGTCGCGATTTCTACCCTGGTCTACCCGGCTGTGCTTGGCTCCACCTCGCCTTCCCCACGCTTCTCAAGTCGCGCTACCCCGTCGCATACCAGTGTGCATTTCCCGCTCGACCTGCGGTCTATGTCCCTCCCCATTTTTTTTATTTGGCCACCTATTCTATTACCACACCCTTTGAACCCGTCTTTCATCCCTTTCATTCGATTCTCGTGGGTGCCCATCCTGTTTTCCAACCCCACTAACCCCTCGTTCATTTCTCCCATTTGGCCACCCACGTCCTTCAATTGGCCCCCCAATTTGCTTTCTAATCCCCCCAATTTGCTTTCTAATCCCCCTAATTTGCTTTCTAACCCCCCAATTTGATTTTCCAATTGCTCTCCCATTTTGTTTTCCAACCCTTTTATTTCCCGGGTGGATTTGTCACTTTGGGCCTCCATTATTGTCCCCCGTCGCACAGCGGAGCGAAAGGGGGACTATGGTTTTCCCCTCCGTCCGTTCATCCGTCCGTCCATCCGTCCGTCCGTGCGTGCGTGTGTGCGTGCGGGCGTGCGTGTTTGTGTCCGGGCGTGCGCGCGTGCATGCGTGCGTAAGCGAAGGACCGCATTCAAATTTGGTGTGTGGGTGCAACCCACGTCAAAATTCAAGGATGGCCGCCGCCATGTATGTCTGATGCCATGTATGTCTGAACCTTGTGAGATGAATATCTTGAAAAATAAGCGAAGTACCAACTTCTAATTTGGTGTGTGGGTGTATCTCGGCATCAGGAAGACCGCTATTGAAAATTGGGTCGCCACGTCAAAATCCAAGATGGCCGCCGCCATGTATGTCTGAACCTTGTGAGATGAATATCTTGAAAAATAAGCGAAGTACCAACTTCTAATTTAGTGTGTGGGTGTACCTCGGCATAAGGAAGAAAGGTATTGAAAATTGGGGCGCCACGTCAAAATCCAAGATGGCCGCCACCATATATATGGCTGAACCTTGTGAGTGAAATATCTTGGAAAATAAGCAAAGTACCAACTTCTAATCTGGTGTTTGGGTGTATCTCGGCACAAGGAAGAAAGCAATTGAAAATTGGGTCGCCACGTAAAAATCCAAGATGGCCGCCTCCATGTATGTCTGAACCTTGTGAGCGAAATATCATATCATAGCATGTTTTCTGCGTCTTCCACTTTGTCAACTCACATCACTTCACCGACGGGGGACCTAGGCGTAATGCTTGTTGTCCCCCGTCGCACAGCGGAGCGAAAGGGGGACTATGGTTTTCCCCTCTGTTCGTGTGTCCGTCCGTCCGTCCGTCCGTCCGTGCGTGCGTGTGTGCGTGCGTGCGTGTTTGTGTGCGGGCGTGTGTGCGTGCATGCGCGCGTGCGTGCATGCGTAAGCGAAGGACCGCATTCGAATTTGGTGTGTGGGTGCAACCCACATCAAAATCCAAGATGGCCGCCGCCATGTATGTCTGATGCCATGTATGTCTGAACCTTGTGAGATGAATATCTTGAAAAATAAGCGAAGTACCAACTTCTAATCTGGTATGTGGGTGTATCTAGGCATAAGGAAGAACGATGTTGAAAATTGGGTCGCCAGGTCAAAATCCAAGATTGCCGCCGTCATGTATGTCTAAACCTTGTGAGATGAATATCTTGAAAAATAAGCGAAGTACCAACTTCTAATTTGGTGTGTGGGTGTATCTAGGCACAAGCAAGAACGGTATTGAAAATTGGGTCGCCACGTCAAAATCCAAGATGGCCGCCGCCATGTATGTCTGAACCTTGAGATGAATATCTTGAAA
Organism: Myxine glutinosa; assembly: GCF_964187855.1. Classification (NCBI taxonomy): domain Eukaryota; kingdom Metazoa; phylum Chordata; class Myxini; order Myxiniformes; family Myxinidae; genus Myxine; species Myxine glutinosa. The sequence continues at coordinate 120,055,785 of NC_136263.1, read as the reverse complement.
AATAAGCGAAGTACCAACTTCTAATTTGGTGTGTGGGTGTATCTCGGCATATGGAAGAACGCTATTGAAAATTGGGTCGCCACGTTAAAATCCAAGATGGCCGCCGCCATGTATGTCTGAACCTTGTGAGATGAATATCTTGAAAAATAAGAGAAGTACCAACTTCTAATTTGGTTTGTGGGTGTATCTCGGCATAAGGAAGAACGCTATTGAAAATTGGGGCGCGACGTCAAAATCCAAGATGGCCGCCACCATATATATGTCTGAAACTTGTGAGCGAAATATCTTGAAAAATAAGCGAAGTACCAACTTCTAATCTGGTGTGTGGGTGTATCTAGGCACATGCAAGAACGCTATTGAAAATTGGGTCGCCACGTCAAAATCCAAGATGGCCGCCGCCATGTATGTCTGATCCTTGTGAGATGAATATCTTGAGAAATAAGCAAAGTACCAACTTCTAATCTGGTGTTTGTGTGTATCTAGGCACAAGGAAGAACGCTATTGAAAATTGGTTCGTCACGTCAAAGTCCAAGATGGCCACCGCCATGTATGTCTGAACCTTGTGAGCGGAATATCTTGAAAAATAAGCGAAGTACCAACTTCTAATCTGGTGTGTGGGTGTATCTAGGCATAAGGAAGAACGCTGTTGAAAATTGGGTCGCCACGTCAAAATCCAAGATGGCCGCCTCCATGTATGTCTGAACCTTGTGAGCGAAATATCATATCATAGCATGTTTTCTGCGTCTTCCACTTTGTAAACTCACATCACTTCACCGACGGGGGACCTAGGCGTAACGCTTGTTCCTTTTATTTTCCGGGTGGATTTGTCCATTTCCTTCTTAAATAGAGTCAGGAATAACTGCATGTCAAAACCCGCCTGCATAGCGGGCTTGGCTCCCGCCGCCATGTGCGAGGCGTCGCCATTTTGTCCCTCTCCTACTACCTGCCCCTCATCAATGTCCTCTTCCATTTCACCCAATTGTCCCAATTCTTCCCGGGGGTCCTGGGTTGACTCTAACTCCTCCTCAATTACCCCCACCGGCATCCGACCGCATTGGCTATCCATGGCAAGATTCAAATTTAGATGTTACTACAATTTCGGCCGCTCGTAATTTTGAGTGAGTTAGGCGCACTTCGGGGCAAATCCCACTCCTGACACCAAATTATTGCGGATCTCCAACGTCGGCCTCCTCCTTATCAAGGGAAGATGAATCCCCTTGTCTCTGTACTAGCCGACGCGATCCCGGGGCTATCACGTGCCTTCCGGTCAGTGTTAAATAGGGTTGGAAGCCGAATTAGTCTTATTGCCTAAGTACTAACACCGGCCGTGAAGCAAGGAAATAACCCCACCCGAAACACGGTGTTAGTGGACATGCTGAGCGAAGCGAGCCGCGATTTGGGCCGTTAACTGGTACTAAACCCGATTGGAGCGGTTCCTGATCGCGCCACGCTTACCCAATGGAGAAATCACGAAGACGGTCGAATCAGAAAAACAGGAAGAACAAGGAATTTATTTACAATTGTATGGGAAGGAAGAGAAGTACACACTTTGTACAAAGAAGAGGAAGAAAAAGAAGCAATGTACAGGGAAGAGGAAGAAGCAGATACACAGGGCAGCCTTATACAGTCTTATTCTTATCCCTGGGCACAGGCCCGTTCGCACTCAGGCTCAGACTCAGACTCACACGGGGTTGTAGATGGTCAGGTTGAGGGTCCACCGATGGCGTCCCCAGCTCGCTCCGGTCCCCGACTCGTACCACGAAGCAGATGGTGAGGAAGACGGCAGACGGCAGGCGAGATTGTCTCATGTCGGTGGCGTGGATCGGACAATTACACTGGAGGGGGGGGGGGGGGGGGGAGGTGGGCTGGCGATTGTACTGCGTATGTAATAGTTGTAACGGTGCCTTATACGCGCTCCTGGTCTGACTTGGTACAATGCGCCACTTCCCCAAGTCCTCCACAATGCCACGTAAATCCTTCAATACTGGCGCCTTCCACAAAAGTCCTTCCGCACAAATGCCAAACGTGACAATCCTTTCACACGAGTCCTTTCGTCATGCGTGCCGCTGCGTCAGTCCTTCTCCGCGTAAGTCCTTCATTGGGCTTTGCGCTCGCGGTTATATAGCGCCGCTTTAGCCAGCCCTCTCGAACCTCTAGCCACACCCTTACCATGCCCCTTAGCCATGCCCACTTGAGCCCTGGTTGGTTGATGGGGTCTTACCTGCTCCGCCCTTGATGGCTGCTTGACGTGGCCACACCCCCAACCTCACGCTCCGCCCCCTTTTCGGGCCTTACCTCGTGGCATTTGGGCTGGTTTGAGCGAGCAACTGGCAGCTAATGCTGCCGACCCAATGCGAGGGGCAATGGGGGTGCAGGCAGGATAGTGGCAATGGAGTCGATTGGAGGGAGGGCTGCAAAGTGATGGGGCCTACTCTTATTTGTTTTACACAATGCAGACGCAACTATTGGACATGGCCTTATCTCACATATACTAAGAAATAACTAACGTCCTAAGGTGACCTACGTGTTGCATGTGGCCTAACTATGGGATGCAACCGTTAACCTTTAATGATGTTACCTGTGTGGGTTTCACAAAACCGCAACAATATATATATATATATATATATATATATATATTGTTACAGACGCGGTGTTAGATGTTAGTTTACCGAGCGGTTTGGTATTACCGCATCCGCACAGTTACTCCCCGATTAGAACCCTATCCCGCCCGATTCCACTCGAACGTTGGCCAAATCGCGCTATGCTAAATCAATGAAGGAAAGGACACAACGGCTGGGATTAATGCAACGACACAAGGGGTACAGTTCTCAAGACCTCCGGAGGAGGATATAATATTGGTGATGCAGAAACGGGTAGATTACACGGCAAGAGGTAAAGCACAGCAAGATGGGCACTTAGACACAGTCTTATCTTATTCCCGACAGACTACAGACAAACGGGACAAGACTGACTTACACGGGGATTGATGGCTGGGAAGGACAGGCAGTCGATAGCTCAAGGTGCACCTTGGCTCAGGGGCAGAATCCACACGGTCCGGTCCAGAGATGCGGGGAGGTATTGTCGCGCTCGGAAGGTGGCGTCCTTTTCTCTCCAAGCTGAGGCGCATCTCTGACGTCACCTCCGTCTTCCTGCGCATGCCCAGCGGGGAGTGACATGCCCTCGGCTCGTTAGCTCCGCCCCAGATGGAATCGGTCCGCCGCTTCTTATTGGGTGCGGGGGGTTACCGGGCTCCGCCCTTGACGAGGAGCTGACAGCGAGCCCCTGCGTGGTAACCCCGTCGGAGCACATGTTCAATGGCGGCTAACCAAGCCGGAGTGAGGACGCACACTCCCCGCACCGCCGCCGCTGTTGTTGTAGTTGTTGTTGTACCATGAGGAAGAGCTGCGGGGAGGTATTGGGAGGTCCTAAACTTTCTAACGGTGCCATACAATCACATTCTGGTGCAACGAAGAGTCAGAATTAATGGAAACGAGTCCTTAACTGACATAGACTAAGAATAACTAGCAAGATGTCCTATAGTTGTCTACGTGAGATGCGGTAAACCTGGGTGCGACATTTAATGGGGGAAATAGGGGAAGGTCGGGGCTACAGAGTGTTGTTTACAGAAAATGGGACTAGGGAATGGGGGATTGGGGATAGTTGGGGAGTATTGGGGAAATAGGGGAATATTTACAAGCGGATATGGATGGAGGCCAAATCCCATATCCGCAACATTGCACCCTTCTCTACCTCGGGGCTTCCCGACCCGATAAATTTTTACCTACGTTAGTGTGGCACTCAGATGTAGTTCCGTCTACTATTAACTCAACCCTGAGTGCGACAGTTTTACAGATGTTCACAAATGAGTAAATATGTCCCCCTGCGACGTTGCACACTTCTCCTCACAGAAACACACCCACAGGATAACCGAATCACGGAAAGAATCCTCAAACTAAACATACAGCCGGTAGGGAGCATTATTTACACAAGACTACACTGATATTTACACTACGATCCAGGACCTGTTTTTGGAGGAACACATGCAGATGTTATGCATAGAGAGAGCACGCATGCCAGCATCGATACACCAACCCACGAGTGCCCTGTGGCCCTACGGCCTTTAATAATGTGCAGAGCACCCCATCCAAGCACCAAAAGCACCACCCCATAACACAGTCAGCACCATCCGGTGCACCAATAAAGTGTTCAATGTCACCGGTGGTGTCGCAGCCGGCCGATGTTCTGCCGCTGGTCTTGCCTTCTTGAAGCACTTGGCCTTCTGGCTTCCTTAAAAAATAAAGAAAGGCGCCAACCGCGTCCATTTCTAAATTGTGGCGGTCAGGGGGGCCAACTATAGTGGTTCACCTCTATGGCATAGGTGCCACGTTGACCCAGAAGTCCATCAACGGGTGGTGCTTGCCCGCAAAAGAACTGCGGTCCATGGTGGGCGGCCACAAAATTGCGGTCCATATGGTGTATCAATCCAGGCAGCAAGCAGCGAAAGTACAGGCCCACAACTGCGGAGCCAGCACCTCTCTCTCCTCTCTCTCTGCCCCAAAGCCAGATCCTCGGAGGTGGGAGACAAAAGAAGAAGACAAGTGAGTAAGGTGGTAAGGGCGCAAAAGTGCACGCAATACAAGATGATGCACACTGGGGGCACATGGGAACCAGGTGAGACAGGTACGTTCCTACCGTACGCCCCCCCCCCACCAGGTAACCTACATTGCCCCTCCCTTACCCCTTACTGTATCCTCATAACACAACACTACCCATACACATCTACTTTACACATCAAACAAACGTCCCTACTGTCTTCCCCATTCCTCCCATAAACCAAATTCGTCTTCTCTCCCTCCTAACCAATCAAATTTGCCATTTCCAACTCAACATCAAAATTTGCCATCTCCAACTCAACATCAAAATTTGCCATCACCAATTCATCATCAGTCCCTCCTAAGGAGGGAGAGATGGAATCACCCCAATGTCTCATCCACGTCGTGATGCGTCTCACAAATCCACACAGCAATTCTCATTTCCTGCACACAGAACAAAGGAAACACAGGTGTGGAGTCATCATCATCATCTCAGGTAAGTGGCTGCGTATGGTGCGACAGGTTCATCACTCCTAACTATTTCCTAAATGACTTTAACAACTTTACATTACCTGGGGTCTTTCCCTGCCAATCCATTGGCCAACTTACACTATGGGTTCTAAAAACCAATTCCCATTGACCAAACTGTGGTGCTTCTCAATTTGGGGTCTCACTCCCCCGATTCATCTCCCGGTGCCCTCGCACAATTTCTGGGCTGTGACGTGTAGCTCTCCCAGCAGGTCTACCCACCTGCACACCTCCACCACTGTAGTTGCCACCCGAGCTTACCTGCTCCTCACCCTAACCTAACTAACTGGGGAAGGCCCTCTCGCACTCTCACCCCCTCAGTGCCCTCTCTGGCACGGGCTGCCCGATCCACACCCGGGATCCTCAGGCACCCACTGACACTAACGGCTCCCAGAGCCCACCTGCGGCCTCACCTGGCCGACATGCTCACAGTGGTGGAGTGCCCAAACAAACTACACACACTACCAGGCTACACGCCCAGCCATTTCCACAACACTAATGCACCCATCCACAATACCATTCTGCAACCGCACCACAGATGCCAATATCCAACCACAATTTACCTATACCCTCTACCTAACACTTACACTACCCGCCCCGGGTACTCGTGAAAGGGGTCCACTCTTCCCCCATCCACACCTTCGCACCATGCACACCACTCCGTACCACTTACTCCAACTCTCTCCACACCACTCATTCCAATACTCCATGTATTCCACACACCATGTATTTCACACAACCATTCTCCATACCTGTTGTTGCACACCTGTGCTCTCACACCTGGTGCCACCTGCACCCTTCTCTCCCCAAGCGCATTCGCGCTGATCCACAACACTCACTACTCATACACTGCTCCACACTGCTCCACACACCTGTTCAGTTCTCACACAGCATCATCTCATCTAACTACTCCCCTCTGAAACTTGCGCTTCCCAGTCGTCCCTTTAAACTATTGCGCTCCCTCGTCGTTATCATCCACTCTAATCTACCTGCGTCCCCGCTACTGGTATCAGTCACTATCTAAACTTAACGTCACCCAATGTCATCTTCGCTAGATCCCTATCAATATAACCTAACCCACCCGGGCTAGTTTTCACTGCCATACACCCCATAAACTATAGCTCCTTTGCCCACCGTTTGTGAGGGATGACAGAGTTGCCATCCCACCACATCGGGCATCTCCCACTACCAATTTTGCACATCAAATTTCAACAAATCAAAAATTTGCCAATCACTACTCATCATCTGCCAATCATTACTGCCAATCCCTTGCCAATCATCAAATTTTGTTTTTTTTCTAATTTTGGGTCCAAAACACTAACCTCATCACACCGTCTACTCACTAATGCCTCTCGGTGCGCCAATTCCTGTCCAAAGCCCGGCTTCGTAAAGCCGAGCAATGAATGCGGGTTGTTTGGTGCCAGCGGCTGGATACGTCCCGCATTCGGGGCAGGGACAGGGGCTTACCCGGCCCGAGATCCCACGCACCACCTCGGCGTGGAGCCATCCAATGTCCCGATCTCGACCTGCCGGCACGTCTCAATAGAAAGTGGTCGCCATGACGACCCTTCCTATCGGGCTGCCCGCTCCGCCTAGTGGAGCCCGGACGCGGCCGTTCCACGCGAGGCCCAGCGTGGATCGCGCACGGCGGTCCTTTCGAACCCGCCGTGGCTCGGATCCCCGCTGGTTCTCGCGGCACGCGAAGCCCGGCACGCACCGAGGGCCCGCTTTGGCTAAAAGTCGACCTAACCTCTAACCCGGTTACCGTCGATGCCTCACCTGGATGCTTACAAGCATACGCTACCCCTTTCTTGCTCATACATCCAGCTGTTCCCATGCTCCTCGTCGTACCTTCTCTTACACACCCAGGTACACTCATTCCACTCCCAGCCTTGGTCACACACCTGACCACCGAACACTTTGGCACACATTCGTTGGTCGCACACCTCACCAACACACCTCTTCGCGCCCCCTCCTCGGTCACCTCCTCTGTGACAATCACAGGTGTGCCCTCACTCGCACACCCAACCACGTGCCTCACGACCAATTCCAGCGTGCATTCCCACACACGCTCTACCATTCCAGGTGTGCATCCTTCCATTCCAGGTGTACATCCTTTCTCACCTGTCACAACCAACTCACGCTCCGTGTCACTCTTACTACTCTCACCTCCACTCTTGACAGCGCACTCTTTCCTCATGCACCCGTCCGTTACGCACCTTTCTCGTGCACACTCTCCCGTTACACCCTCTGTAACACTCACCACAGGTGTACACTCTTCCTTACTTTTGACAGCGCACTCTTTCCCCATGCACCTGTCCGTCACACATCTTTCTCGCACACCCTCTCCCGTTACATCCTCTGTAACACTCACCACAGGTGTGCATTTTCCCTTTACACCCTCCGTAACACTCCTCACTACGCGCTTCCATGTGCTCCCTCGCACACGCGCTATGACCGACTCACTCTCGCCAGCACCCTCACTCCTTGGCACGCACTTTTTCCTCACACACCCCAGAGTCGGACTTTCTCGCACACCCCCTTTTTCGCACACCAGACCTGTCGCACACTTCACCAACGGCCTCTCACGAACACCCGGGTCCATCTCGACCCCCAAGCTTATTTAATCACCTGGCGCATCATACGCACGACCATATTGGTCACCACCTACACCGGGTCCTCTTCCTCTTCGCTTCTCCTCCATCACCTGCGAATCCCTCATCCGGTTAATGAGCACATCATCACGATCCGAACACAGACTTTGGACCAATTCTTTTACTTCCTCTTTTATCTCTTTCTTATCCCCTCTCCGTCGCTTCTTAATTTCGCTCACCCCTTCTTCCACTTCTTCTAATTTCTGCTTTACCTCTTTTATTTCCCGGTACGTCTCCTCAAGTTCGTCCTCTAAGGCTACCTTGACCGTTTCCATGTGCGTCCTCACCTGCCGGTCCTTCGTCTCCATTACCTCTGTCACCTCGTCCAACCTCATTGTCAGTCCCTCACGTACCATCTGACATTCCCTCTTCGTCGCTATCAAGTCGTCTTTTAGTTCTTTCTGTGTCGCTTTTAACCCCCCTAGTACCGCAGTGTTCCTTTGTACCTGCTCCACTAGTCCTTTTTGTCCCTCCGTCAGCTGTTACACCTCCTGCGTCAGGTCCTCTATGCCCCCTTGTAACTTTACAGTCCCCTTTCTCACCTCCTTCTCCATGTGCTCCTTACAGTGCCTCACCTCCTCGCCCACTCCTCCGACCTCCTCACTCACACCTCTTCTGATCTCCTCTCCCATCACTCGCATCTCCTGCCCAGATGCCACCCTCATCTGCTCCATTTCCTCCCTGTGAGCATCCACTTTAGTTTCTACCCCCATTCTGACCCCCTCTATCTGCTGCCCCATTTGTTTAACTTCCCTTTCTGCTTGGTCCCTCATGTCCCTCAATTTGCCTTCCATACTGTTTTCTAACCCCTCTAACCCCTTTTGCATCCCTTCCATTTGATTCTCTTGAGCGGCCATTCTGTTTTCTACCCCCATTAACCCCTCCTGTATTTCCCCTAATCTATTGTCTAATCCCTCAAATTTGTTTCCTAATCCCTCTATTCTACTCCCTAACCCTCCGATCTGGGCCCCCATGTCATTCCTTAAACCCCCGATCTGGTTTCCCATGTCATCCCTCAATTTCTCGCTATTGGCCCCCATGTCCTCCCTCATTTTCTCGCTATTGGACCCCATGTCCTCCCTCAATTTCTCGCTATTCTGGGCCATAAGGGCCTTCATTTGTATTAAAAAAAGGTTCAAATCTACCAGCGGCGCTACTACGGTCGCGGGCGTGGTCGCCGTGGCCATGTGCGAGGCGCCATTTTGCGCGCCCGTAACCTCGTGCGCGACGACGCTATTTTGCGACCCTTCCACCCTCACTGCTTCGCTCTCCTCATGTCCCTCAATTTGGTCCTGGATCGACCCTGCCTCACTCTCCTCTACCGGAACCCAGCCGTCTTGATCCGCCATAGCGCGACTTTCAAAATTCGGGTTTTTACTTTTGTAAAACAAAATCAAATTTCGTCGTTAATAATTTCGAGCGCGTGTAGCGCGCTTCGGGTCCAATCTCACTTCCCGACACCAATTGTTACTGTACTAACACAATTGGTGTCCCAAAATTTGGGCCTAACAAATTTAGTCCCAGGTCCGAATCCAACTCCTGACAACCAATTGTTACAGACGCGGTGTTAGATGTTAGTTTACCGAGCGGTTTGGTATTACCGCGTCCGCACAGTTACTCCCCGATTAGAACCCTATCCCGCCCGATTCCACTCGAACGTTGGCCAAATCGCGCTATGCTAAATCAATGAAGGAAAGGACACAACGGCTGGGATTAATGCAACGACACAAGGGGTACAGTTCTCAAGACCTCCGGAGGAGGATATAATATTGGTGATGCAGAAACGGGTAGATTACACGGCAAGAGGTAAAGCACAGCAAGATGGGCACTTAGACACAGTCTTATCTTATTCCCGACAGACCACAGACAAACGGGACAAGACTGACTTACACGGGGATTGATGGCTGGGAAGGACAGGCAGTCGATAGCTCAAGGTGCACCTTGGCTCAGGGGCAGAATCCACACGGTCCGGTCCAGAGATGCGGGGAGGTATTGTCGCGCTCGGAAGGTGGCGTCCTTTTCTCTCCAAGCTGAGGCGCATCTCTGACGTCACCTCCGTCTTCCTGCGCATGCCCAGCGGGGAGTGACACGCCCTCGGCTCGTTAGCTCCGCCCCAGATGGAATCGGTCCGCCGCTTCTTATTGGGTGCGGGGGGTTACCGGGCTCCGCCCTTGACGAGGAGCTGACAGCGAGCCCCTGCGTGGTAACCCCGTCGGAGCACATGTTCAATGGCGGCTAACCAAGCCGGAGTGAGGACGCACACTCCCCGCGCCGCCGCCGCTGTTGTTGTAGTTGTTGTTGTACCATGAGGAAGAGCTGCGGGGAGGTATTGGGAGGTCCTAAACTTTCTAACGGTGCCATACAATCACATTCTGGTGCAACGAAGAGTCAGAATTAATGGAAACGAGTCCTTAACTGACATAGACTAAGAATAACTAGCAAGATGTCCTATAGTTGTCTACGTGAGATGCGGTGAACCTGGGTGCGACATTTAATGGGGGAAATAGGGGAAGGTCGGGGCTACAGAGTGTTGTTTACAGAAAATGGGACTAGGGAATGGGGGATTGGGGATAGTTGGGGAGTATTGGGGAAATAGGGGAATATTTACAAGCAGATATGGATGGAGGCCAAATCCCATATCCGCAACAATATATATATATATATATATATATATATATATATATGTATATATATATATATATATATATATATATATATATATATATATATATATATATATATATATATATATATATATATATATATATATATATATATATATATATATATATATATATATATACAGACTTGGCATTTAATATGGAATATAATTTTTTTCTTGACTTGGGTTTACTTTCTGAACTCAGTATATCAATCTGGTCAGTTTATTTTACCCTTCGGTGATGTCTTTGTTGAAAGAACCATGTCACTGATTGTCTTTCGCAGCAAGAAGTCAATAACAGGATTTATATCACAGGTGGCGTGACAAAATGTAAGAACAGGTACATTTGACGATTGGCTTCACAATCGGGTATATAAGGGTTGTTGCGTTCTGTATTAGTGGAAAACAACTGCTGCACGTCTACAAAGTTATTGCCGCTTCCTCTGGAGATGGTCCGTCAACTTGACAATGCTGTTTGTCATGGAGTGGTGTCTTTACGAAATTCTGGCATGAAACAGCGTGCTATTGCTCGGCAGTATGGCATCACTCAAGGTCAGGTGTCAAAGATCCTGAAACGAAATGCTCAGAGGGGTGTCCCTACTCCAATACCGAAGCCAGGACGTCCACGCAGAACCACAAGGAGAGATGCTCGCCAGCTGCACCGGTTAGTCTGCAATGGCCATACCAATTCAGCTAATCGGCTTAGGGCTGAGTGGCAGCAACTGACAAATGTGCCTGTATCCAGAAGGCTAGTCAACCAATGATTGGTTCAAGCAGGCTATCGTGCCAGGCGTCCCCTGAGAAAGCCACGCCTGACCAGACAATATAGCCAGTGCCGATTGCAGTGGGCCAGAGAGCACCGTCAATGGCAGCCAGGACACTGGAATCACGTGACCTTCAGTGGCGAGTCTAGATTTCTGGTCTATCGTCAAGATGGCCGCGTCCGAGTGCGCAGACAAGTGCATGAAGCCCACAACGAAGATTGCATAGTGCCAATAGTCCAAGCTGGAGGTGGTGGGGTGACCATTTGGGCTGCTTTTCATGCAGGGGGAAAAACTGACCTGGTTGTTCTGAATGGAAACCTGAACCAGTTCAAGTACAGGGTCATTCTGGAAGAAACATTGCTTCCATTTGCTCGTGCAGCCTTACGAGGAAACTTTGTCTTCCAAGATGACAATGCACGGCCTCATCATGCTCGCATGATCCAACACTTTCTTGCTGACCGTGGTGTAGAGCATATGGAGTGGCCTGCCATGTCCCCGGATATGAATCTGATAGAGAACTTGTGGGCAAAATTAAAGCGTCAAATCGACAACTTGGACCAGCAGCCGCCCTCTGTGCGTGAATTGCAGCAGACTATTGTCACTGCATGTCAAGCGATTCCTGTCCAAACCTTGTCAAATCTCGTGAACAGCATGCCTCGACGTGTACGTGCTCTCCTGAATGCTCGTGGGGGGTTACACGAAGTACTGAACTGTAATTTTACTGTCCGTAATCCCAGTCATAATTTAGCTTTTGTTTTTGTTGAAAATTGTTTTGCCTAATGTGCAAAATAAAGAGATACTTCTGGAAAACGTACAGAAGTTTAACACAGTACTGTCCGTGAATTGAGTTCGATATCAGTTTACATCACTTTCAAGGATCAATTTATTTGCTTCGAAATGTCAAATGTGGTTTTCGTTTCTTTTAAAGGTCACATTAACAAAATCTGGGATAATTTCAACATAATTCCAATGAACTTTTGGTTCTAAGTCATCTTGAAAAGTAAGTTCACCCCCACAAAAAAAAAAATTCCATATTAAATGCCAAGTCTGTATATATATATATATATATATATATATATATATATATATATATATATATATATATATATATATATATGTATATATATATATATATATATATATATATATATATATATATATATATATATATATGTATATATATATATATATATATATATATATATATATATATTATATATATATATATATATATGTATATATATATATATATATATATATATATATATATATGTATATATGTATAGATATTTATATATATATATATATATATATATATATATATATATATATGTGTGTATATATATATATATATATATATATATATATATGTGTATGTATATATATATATATATATATATATATATATATATATATATATATATATGTATATGTATATACATGTATATATTGTTGCGGATATGGGATTTGCATCCATCCATATCCGCTTGTAAATATTCCCCTATTTCCTCAATACTTCCCAACTATCCTCAATCCCCCATTCCCTAGTCCCATTTTCTGTAAACAACACTCTGTAGACCCGACCTCCCCCTATTTCCCCCATTAAATGTCGTGCCCAGGTTCACCGCATCTCATGTAAGACAACTATAGGACATCTTGCTAGTTATTCTTAGTCTATGTCAGTTAAGGACTCGTTTCCATTAATTCTGACACTTCGTTGCACCAGAATGTGATTGTATGGCACCGTTAGGAAGTTTAGGACCTCCCAATACCTCCCCGCAGCTCTTCCTCACAGTACAACAACAACAACAACAACAACAACGAGTGCAGGAAGTGCGTGTCCTCACTCCGGCTTGGTTGGTAGGGGGGTGTTGGGAGGGCACCAGGCCTTCCCAACGAGCCGCCATCGAACATGTGCTCGACGGGGTTACCAAATAGGGGCTCCCTGTCAGCTCCTCATCAAGGGCGGAGCCCGGTAACCCCCGCACCCAATGGAAGCGGCGGACCGGCCCCCAGTGGGGCGGAACCAACCAGCCGAGGCCGTGTCACTCCCCGCTGAGCATGCGCGGTGAGAGGGGGGAGACGTCAGATGCGCGCTGAGCTTGAAGCAAGAAAGACGTCCCCTCCGAGCGCTGTGAGACCTCCCCGCATCTTCTGGACCGTGCTTTATCCTGTCCCCGAGCCAAGGTGCACCTTGTGCTATCGATCTACCTGTCCCTTCCTGCCATCAATCCCTGTGTAAGTCTGCCTTCTGTTCCGTTTGTCTGTGGTCTGTCTGGGATAAGATAAGATGGTAATTAAGTGCCCATCTCTTCTCTGTCTTTACCTCACTGCCTTGTAATCTACCCCTTTTCTCCACCACTGTAATTATACCCTCCTCCGGAGGTCTTGAGAACTGTAGCCCTTGCGTCGTTTCCTCTTTCCCAGTCGTCGTGTCCTTTCTATCATTGATTTGGCATAGCGCGATTTGGCCAACGTCTGGGTGAATCGGGTGAGTTGGGGAAGAATCGGGGGAACTGTTCGGTCGTGGTAATACCAACCGCTCGGTAAATAACATCTTTAACCATGTCCGCAACAAATGGTAGTCAGGAGTTGGGATTCGAACCTGGGACTAAATTTATTTAGCCCAAATTTTGGACACCAATTGTGTTATTACCGCAACAATTGGTGTCTGGGAGTGAGATATGGACCCGAAGCGCGCTTAACGCGCTCAAAATTACAAGTCACCGAAATTTGATTTTGTTTTACAAAAAAAACCGAATTTTGAAAGTCACGCTATGGGAGATCAAGACGGCTGGGTTCCGGTAGAGGAGAGTGAGGCAGGGTCGATCCAGGACCAAATTGAGGGACATGAGGAGAGCGAAGCAGTGAGGGCGGCAGGTTCGCAAAATGGCGTCCTCACGCATGAGGTTACGGGCGCGCAAAATGGCGCCTCGCAGATGGCTACGGCGCCCGCGACCGTAGCAGCGCCGCTGGTGGATTTGAACCTTTTTTTATACAAATGAAGGCCCTTATGGACAAGAATGGCGAAGAAATGGAAAGCAGAATGATGGGAGTAATGAGGGACGGAGCGAGGGCTGATAGTGAGCGATTGGGGAGCGAAATGGGGGCAAAATGGGAGAAATGGGGGAACGGCTAGAAGCTAAATTGGAGGGGTTAGACAATGGGATAGAAGGGGTGAAACATGGGTTAAAGGGGGTAGAAAACAGAATGGCCGCTCAAGAGAATCAAATGGAAGGGATGAAAAAGGGGTTAGAGGGGTTAGAAAACAGTATGGAAGGCAAATTGAGGGAGATGAGGACCAAGCAGAAAGGGAAGTTAAACAAATGGGGCAGCAGATAGAGGGGGTCAGAATGGGGGTAGAAACTAAATTGGATGCTCACAGGGAGGAAATGGAGCAGATGAGGGTGGCATCTGGGCAGGAGATGCAAGTGATGGGAGAGGAAATCAGAAGAGGTGTGAGTGAGGAGGTCGGAGGATGTGCGCGATGAGGTGAGGCACTGTAAGGAGCGCATGGAGAAGGAGGTGAGAAAGGGGACTGTAAAATTGCAAGGTGGTATAGAGGAGTTGACGCTGGGAGTAGAACAGCTGACAGTGGGACAAAAGGAGTTAGGGGACCAGGTAAAGAAGAACACAGCGGTAATAGAGGGTTTAAAATCAACACAGAAGGAGATGAAAAAGGACGTAGGGGTAATTAAAAAAGAGTGTCAGACGGTACATGAGGACCTGACGAGGAAAATGAACAAGGTGGTAGAGGTGATGGAGGTTAAAGAGCGGGAGGTGCGGGAGCACATAGAAAAAAATAAGGTGGAGTTAGAGGAAGAACTTAAGGGGGCGCACGAGGAGATGAAGGAGGTGAAGCAGAAATTAGAAGAAGTGGAAGAAGGGGTGAGCGAAATTAAGAAGCGACGGAGAGAGGATAAGAAAGAGATAAAAGAGGAAGTAAAAGAATTGGTCCATAGTCTGTGTTCGGATCGTGATGATGTGCTCATTAACCGGATGAGGGATTCGCAGGTGATGGAGGAGAAGCGAAGAGAAAGAGGACCCGGTGTAAGTGGTGACCAATATGGTCGTGCGTATGATGCGCCAGGTGATTTAATAAGCTTGGGGGTCGAGATGGACCCGGATGTTCGTGAGAGGCCAAGAGTGAGGTGTATGGCTGGTCCGGAGTGTATGGAACGAGGGTGCGAGCGAGAGGGTCCGGTGATGGGAGAGGTGCGAGGTGTGAGTGAGCAAGGTTGTGGTGGTATGGAATGGGTAGCGGGTTGCGGAAGCGTGACCCATGCATCGACACCAACAGGGGTAGTTTTTAGAGGGACAGGGGAGGCACGGGAACCCCTTGGGGGTAATGTACTGTGGGGGCCCGGCCGGTTCGGCCCCGCACTGACCCCGCAAGGGGCGACGCACGGGGTCCGGCAGGTGGGCAACGACTCACATACGAGGTGGTCCCACAAGGTCCCACTCGTGCCGTATGATGGTGGGTAAAGGTGGCATCCCTGCCACCCTTCCCATGATTGGGGCAAATGCGCTATAGATTATGGGGTGTATGGCAGTGAAAACTAGCCCGGGTGGGTTAGGTTATATTGATAGGGACTAGAGGTGACTATGGGTGACAAGATTTAAGTAAGAGACTTGGTACCTGTAGTGGGGACGTAGTAGCTTAGTGTTTGATAATGACGTGGGAGCGCTGAGTGTAAGGGAAGACGGAGGAGCGTGAGTTTTAGAAGGGAGTAGACAGAGCAGATGATGCAGTGTGAATGGAAGTGCTGGTGAGCAGCTTCAAATGAGGCATCGGTGAGGCAATGCTCCAAGGTGTGTGTGAGTGTACAAGTGATGAATGAGAGAGCATTGCGGATGAGTGTCATGGTGAGTAGTGAGTGTTGTGGATCAGCGCGAATGCGCTTGGGGGAGAGAAGGGTGCAGGCGGCACCAAGTATGAGAGCACAGGTGTGCAAGTACAGGTGTGTGAAATATATGGAGAAGAGAATGAGTGGTGTGGAGAGAGTTGGAGTAAGGGGTGGAGTGGAGTGGATGGTGCGAAGGTGTGAATGGGGGAAGAGTGGACCCCCATCACGAATACCCAGGGCGGGTAGTGTAAGTGTTAGGTAGAGGGTATAGGTAAATTGTGGTTGGATATTGGCATCTGTGGTGCGAGGTGAAAGAATGGTATTTGGATGGGTGCATTAGTGTTGTGGAAATGGCTGGGCGTGTAGCCTGTTAGTGTGTGTAGTTGGTTTGGGCACTCCACCACTGTGAGGATGTCGGCCAGGTGAGGCCGCAGGTGGGCCCTGGGAGCCGGTAGTTGTTGTGGATGGGGCCCGAGGATCCGGAGGACGGACTCGGGTAGCCCAGTGCCAGAGGGCACCGAGTGGGGTGACAGAGCCAGGAGGGGCCTTCCCCAGTTAGTTAGGTTAGGGTGAGGAGCTAGGTAAGCTCGGGTGGCAACTGCAGTGGTGGAGGTGTGCAGGTGGGTAGACCTGCTGGGAGAGCTACACGTCGCAGCCCAGAAATTGTGCAAGGGCACCGGGAGATGAATCGGGGGAGTGAGACCCCAAATTGAGAAGCACCACAGTTTGGGCAATGGGAATTGGTTTTTAGAACCCATAGTGTAAGTTGGCCAATGGATTGGCAGGGAAAGACCCCGGGTAATGTAAAGTTGTTAAAGTCATTTAGGAAATAGTTAGGATTGATGAACCTGTCGCACCATACGCAGCCACTTACCTGAGGTGATGCTGATGACTCCACACCTGTGTTTTCTTTGTTTTGTGTTGCAGGAAAGGAGAATTGCTGTTTGGATTTGTGAGACGCATCACGACGTGGATGAGACATTGGGGTGATTCCATCTCTCCCTCCTTAGGAGGGACTGATGATGAATTGGTGATGGCAGATTTTGATGTTGAGTTGGAGATGGCAGATTTTGATGAGAGTTGAGAGAAGACGAATTTTGTTTATGGGAGGAACGGGGAAGACAGTAGGGACGTTGTTGATGTGTAAAGTAGATGTTTATGGGTAGTGTTGTGTTTTGTGGATACAGTAAGGGGTAAGGGAGGGGCAATGTAGGTTACCTGGTGGGGGGGGGGGGGGGGCGTACGGTAGGAACGTACCTGTCTCACCTGGTTCCCATGTGCCCCCAGTGTGCATTACCTTGTATTGCGTGCACTTTTGCACCCTTACCACCTTACTCACTTGTCTTCTTTTGTCTCCCACCTCCGAGGATCTGGCTTTGGGGCAGAGAGAGAGGAGAGAGAGGTGCTGGCTCCGCAGTTGTGGGCCTGTACTTCCGCTGCTTGCTGCCTGGATCGATACACCATATGGACCGCAATTTTTGTGGCCGCCCACAATGGACCGCAGTTCTTTTGCGGTCAAGCACCACCCGTGGATGGACCTCTGGGTCAACGTGGCACCTATGCCATACAGGTGAACCACTTTTAGTTGGCCCCCCCTGACGGCCACAATTCAGAAATGGACGCGGTTGGCGCCTTTCTTTATTTCTAAAGAAGCCAGAAGGCCAAGTGCACTCCATGAAGGCAAGACCAGCGGCAGAACATCGGCCGGCTGCGACACCACCAGTGACCATGGACACTTAATTGTGCATTTTTATGAACACTTTATTGGTGCACCGGATGGTGCTGACTGTGCGTAATGGGGTGGTGCTTTTGGTGCTTGGACGGGGTGCTCTGCACATTATTAAAGGCCGTAGGGCCACAGGGCACTCGTGGGTTGGTGTATCGATGCTGGCATGCGTGCTCTCCCTATGCATAACATCTGCATGTGTTCCTCAAAGAACAGGTCCTGGATCGTAGTGTAAATATCAGTGTTGTATAAATAATGCTCTCTACCGGCTGTATGTTTAGTTTGAGGATGCTTTCCACGATTCGGTTATCCTGTGGGTGTGTTTCTGTTAGGAGAAGGGTGCAATGTCGCAGGGGGACATATTTACTCATTTGTGAACATCTGTAAAACTGTCGCACTCAGGGTTGAGTTAATAGTAGAGGGAACTACATCTGAGTGCCACACTAAAGTAGGTAAAAATTTATCGGGTCGGAACGCCCCGAGGTAGAGAAGGGTGCAGTGTTGCGGATATGGGATTTGCATCCATCCATATCCGCTTGTAAATATTCCCCTATTTCCTCAATACTTCCCAACTATCCCCAATCCCCCATTCCCTAGTCCCATTTTCTGTAAACAACACTCTGTAGACCCGACCTCCCCCTATTTCCCCCATTAAATGTCGTGCCCAGGTTCACCGCATCTCATGTAAGACAACTATAGGACATCTTGCTAGTTATTCTTAGTCTATGTCAGTTAAGGACTCGTTTCCATTAATTCTGACCCTTCGTTTGCACCAGAATGTGATTGTATGGCACCGTTAGGAAGTTTAGGACCTCCCAATACCTCCCCGCAGATCTCCTCACAGTACTACAACAACAACAACAACAACAACAACAACGAGCGCAGGAAGTGCATGTCCTCACTCCGGCTTGGTTGGTAGGGGGTGTTTGGGAGGGCACCAGGCCTTCCCAACGAGCCGCCATCGAACATGTGCTCGACGGGGTTACCAAATAGGGGCTCCCTGTCAGCTCCTCGTCAAGGGCGGAGCCCGGTAACCCCCGCACCCAATGGAAGCGGCGGACCGGCCCCAGTGGGGCGGAACCAACCAGCCGAGGGCGTGTCACTCCCCGCTGAGCATGCGCGTGAGAGGGGGGTGACGTCAGATGCGCGCTGAGCTTGAAGCAAGAAAGACGTCCCCTCCGAGCGCTGTGAGACCTCCCCGCATCTTCTGGACCGTGCTTATCTGTCCCCGAGCCAAGGTGCACCTTGTGCTATCGACCTACCTGTCCCTTCCTGCCATCAATCCCTGTGTAAGTCTGCCTTGTTCCGTTGTCTGTGGTCTGTCTGGATAAGATAAGATGGTAATTAAGTGCCCATCTCTTCTGTGTCTTTACCTCACTGCCTTGTAATCTACCCCTTTTCTCCACCACTGTAATTATACCCTCCTCCGGAGGTCTTGAGAACTGTACCCCTTGCGTCGTTTCCTCTTTCCCAGTCGTCGTGTCCTTTCTATCATTGATTTGGCATAGCGCGATTTGGCCAACGTCTGGGTGAATCGGGTGAGTTGGGGAAGAATCGGGGGAACTGTTCGGTCGCGGTAATACCAACCGCTCGGTAAATAACATCTTTAACCACGTCCGCAACAATACATACGTCCGCAACAATACGTCCGCAACAACAATGTTGAAAAAGTCAAAACTTTACATGGGGTGTACTTACTTTTTCACCTGACTGTATGTGTGTATATATATATATATATATATATATATATATATATATATATATATATATATATATATATATATATATAAATATATATATATATATATATATATATATATATATATATATATATTGTTACGGATCGCGGACAAGATGTTATATTGACCGAGCGGTGGTGTATTACCGCGACCTAACAGTTCCCCCGATTCTTCCCCAACTCACCCGATTCACCCCAAACTTTGGCCGTATCGCACCGCAGCTGCCCAATCTGGAAAACTCTAAAATGACTGAATGCAAAGAGGAAAAGGAATAAGACGAGAAGACGGACAGAAGAGTAATTGGATTTATTATACACACAAGCAAAAAGAAAGCAGTCACGTTTATTTACAGACGAGATTAGATACACAGTGCAACGCTAGCTTACCTACAGTCTTAATTAACCCAGGGACAGAACAAACAAAAGACAGACTCACACGGGGAATGATGACAGGAATTGGCTGGAAGGAGAGGATGGCTTGGAGTTGTATTGTGCAGCACGATCGGCGCGTTTAGCAGCCGCCGTTCCTTTGCGGCCCTGCTCAAAACCGCCGTCCAGGCCCCAAGCGGCTGTTGAGTGTGGTTGCTGCTGTGGCCGCCGCATGCTTTTCCAGGATTACAGCAGGCTATGTGCTTTCTGGGATATCCTCTCCTTGGATGTTCTCTTTGTTCTCTTGGTCCAATCACTCCTCACCACCGACAACTCAACGCAACCAACGCAACCACTGACCACCACAACGTAACCACTGAAGACCAAAACCACACAACTCAGCTCTGCTTCTTGGACCCTCTCTCTTCTCAACGGCTTGGGCTCCCTTTTCTCTGCCGGTAAAAGCTCATCTCTCAAAGCTTGTCTCAGCTTCTCTTTTGGGAGCGTCGCGCTGCGGATTTTAGCTGTGGTCACGCCTGCTCATTCCCTCCTCTCAGCGCCTCTCTTTCTTCTTCAAAGCTCGACTGCCTGGGGGAGCGTCGCGCTGTGGGTTATATAGGCCCCGCCCCTCAACCTTTGCGAACCTCCCCGATCGCTCTTCCTCCGCCCTCTCTAGCCAAACCCCTGGCTCATGGTTGGTCGAGTGGGGCTGGCTCACTCCTCCCCTCTATGACGAGGTGGAGACACGCCTTTCTTCTCCGACCCTGCCTCGTGGTCAATGGCGGTTATTGGAGGGGAGGTAATTTCCAAACGACGAAAAGTGGGAATGGAGGTTTTGGGAATGGGAATGAAGGGAATCTATCTCTTTCACTGGTGCAATGGAGTACTTCAATTAATGGGAGACACAGCCTTACCCTAAAACACAGAATAAGATATAACTATCGAACAGGGGTATTCTATTATTGGCTGACGTGTATGCTTGTGGACTAATTATGGGATGCCCTTTGACCTTTACACAGCTCCGGAGGCAGGGGGCGCAGAATAAACAATAATAATAATAATAAAGCACACAATCAAAAAAAATATACAGTCCTCATATCCGCAACACTGCACCCTCCTCCTCTTAGGCACGTCCCGGGCCTACAACTTTTATTTAGTGTGACACGTAGGTGTAGTTCCCTCTACTTTTAACCTGACCCTGAGTGCGACAGTTTTAGCACATAAATAAATGTGTCCCGCTGCTCCATTGCACCCTGCCTAACAGACTTACGCCCACAGTTAACCAAATTGCGGAATTGTCTTCAAACTACTGACGGTGGGAAGCATTATTTACAATGACGCTATTTTTATTTACAAAACTAACCCAGGACCTGTGATTGTTCTTTCTGGGGGGGAGACAGTCTGCTCTGCATCAATGCACCATTAAAGCACCATTAAAGCACCCAAAAACGCACCAATACACACCCAAGCACCAATCGGTGCAGTCATCCCTGTTCAAGAATAAAAAATAAATCAACAACCCCTAACCCTGCAGGTGATCTCTTGCTCTTCGGCTCCCTCTGCTGGTTATTATTATTGTCTTCCAGTTGTTGTCTTTCTTTCATTTTCTTACTGGCGGCCTATTTGCAATAAAGCTTGCCCAAACGTGTCCATTTTATTTATTTTATTTATGGGCCACAGGGCCGACTACGTGTGGTTCACCTGTGGGGCATCGGTGCCCTGTGGCCAAGGTCCGCCAGCAATATTTCGGGCCCTCATGGCCGGTTCCAGCAGAGGGGCCATGCCCCAACCCATGGGGTCCATAATGATGCTCGGCCACAGACATGTGGTCCATAATGTGGTGCATCGATGCAGACAGCTGGTTCTGAGAGTTCCGGGCGCACAATGGCCGACTCACGCACGCTCCCCTCGGCGCCCAATGGCGCACAGGTCATGTGGGAGACAAAAGGGGGACAAAAGAAATGAGCGAGGGGTAAGGTCACAAGGGTACACGTCAATAAGGCAATGCAAGGCGAAATGCGTACGGAGAGCGAAATGAGAAAGCTCGTCCCTACCGTACGTCACCCCCCTGTCACCTACACTACCCTTGCCCTTACCCCATATGTACAAAAATCTACACATTACCAAGCCGTCGCTACCGTCACGTCTTCCCCTTATTTCCCTTATACCAAATTCGTCTTCACTCCCCCACTAGCCAAAATTTGCCATCACCCAATTCGTCATCAATCCTCATAAGGAGGAAGAGATGGAACATCAAGCACAATGTCACACCCACGTCATGATGCGTCTCACAATCCAAACATTTGCACAGTAAAAAATAATCAAAACATGGCATGGTGTGGAGTTCCTGTCACCTCAGGTGAGTGGATGCAGATGGTGCGAGGAGACTCCAATCCTAACTATCCTCTAAATGACCTTAACACACTTTACACTACCCGGGGTCTCTCCCTGCCAATCCATTGGCCAACTTACACTATGGGTTCTAAAAACCAATTCCCATTGACCAAACTGTGGTGCTTTTCAATTTGGGGTCTCACTCCCTCGATTCATCTCCCGGTGCCTTCGCACCATTTCTGGGCTGCGACGTGTAGCTCTCCCAGCAGGTCTACCCACCTGCACACCTCCACCACTGCAGTTGCCTCCGAGCTTACCTGCTCCTTACCCTAACCTAACTAACTGGGGAAGGCCCTCTCCTGGCTCTGTCACCCCCTGGTGCCCTCTGGCACTGGGCTACCCGGGTCCGTCCTCCGGATCCTCGGGCCCCATCCACAACTACCGGCTCCCAGAGCCCACCTGCGGCCTCACCTGGCCGACATCCTCACAGTGGTGGAGTGCCCAAACCAACTACACACACTAACAGGCTACACGCCCAGCCATTTCCACAACACTAATGCACCCATCCAAACATCATTCTTCCACTCACACCACAGATGCCAATATCCAACCACAATTTACCTATACCCTCTACCTAACACTTACACTACCGGCCCCGGGTATCCGTGATGGGGGTCCACTCTTCCCCCATTCACACCTTCGCACCATCCACTCCCCTCCACAATTTCCACCATACTCACTCCACGACCATCCATTCCAATACTCCTTACCATTTATTCCATACACCTGTCCTCCATTCACCTGTCGTTGCACACCTGTGCAATCATACCTGGTGCCACCTGCACCCTCCTCCTCTTCCTGGACCAGTTGGTCAACACAACACACATCACCATCACTCACTCATACACTGCTCCACACACCTGTTCAGTTGCACACCTGTGCAATCACACCTGTTCAATCCTCAAACACACGGCATCATCTCATCTAACTACTCCCCTCTGAAACTTGCGCTTCCCAGTCGTCCCTTTAAACTATTGCGCTCCCACGTCATTATCATCCACACTAATCTACCTGCGTCCCCACTACAGGTATCCTTGTCACTACCTAACCTTAACGTTACCTAATGTCATCTTCTAGGGCCCTACACACAATATCCTAACCCACCCGGGCTAGTTTTCACTGCCATCAACCCCATAAGCGAGTGCTCCTTTGCCCCCCTGGTTGTGAGGGATGGTGGATTTGCCATCCCACCACATCGGGGGTCTCTCCCTATAAATTTTGTTCGTCCAAATTCAATAAATCAAAAATTTGCCAATCACTCTACCATCATCAAATTTTGCTTTTTTTCTAATTTCGGGGCCAAAACACTATCCTCATCACCCGTCTACTTATTAGATCCTCTCGGTGCGCCAATTCCCTTCTAAAGCTCGGCTTCGTACAGCCGAGCAATGAACGCGGGTTCTTTGGTGCCGGCGGCTGGATGCGTCCGGCACTCGGTGCAGGGACGGGGGCTTACCCGTGCCGAGATCCCACGCACCACCTCGGCGCAGAGCCATCCAATGTCCCGATCTCGACCTGCCGGCATGTCTCAACAAAAAGTGGTCGCCATGACGACCCTTCCTATCGAGCTGCCCGCTCCGCCCAGTGGAGCACGGACGCGGCCGTTCCAAGCGAGGCCCAGCGTGGATCGCGTACGGCGGTCCTTTCGAACCCGCCGTGGCTCGGATCCCCGCTGGTTCTCGCGGCACGCGAAGCCCGGCACGCACCGAGGGCCCGATTCGGCTAAAAGTCGCTCTAACCGCTAACCCGGTTACCGTCGATGCCTCACCTGCATGCTGACACGCATACGCTACCCCTTTCTTGCTCATACCTCCAGCTGTTCCCATGCTCCTCGTACCTTTCCTTACACACCTCGGTACACTCATTCCGCTCACAGACTTGGTCACACACCTGACCACCGAACACCTTGGCACACATTCGTCACTCGCACACCTCACCAACACACCTCTTCGCACCCCCTCCTCGGCCACCTCCTCTGTGACAATCACAGGTGTGCTTTCACTCGCACACCCAACGACGTGCCTCACGACCAACTCAAGTGTGCATTCCCACACACGCTCTACCATTCCAGGTGTGCATCCTTCCATTCCAGGTGTACATCCTCGCTCACCTGTCACAACCAACTCACGCTCCGTGTCACTCTCACTACTCTCACCTCCACTCTCGGTCGCGCACTCACCCTTACTCTCGACAGCGCACTCTTTCCTCATGCACCTGTCCGTTACACACCTTTCTCGCGCATCCTCTTGCGCACACTCTTTCGTTACTTCCTCCGTAACACTCGCCACACCGCGCTTCCATGTGCTTCCTCGCACACGCGCTACGACCGACTCACTCTCGACAGCACACTCACTGGTCGGCGCGCACTTTTTCCTCACACACCCCATGGTCGGACATTCTCGCACACCTCTTTTTTCGCACACCTGACCTGTCGCACACTTCACCAACGGCCTCTCACGAACACCCGGATCCATAGCAACCCCCAAGCCGACTGAAGCTTTCCTCACATCATATACATTGCCGAATATTTCGCCACTCACCTTGGCACCTCGTCTCCGCACCTCTTTCGCCACCTGCAAACTCTTTATTTGGTTAGTGAGCAGCACATTATGAGTTGAGCACCGACCTTGTACCAATACCATTACCTCCTCCTGGATTTCTCTCTTAGTTTCTGTCCGTCTCTTCTTAATTTCACTCACCTCTTCTTCCACTTCCTCTAATTTTTGCTTCACCTCTTTTATTTCCCGGTGCGTCTCCTCAAGTTCGTCCTCTAAGGCTACCGTGACCGTCTCTATGTGCATCCTCACCTGCCGGTCCTTTGTCTCCATTACCTCTGTCACCTCGTCCAACCTCATTGTCAGTCCCTCACGTACCATCTGACATTGCCTCTGTGTCGCTATTAAGTCTTCCTTGATGTCTCTTTGTGTCGCTTTTAACCCTCCTAATACCGCAGTGTTCCTTTGAACCTGCTCCACTAACTCCGTTTGTCCCTCTGTCAGCTGTTCCACCTCCTCCGTCAGATCTTCTATTCCCCCTTGTAACTTTGCCGTCCCATTTCTCACCTCTTTCTCCATACGCTTCTCACCTCGCTTTACCTCCTCGCGTAGCCCCGAAACCTCCTCACCTACACCTCGTCATATCCCCTCTTTCATCTCCTCAATCTCTTTTGTAGATGCCACCCTCATCTGTCCCAATTCATCCCTCTGAGCATCCAGTTTACTTTCTAACCCGATTTGCACCTCCTCTATCTGGTTCCCCATTCGTTTGATTTCCCTGGCAGATTGTTCCCCTATTTCCCGCAATTTGTCCTCCATCCTATTTTCTAACCCCATTAACCCATTTTTCACCCCCTCTAACTGATTCTCCTGGGCAACCATTCTATTTTCCACCCCCGTTAACCCATGTTTCA